>NC_133759.1:7219166-7522196 GCF_036562045.2 Rhinolophus sinicus | reverse complement strand
TTTCAACAATTAAATATAGGCAGTCTTCATTTTGCAGAGTAGCACAAGGCCAGAAAAGTGAAGAAGCAAGCTGAAACCATGCACAAAGACTGTAATATCAATGCCAAAAATTACAATTGGTCTGTGATCTTTAAATATTCTTGTTGAAACATTAAAAATTCTGTCAGGTATAATTGTGTAAGAAATGAAAAAAACAAGAAAACTAGTATGTATTTAGTACACTTTGAAACATTAGCAACATTGAAAATTATAATGTATAATTTCTTTGAAAAAGCTTATCAAGAGTAGTTTGAACAGTGCCAGCCTTCTCATCATGCAACTTATGATGTGAAATAGCAAGTTTTCTATGCTTTGGCAATTTGCATCCAGCATTTTATCTTTTGTGGTTTCAATGTCACAAAGTAGCTTCAAGAGTTCCTTGACTCTGAAATCTCTTGCAGTGTCACTTGCTCTGGGTCAGCTCACCTTTTTCACCAAATCATGATCCACCTTTAATTTACATGGATGAGCTCACCTTCACGGAGTTCCTCAGGCTGAGTCTCTTCAGAATGGCGGCAGTGTCACCATTCCCACAGTGAGCCATTACTGCTCTAATTCCATTTATATTCTATTTGAATTTCACTCCACTTTTGGGTTCTTCACTGCACTTTCATCTTTATTGGTCAGTTCCTTCTCAATTACCCATTTTTATAAAATATCACATGAGTTTCTCACTAGGAGACAAGGAGTCTACACAACTGCACGCTTCGCTATCTGTGCAAGACCCGAGTAACAGGTGTGCAGTGACCGGTCACCAACAGGCTTTGAAAGAAGTGAGATGCTAGATCACTGATCTCATGCACACCTGTTATTTACATAGTAATTTGCAGATAGAAGAATTTTGTAGTTGATGCAATTACAGCTGATACACTGTGTAAATTTTGAACTGTGTTATTAGGAAACAGTGTCATTTAACTAAATCACAGTAAGGGAAATGTATGCATATCAGAACCATGCAAAGCAAGGGCTCCCTGTACAGCCAATCACAGACTCTCAGCACTTTAGAAAGCTCCTTCGGGTAATCTAGCCACAGAGTGGACCCTTGATGGAGGTGACTGGTGACCATCAAGTGATGCACATTGCTTCTCAGGGTAGCTGTTTCACTGCTGAACAGCTCTGATGATTAGAAAAATATAACCCCAAGCTAGCATAACGGTCAAGAGTACAGGTTCTACAATGAGACTGCCGGACTTCCTATCCTGCTTTCCCTCTGTCCAGCTAGGTAAACTTGAGCAAATTATGGAACCTTCCATGACTCAGTTTCCTCATTGCAAAAAAAAAACAAAAAACTGTTAAGACCTGTGTTCACAGAGTGTTACAGGTGAAATCCATAGAGAGTACTTATTATTTCTAGCACACAGCAAGTGTCCAGTAATGATAACCTCTGTAATTAACCAGACCCATATTATGACTGTGGAGTGCTTGGGCTTCCTATTGCTCCCCATGTGTCTTGGTTCAAACCCTTTCCCGCCTGGACTCTGACAGTTTCTCACCCAGCTCTCCATATGGTCACCAGAATTATCCCCCTAAAAATCAAACCTGGGGGCGGCCGGTGGCTCATCTGGTTAGAGCATGAGCTATCAACAAGGTTGCCAGTTCAATTCCCACATGGGACGGTGGGCTGCGCCCCCTGCAACTAAAGATTGAAAACAGCAACTGGACTTGGAGCTGAGCTGCACCCTCCACAACTAGATTGAAGGATAACGACTTGGAGCTGATGGGCCCTGGAAAAACACACTGTTCCCCAATATTCCACAATAAAAAGAAAAATAATTGGGGGAAAAAGATATAATTTCCTTCTCTCTTTAGACCACGAACAAAATTAAAAAAAAAAAAAAATCAAACCTGACACCTTCTGCTTGCCAAATGATTCAGTCTAAACCCATTAGGTAGGACAGAGAAGAGTCCAAGCCCTTGTTTAAGGGCGAGAACGGAGTCATGGTGGCCCAGGGCAGCGTGTCAAAGACCAAGCAGGGTGAGGAAGGAATTCATGTGGTAAGATGGCCTGGCGCAGTGTATTTAACTTATAAGGAGTCAGAAGACAGCTACCATTTTGAAAAATGAAATGAATTTCACAAAGTGAGAAACATAAATAATAGTCCAAGAAGGAAGAATTAAGCGTACCTTGAAACAGGGAAACTGAACTTTTGGGGCAAGCAGACACGACAGTACACCACACATAACCCTGAATCCTTGGAAGTAAGCCGGAGTTTCGATGTTTGTTTATGTTGTTATTTTCTCAGTGCCAATTTTCACCGCACTTACAAGATAAAACTGTACCTGGAATGTTGGTCTCTCCTGAACTTGGTAACAAAAGGAAACTTCTGGTGAAGCTTAATCATCAGCTACACAAATACTAGGTATTTGGGAAAATGCTGGTTCTTCAACAACACATCCCTGGTTTCCCCATCCCTTAAAAAGGAAAAGGAAAAGGAAAGTACGAAAGCTAAAAGAATAGCATGAGAGCGAAGAGAAAGAGACAAGAACAAAGAACATGGCGGACAATACTAACTCTAGAACGAACACAGGCACTAGAGCTGCGTCTGAAGCTGCAACATGATCAGGATGCAGATACTCTCCCATTCCACCAACACACTTGAGAACAGCCCAGGCCATCACCGTCTTTGTATCACAATCTCATGCACTGGCTTTGGATGCTGTGCCTGATCACACCTAGGTCAAGTATCATTACATAGATGGCAACAGCGAGTGTTTAAGAACCAAGTAAATAAAAGCCTGGAAGGAATCGCGGGGCCAGGCTGCATGTCACTGTGCAGAGAACACACACTCTATGGCCAGATCCAGATTTGAATCTTTTTATTGGCTGTGCAACTTGAGCCCTTATCTTTTCTGACCTCTATCATCCCCAACTTTACAGATAAGGAAAATGTCCACACAGAAAGGTTATTATAAGGACTGTGAAACACCCAGTACAAACCTGCCTCAGATTGGCCAAAAGTATGTCATAAAAAAACCTTCTAAACATGCTTATATTCGATTTTAATATCTGGTTTCTTAAGTCACAGCAGTTTAGAAGAAAAAAATTAGCAAACAGAAATAAAGATTCCCCCCCCACACACAGAATAAAGTACAGAGGCAGCAGTAGTACAAAGCAAGCACAAAATCATGGCCATGTGAGGAGCTTAGGGATAAAACCTACAACAAATGTGAAGGATATGATTCTATACTACAGTCTCTCATATTTGCTGTACAAAATGATAACAAGTCATAGTGAAAAATTATATTTGGGATGTAATAATCACTTCCTAAATATGAATTCCTCTTATGCAAAGTTCACGTATACACAGATTACATTTATTTTAATAAAATAGATTCAACTTAAGTATAAGAAATTCTCATGGGATACTGGGATACTTAAAAATAGAGAACTGGGTAACTGGGGAAAGAAAGGGGACCTAAGCGCACAGAAGTCGTACCTGGAACACAGTCTAAGAAGAGATGGGGACGGCTGGCTGTGGAACTGCACTTACACAGGAACAAGAGGTGAATCAATAGGGTTGACGATGGCAGATCAGTATTAGCACCTTCTTGAAAACAGGAACACAGCAAGGGTCATACCCCGTATTGTATTAGGTGGGGAAAGTGGAGAAAACATCCCTGAATACATGTGGATTCGCTCAGTAATAGGTTTAACTTGTGCTTTATCCATGTCAAGAATCCAAGTTACTCTGCATCTCCCTATCGATTTGATCCAGGATAAAACACAGTGGGTAAAAAAAAACACATTTTACAAGCAATTTGACACAATTAAGTGTAAGACCATACAGGAAAAAGTCTTAGTGTTTACACATTCAATAAAACATTGAAAATGTAAATGCAAATACCAAAAGTACAAAACAACTGAAAATTATGAATTTAAGGTATGTGAAGTTTTTTACTATTTAATGAGCTGTCTGCTCTGTTTTTTTTAAAGAACTATAAAAAATATAAAGGCACTTCTGTCAACTAAAATAAAAAACGGTGACAATACTAAATGCCAGTGAGGATGTAGAGAAATTGGATCTCTCATACACTGCTGGGAATGTAAATGAGCACAACCAATCTAGAAAAGATTGTGACAATTTCTTTAAAAAAGTAAACATACACTTATCATACAACCCAGCAATCACCCTCTTGGGTATTTATCCCAAAGAAAAGAAGACTTATGTTCACTCAAAAACCCACACATAAATGCTCATAGCAGATTTATTCCTAACAACAAAATATGAACCAACCCAAATGACTTTCAACAGTATAAAGCAAAACACACAACATCTATACTATGTAATACGTAGTATTACTTAGCTACAAAAAGGAACAAACTATTGATACAAACGGCCACAAGGGCACTATCCTTAGTGGAAAAAGCTAATCTCAAAAGGTCACATACTGTATGATGCCAATCTTATGTTTTTGTCAAAATGACAAAACTATAAAGCTAGAGAACAAATTAGTGGTTGCCAGGACAAGGAGAAGTGGGGGGAGGGGTTTGCAAGAATTATACTCACACACACTCACACACTTACACACACACATACACACACACAGATGAATGTTTAAAAAACTGAAAACTGAATAAGGTCTGTAGTTAACAGTAATGCCAATTTCCTGATTTTGGTATTATACTATAGCTATTTAAGATGTCACTCACTCTTGGGGGTGGCTGGAGGAAGGTACAACAGACTCTGTACTCTTTCCAACTTCCTGTCAGTCTATAATATTTCCAAATAAAAAGATAAAAAATGAAGTAAGGACTTTATGGATTTTTTTCTTTAATGGATTCACTTTCAAGTTCCACCGAGAAGCATTATACGGTGGCTAGAAAAGCATGAGGTGACTACCATTTATTGTGGGGTGATCTCTAGCTGTTTCCTCATCTGTAAAAGAGGGTAATTATTAAAGTCTTACTAAATTCCTCAATTGCAAATTCTCCTATCAAGAAGACTCTCAGGATACTAAATACTTAATTAAATTAAGTTCAAACCCCAGAAATCAAAATAAAATATTGAAAAATTTAACTATGTAAAAATTTTTTTTTAATTTCATTAAAATAAATACCATAAGTCAAAAGTCCACACCACAGCCAGCCTCCAATTTCATTTCTACAGCTGGTTGAGACTTTTAAAATGATTTCCACTAAAATAATACCTTTGAAACAAACTATAAAATCAAACCCTGGTGCACATTCTTTTATGTGATCATTGATTTTGGCGGGACAGAAGGGTTAAGGGAGGGACCACAGTCAATACAGCAACGTGGAGTCACCAATTTATTCATCAACTATGGAATAACGAAGAATCACTTTAGTTCAAACTAACACCATATATCTTGCTCATTCAACAAATCAAACTTTGGGCTACAATTCACTCACTGCTCTGTTAGTACATCTTATACTAAACTAAACTGAGTCTCTTAGGTCCCTAAGAGTCCCTTTTCTATTCATCTGTGTATCCTCAATGAATTCAAAGATTTGATATAAATTATAAATCTAGCATACAAAATAATATCCTACTGCCAATGTGAGGGCTAAACTTTTGATCTTGCAACTGTTTAGTCTTATTCTCTGCCAGAACAGTTTCTCAACCCCTGTGCAATTGACATTTTGGACCAGATAATTCTTTCTGGTGGGTGCTGTCCTGTGCATTGTAAGATGTTTAGCAGCATCCCTGGCCTCCACCCACGAGATGCCAATAGCACCCTCCATTGTGACAATGAAAAACATCTCCAGACATTGTGAAATGTCCCATTGGGGGTAAAATCACATCTCCATCCCCACTTCCACTGAGAACCACTATTACAGATCATCAAAATCATTTGAGAAATTGTTTTTATTGAATTTTATTGGGGAATATTGGGGAACAGTGTGTTTCTCCAGGGCCCATCAGCTCCAAGTAGTTGTCCTTCAATCTAGCTGTGGAGGGCGCAGTCACTGGCCCATGTGGGAATCGAACCAGCAACCCTGCTATTCAGAGCTTGCGCTCCAACCAACTGCGCCATCCGCCGCCCAGTGAGAAACTTTTTTTAAAACTCAGATTCTGCCACTTCACACCGCATAGGATGGATATAATCAAAAGACAGATAACAAGTGTTTGTAAAAATGTGAAGAAACTACAACACTCACATGCTACTACAGAGAATGAAAAATGGTACAGCCACTTTGGAAAACAATATGGCAATTCCTCAGAAGGTTACATATAGAGTTACCATATAACTCAGCAATTCCACCCCTAAGCATATATCCAAGAAAAATTAAAACAAATGTCCACACAGAAACATGTACTCGAATGTTCGTAGTAGCATTATTCGTAATAGCCAAAAAACGAGAAAACCAAATGTCCATCAACTTATGACCAGATAAACCAAATGTGGTCTCTCCATACAACAGACCATTACGTGCCCATATTAAGGAACATGCTACAACACAGATGAACCTTTATGCTAAGAAAATATTACGCTAAGTAAAAGAAGTCAGTCACAAAAGACCACCTAGTACATGATTCCAGAATAGGCAAATCTATAGAGATTGAAAGTAGATTAGTGGTTGTCTAGGGCTGGGGGGGGGTTGGAAGGAAGATAAAGGGGCTAAGGGAGGGAGGGGCTTTTTGGGGGGTCTAATAAAAATTATCTAAAATTGATTGTGGTGATTGATGCACAACTCTGAAAACACTAAAAACCACTAAAATGCATGCTTTCAATGGGTGAATTGTACAGTATGTGAATTATACCTCACTAAAGCTGTTAAAAAATTCAGATTCTGGACTCCACTCATATCTATTGAATCAGAATCAAAGGCAGAAAGCCAAAACTATTTTAAAAGACCATCCACATGATCCAAAATGAAGCTTGTCTGAGACATTTGTGCGACACTGCCAGATAGAGAGAAACCCAAACCACAAGCTGCAGAAACTGGCAAAGAGGAAACAGAGCTTGCGGAGCACTTCTCAATGGTTAACTGCTTGTAAAAGTATATGAAAACTGAGTAAGTTGGTAATGTTTTCCATTTTTCTAAATTTAATTTTTTCACAGCATTACTTATCTATCACTTTTGCAAAGGAAAAAATAAAAAATATAATTATTATTGTTTAAAATACAATCAATAATATATTTCAATTTCATGTCTAATTAATGGCTCCATGTGAAATTGAAAGATAGTTTCCTAAACAAATTATGACATATGCCACGTTCATGTCTCAAGAAATCAAAACTGGGAAGGGGGTGGTAGATGACGGTAAAGGGAATCAAATATATGGTGAGAAATGACAAAGTGAACACACAATGTGATATATAGAGATGATGTATTACAGAATTGTACACCTGAAATCTATGTAACTTTACTAACAATTGTCACCCCAATAAACTTTAATTAAAAAAAAAAGAAATCGAAACATCAAAACCACAACAACTCCAAATACTTCTACATCTATGTTCCTTTGTAAAGTGCTTTTATTATTCCAGTTGTCTGCCTTATACACGGGGATATAGTCCAAGAGCCCCAGTGGATGCTTGATGCCGTGGATAGTACCAAACCCTATATATACCGTTTGTTCCTACACATACATACCTATGATAACGTTTAACTTATAAATTGGTAAGAGATTAACAACAATAGTAATAAAATGTAACAATTATAGCAATATACTATAACAAGTTACATAAATGTGCTCTCTCTCTCTCTCTCTCTCTCTCTCTCTCTCTCTCTCGCTCTCTCTCAAAATATCTTACTGTACTGTACTCATCCTTCTGGTGATGATGTGAAATGATACAATGCCTACATGATGAGATGGGATGAGGTGAAATTTTCGATTTAGCATTTCCGGGCCATGGCTGACAGCAGGTATCTGAAACCACCAAAAGCAAAACTGCACATGGGGGAAACCTCTGTATTGGTTTTTATTTGACTTACACTGCTGCTACTCACATCACACTAAGGAAAAACTACACAAAGTGGGGGGGAAATGAAACTGAGTAGTAATTTTTAATTAGACCTGTTACATGAATCTGGATAGTTAATGCTAAAAATCCCAGTCTATGAAATCTAAACTTCCCAATAAATCAAAACATCTGGAAGTATATTACTGCATACCAATTAGAAAAAGTTGTACTATGGAAAAAGATTTAAGTCATTCTGGCTTATGTTTTGCAAATTCCAGCAGAAAACTAATGCTAGGGTTCACTGAAACAAACACAGCTACTATCTCCTATTTCCTCCAAGAACAAACAAGAAAGCCATTATTATCTCTGATTTTCTTCTGAAAAGTATAATGAGTCCTCTTACAATATTCTGGAAAATCTGAACAAAAATTTCAATCAAAATAGCACTTGTAAAGATATGTGGATAATTTTATTTTTAATCTTAAAGTCTAAATACCTACCCAAACATCCAGAGTTTCTGAAACAAATGGCTAAATCTGGTTTACTTCAGATTCCCTTTACTGGAAAAGCAATGTCTAAACACTGAGATTCATGTGAAACAGTACATCCTTTATATGAACAGGAAATATCTTTCAGGCCCTTGACCTAAGGGAGTAACACATACCAATGATCTCTTGAACGTACATATTACAACTTAATTGATACACCAAAACTGCTATTCCATGTTAAGTACTTATTAACACAGAACGATGCTTATAATTAGGTGGAGAGTTCTTAAATAGAATCAACAGTTCTTAATTTTAGCAAGAAAAATACATACTCACAAAGAATATATATCAAAATGCCATTTTTAATACTTTTTGTATTTTCTAAATTTTCTACATTAAATATATATTCTTAGAAAAGTAAATGTCATTTTACTTTTAAACTACATAAAATAAACTACATAAAATACTCTTCTGCTTCTGGGAAGATGAAGAAGTCCTACTTTTCCCTATTCCGCCAACTAGGTACAACTAAAAAGCCTGTACATTATACATAAAACAAACATAAGACTCTGAAAGGTGGAAGAAGACAAAAAGGCTAGGGACCTTGGGAACCGAGAAATAATCCAGTGACAAGGTATCTGGGTTTTCTTTTTGCCTTATGTATCTGAGAATTAGAAGTGAAGAGGCTGGCAATCCAAAAACAGCTAAGAGTGCAGACAAGAAAAACCCCAATAAAAGCCTGTTCTCTTTATTGAGCCAAAGGACCAGGAATGGGGCGGCTCAGCAAGACAGAAGTCTTTTAGACACTAACCACTGTACTCCAGCCAAACACACCACAGAAAACTGTGGCCCAACAACACCCAGACAGCAAAGGCCGAGTGGGGAAGCAACCTCTTCCCCTCTCTGGAGGAGCACCCACATCCCCTCCAGGAGGAAGTCAGAAGAACAAGAAGGGGAACCAGGACTCTCCTGCCAGCAGACCAGTGAAACTGGGCAACCGTGTGTCACTGAAGACCACTACGGAGCCTGGACTTCCAACGTATTATATCAATATAAATGGCATTTCTTGGAAAACTAAACATGCAGCTACCATGTAACCCAGCAATCGCACTCCGAGGCATGCTGCCAAACTGTTTTCCAGAATGGCTCTACCGTTTACCGTTAACCGTTTCATGTCAACACCCTAGTTGTAATACTGTTTTGCAAAATATTACCATGGCAGCGTAACTGGGTAAAGGGCCCAGGGGGTCTCTGTATTATTTTCTTACAACTGCATGTGAGCTTATAATTATATCCAAGTTAAAAGTTTAATTTTTAAAAAAAGAATTTAAATATTATATTGAAAACTGACATATATACTAAATATTTGGAATTCTTAAGACAGGGCTGAGTTACATATTCTTTTTTTTTTTTTTTTTTAAAGATTTTATTGGGGAAGGGGAACAGGACTTTATTGGGGAACAGTGTGTATTTCCAGGACTTTTTTCCAAGTCAGGTTGTTGTCCTTTCAATCTTAGTTGTGGAGGGCGCAGCTCAGCTCCAGGTCCAGTTGCGGTTTTCTAGTTGCAGGGGGCGCAGCCCACCATCCCTTGCGGGAGTCGAACCGGCAACCCTGTGGTTGAGAGAATGCGCTCCAACAAACTGAGCCATCCAGGAGCTCAGCGGCAGCTCAGCTCAAGGTGCAGTGTTCAATCTTAGTTGCAGGGGGCGCTGCCCACCATCCCTTGCGGGACTCGAGGAATTAAACTGGCAACCTTGTGGTTGAGAGCCCACTGGCCCATGTGGGAATCGAACCGGCAGCTTTCGGAGTTAGGAGCACGGAGCTCTAACCGCCTGAGCCACCTGGCCGGCCCATGAGTTACATATTCTTATATTCTTAGCATCTAAGCCAAACTTATATTAGGTACTCAAAAAATACTTATTGAATTAGATTGAGTAATATAATCAGCATTTCTACTTTCATCACAAGCCAGGCTGCTTTCTTCTGGATAGGCTCTATAGTACTCATGTCTCTGAAATTGTGCCCCTTAAAACTGAACACAATACTTAAGGTATGAAATGTCATGCTCCCCTCTAAGGATCCTTATATTTGTAATCCTAAGAATCTATTACCTTTATGCTTCTGAATGCCTGAATAATACCATCTCCCCTTGACTGTATCAAAGTCAACAAAAAGCATTTGAAAACCTTTTAAAGAGTATTTTTTTAAATTATTTTTTAAAGAATGTTTAAATGATAACTATCCAGCTCCACTAATTAAAAATTAATGAAAAGAACCTGAATTGTTGCTTCTGAGTCAATTCAACAAAGCATCCTTGAACTACTTAGGGCAGAGGTGTCAAAACTGGAGCCCATGGGCCAACTGCAGTCCGCAATCCATTGTTAATTGGCCCGCAGCAAATTCCAAAAATATATTTAGTTTACTTAAATAAACCAGGTGAGGCAATACATACTTCACCTCGAGTGAGTGGCCCAGCTGTTTGTGTACTTTACCGCATATGGCCCTTGGTGAAAACCGTTGAAAAAAGTTTGGACACCGCTGCCTTAGGGCCTTCATTTGAATCCAGTTAGTCCTTCAGATTTCTACACAATTTGTATAGCATTCATAGTCTATTATCACGACACTGTTATTACAATAGTCCATCATTTCTTTTATTTTACAACTTACTTTTTAAAAACAACCTGCATGGCATTGTACAGAAATTAACAGCCATATTGGTCTAGAAATGTTAAACATAATTTTTTTCCATTTGTACAGGGGTAATACACTGTATTAAATATGTAAGGTCTTATCTACATGGGTTTGATTACAGACTAATAAAGTATTCTCTAAATAATGAAAAAAAAAATAAAATAAAATAAAATAAAATAAAATAAATAAAAAATAAAAACAACCTGCAGCACTTATCACCGTGCTATGTACCTAGAAGACATAGAAATATCTGTGGTATTAAATTGAACATAGTAAAAAGAATGCTAGAGGTTAAACAAGTCCTGACTCACTTACAAATTAGGTATGTGACCTCAAAGAAGACAACTATTCTGGGCCTCAAATGGTTTCATGAGTCCATGAATTTCATGTTTCATAGCCAATTTACTACATATACAGTTCAATGAACCTTAGGGGCAATGCGGTTTCCATGGAAAACACCAATACACCACCAATTAATTCCATATACAGCAAAATTATTCTTTGATTTGGATCACTAGGCAATACCTTATTAGCAATTTAAAGAGTCACATATCTCTTAATTCTCACAAGCCTGTGAGGTGGGTATTATCAGCCCTCTGATTTTGTAAATAAAGAAACAGATTCACTGATCTGCTGCAGATCTCAACTATTATGTGGTAGAGTTAGAACTTGAACCCTGCTTTTTTGACACCTGGTCCAGTGTTGTTACTGTCATAGTACAGTTTTCTACCACAGGTAATTGCAGTTTATTTATTGGGGCTAGTCTCCCTCAGACTCTCAAACCAACTTGCAGTTGGAAGGCACCCCTGCCCCTAAATGGGCTGGTTTGGCCCCGAGGCATCTCAGTAAGCCTCAGCTACACTAAGCATATAAAACTGGCCAGAATACCCTTCACACATTTATTGTGCCCCTATTATTAACGGTACCCCATTTTGGCTGCTAAGGTACAGCTGCCTGGGTAGCCTGCTGACATTCACTCTTAAGTTATACCCCGCCCAAGAGAATCATGCTAAACGGACAGTGATTGAGTACTAGGCAACGGGCTGTCAGGAAACCTCCTTCTCACTGATCCAGTCTTACCTTTGATTTTTTGGTATATGACTATACCGCTATCACTGTGTAAGAAAACCCGATGTGATTGAAACTGAGATTTTTCCGGGCAGCCAGTTGGCTCAATGGCTAGAGCTCAGTGTGCATAACACCAAGGTCCCCGGTTTGATTCCCACATGGGCCAGTGAGCTGCACCCTCCACAACTAGATTGAAAATATCGACTTGACATGGAGCTGATGGGTCCTGGAAAAACACTGTTCCCCAATATTCACCAATAAAAAATAAAAATTAAAAAAAAATTGAGATTTTCCCATTTTTAACCTATTTAAATTAGCAATTTTTAATGACAATTCTCACTAACAAGGGTATGATGATGGGCTTCAATAAGAATGCACAATCTCCCAGAAAGCAATTTTGCAAAATGTATTAAAAGCCTTAAATTTATACATCTTATAACCCAGTAATTAAACATATATTTAAGAATCTATCACGATGTAGAAAAATTGGAGCCTTCATGCATTATTGGTGAGCAGTCGAATGGTACAGCCCCTTTTGGAAACATTTTTAGTGTGGTAGTTACTCAAGAGGTTAAACAGAATTACTATATGACCCAGCAATTTCACTCCTAAGTATATAAGCGAGAGATATGAAAACACACGTCCACACAAAAACTTATACACAAATGTTCATAGTAGCATTATTCGTAATAGCTAAAAACTAGAAGCAACTCAATGTCCATCAACTTATAAACAAAATGTAGTGTGTCCATACAAAGGAATGTTATGCGCTCATAAAAAGGGTGATGCTACAACATGAACCTTTGAAATGTGCTCAGTGAGATGTCAGACACAAAAGGCCACCTACTGTATAATTCTATTTATATTAAATACCCAGAATAGGGAAATCCACAGAGACAGAAAGGAAATTAGTGGGTGTTAGGGGATGGGAGAAAAGAGGTAGGAAAATGATTGTTGATGGATGCGAAGGATCTTTTGGAGTAATGAAATATTCAAAAATTAAATAGCAGCGATGATGGAACAAGTATTCTTTAATAATAAAAGATTATTCAGAAAAACATCCATGTGTATTCTTAAAGGAAAACAAATGAAGGATTTCTAATCTCACGTTCACTACCACTTCTCACGGAACTTCAGTATGTCTGGAGATTGCTACTGTACAGATCAGCATTGCTGACGAGCAGGTTTGTCAGTTTCCCTTATCCCCCAACCTGAGTACCACAAATTGCTAAATAAGACGGTTCAGCAATGTCCTTCATGTTTCCATTGCCAAAAAGTCCAAAACTAGTAGAGCCCAGTCTCCTTCAGACCCAAAATGCTGTAATAGATTGATATCAATACTACAAAACAGTTGCGCACATCTTTTCTCACAGGCTTACACAAACATTCTCCAATGAACTCCGGAACATTAAATGATTTTCTTAGAATGGAAATTAAGAATGAGGCAGGCATCCTGCCAAAAAATAAAATAAAATAAATCAAATCTCTAGATCTAACTAAAAGTTTACAAGAAATACATGGTGGAACAAGAAACGTTACAAACCATCACCAAGATGCAAGCAGCAAAATCCAGCATACGAAAAGTTCTACAAGACAAATAACCCAGTTTTTTCAATACACAAATTGCAAGGAAAAAAAGAGAAAAGATCTTATTAAAGGGAACTTATAAGACATTATTAACCAAATGAAGACCGTATTTTAATCCTGTTCAAAGTGACCATCTGCCCAAAAAAAAAATAATGAAATAGCAAGGAAACTGAATATTAATTGGGTATTTTGTCAAATTTTGAGGTTCTCTATATTGTGGTTATATTTAAAACATTAAGTACTGGGCAGCTGGATAGCTCAGTTGATTAGAGCGCGAGCTCTGAACAACAGGGTTAAGGTTCAATTCCCACATGGGCCAGTGGGCTGCACCCTCCACAACTAGATTGAAGGACAGCAACTTGGAGCTGATGGGCCCTGGAGAAACACACTGTTCCCCAATATTCCCCCAATAAAATTAAAAAAACTAAAAGAATGAGGGACACAAAAATGACTTATGAAATCAATGCAACCGTGGAAGTTTGGGAAATATGAACTTCAAGTCATGCTAAAAAGTTGCCCTATGATCAGACAGTTATATATGGACACTACCAGATCACATTTAGAGCTTAACAGGACAGACTAACTAACACAGGTATACTTCCTACCCCTCTATTTCTCTACTAGAGCTGAAAAAAGGATTCGAGAAGGTACAATTAATTACTCTGGAGTTCCTCAACCACCTAACCATGCAGCCCATGGCTACTTTCAGAAGTTCCTAAGTTGGCTTAGCCAGCACAGTTTACCTTGATTGCTGATGACACTGAATTTTTTACAACAAAGAAATTTTCAGAGATCCCAGATTTACACATATTATTCACCACCACCTATGGAATGGCCAGCCTATTACATTGAGAATCCATTCTTCAAGAAACCATCTTAACTGATTAAAAAGAAAATGTGAATTCTCTACTCCCACTTCTTGAGGAACAGGATGCTCTTTTCTGTCCTCCCTTCTTCTGCCTCCCCCCACACTCAGTTCAAGCCGTTGTTTCTCAGTCTAGTTGTGTAGGACACAGCTCCCTGGCCCATGCTGGTATTATGAGCCTTGCACTCCCCCCGGGCTGAGGCAATTGGTTGGCCTCTCACGGTAGCCCACAGCAGCACACTGCCCATGGCAGCTCATGCCAACCTCCGGCTGCTCACAGCAGCCCAGCTCCAGGGAGAACAGTTTTTCACAATCTTAGCTGTAGAGGGCACAGTTCACTGGCCCATGTGGGAATCGAACCAGTGACCTTGGTGTTAGGAGCATGGCCACCTGAGCCACCAGGCCAGCCCAGGATGCTTTTTAAAAGCATTTCTTCATGTCGTGTAATGAAAGCTGCACAGAAAATTTAAAAAAAAAAAAAAAAAAAAGAACAGGCCAGATACTGCCTTTTGACAGCAAATGTTTGTTTTCCCTGTCTCTCTGTGATTTAGTAAACAAAAGGAAAAGAAAATGAGTGAGTTTGAGTTTACCCAAGAAAAAATGTGAATGAAGAATTAACAAACAGCATAACCAATCACATTACCATAAGTTCTCCTAGTTCATGAAAAAAAGAACTATTTTGTGAATAAGGACAAAATATATTTCCCCCAGAGAAACACTACATAAAATCAAATTAAGATTCCTAGTCTAACACAGAAATTTATGATCCAAAGTATTCTGAATTCCAGAAACAATGGATAATTAGGGGTAAGAAGTATACAGAAGAGACATAGAAGTGAGAAGAATTAACTTTCCTAAACCTCAGGAAACATTTTATAATAGGTAAAAATAGTCTTACAATAGTCTGTGCTTCCCTTCGGGGCCATTTTCTGTGGCATTAAGCTGTATCAAACTGCACTGCAATGACACTGTAGTGGACATTACTCCAGTATTAACTGAATATACATTTGGCACTAGGGAAAGAGAAATGAAATACAAGACATAGTCTGAATTCAAAAGGATCTCAGTCCAGTGGAAAGGCAAACTCGTATATAAGTAAGAAAACAATGGGAAAATCCAAAGGAATCCACACAAAACTATTTGAGCTAATAATAAACAAGTTCAGCAAGTTTGCAGAATGTCAGATCAACATACAAGTATCAGTTGTATTTCTATGCACTCGCAATCAACAATCTGAAAATGAAATTAAGAAAACAATTCCATTTAAAATAGCACCGAAAAGAATAAAATGCTTAGAAATAAATGTGACCAAAGAAGTGCAAGACTTGTACATTGAAAACTACTAAATATTGTTGAAAGAAATTGGAAGACGTAAATAAATGGAAAGACATTCCATGTTCATGAATTGGAAGACTTAACATTAAGATGGCAATACTCTCCAAATTGATCTACACATTCAATACAGTCCCTATCAAAATTCCAACTGCTTTTTCTGTAGAAATTAACAAGCTGATCCTAAAATTCATATGGACATGCATGGGATCCAGACTGGCCAAAACAATGTTGAAAAGAACAAAGTTAGAGGAATCACACGTCCCGATTTCAACATATACTACAAAGCCACAGTAATCAAGACAGTATGATACTGGCATAAGGACAGACATCTAGGTCAATGGAATAGAATTGAAAGTCCAAAAATAAACCCATACATCTAAGGCCAATAGATTTTCAACATGAATGCCAAGACAATTCAATGGAAAAAGAAAAGTCTTTCCAACAAATTGCACAAGAACAAGTAAATATCCACATGCCAAAAAAAATGAAAAGAATATGAATTCCTACCTGATACCATATATAAAAAATAACTCAAAATGGGTCAAAAACCTAAATATCAACTAAAACTATAAAACTATTAAAAGAAACCTAGGTAGAAATCTTTTGTGATCTTGGAGTAGGCAACAGTTTCTTAGATGTGCCACCTAAAGCACAAGCAACCAAGGAAAAAAACAGATAAATAGGACTTTATCAAAATTTGAAACATTTGTGCTTCAAAGGATATTACCAAGAAAGTGGAAATACAAAACAACCCACAGAATAGAGAAAACATTTAACAAATCATATATCTGATAAGGAATGTGTATCTAGACTATACAAAGAACTCTTATAATTCAACAATAAGAACCTAATTAAAAATGGGCAAAGGATCTGAATACATTTCTCCAAAGACATACAAACGGCCAATAAGCACATTAGTCATCAGGGAAATCAAAATCACAATATCACTTCACATCCCCTAGGATGGAATCAAAAAAATACAGAATAGCAGGAATATGCGAGAATGTGGAAAAACCGGAACTCCCATATACTGCTAATGGGAACATAAAATGGCGTGGCCACTTTGGAAAACAGTCTGGAAGTTCCTCAAAAGATTAAGCATAGAGTTACCATATGACCCAGTAATTCCACTCATAGGTATATACAAGATAAATAAAAACATATGTCCACACAAAAATTTGTATACAAATGTTCATAGCAACATTATTCCTACTAGCTAAAAAGTGGAAATGTGATGAAAGAAGTTTTTAAATGTAGTACACCCATACAGTAAGTTATTATTCAGCCATAAAAAGGAATGAAGTACTGATACATGCTACAATGTGGATGAACTTTGAAAACATTATCTAAGTGAAGAAAGCCAGATACGAAAGGCCATATATTGTATGATTCCATTTATGTCTGTCCAGAATAGGCAAATCCATAGATTCATGGCTGCCAGCTGCTGGGGAAGGAGGAGGGGCAGAGATGGGAAGTGATTGCTACTGAGTTTGGGATTTCTTTATTTCTTTTGTGGATGATGAAAACGTTCTGGAATTAGTGATGACGGTTGCAAAACACTGTAAATATACCAAAAACCACAATGACTTGTATGCTTTAAAATGGTGGATTTTATTGTATGTGAATTATATCTTAATTTTTTTTTTTAAAGATGGAATGGCATATGCCCTAAGATATATATTGGTGAAAACACCAAAGAGTACTACTTACCCAAGACTAGGGTAGAAAGTGGTCAGCAAGCCTTTCTAAATGTGACATCTGAGCTGATCCAAGGGGAAGTTAGTCTGTAAGTCTGCCTTATTCCCTGCTCCCTCCCCTCCCCAGTCCACCCTAAACTCAGAATCTATCACTTACCTGTCAAATCACTTTACCTGTACCAAAGGAACACTCACTCCCCAATAAAATTTACTTCAATAAAAATATATTCTACCTATAAGAAAACGACAGCGCTCTCTCAAATCCTCCCAGTGTATTTCTATTCCTAAAAGAGATAATGGATTAACCCAAATAAATGTGATTGAGAATTTCAGACAGTTTAACAAAAATAGAGCTCACAGAGGAGTCACTACAAGAAGGAACCTTTTTCTTGAGTCTTTTCCTCCACTCCCACTCACCACCTATCCACAATGTCCCCTAAATTTTTTTATTTTTTCTTCTTTAGAACATATATCTTCTCTAAAAGCTTTAAGTTTTTCCACAGCAGTCTCAACGTTTGTGTGGTGGGGATGGGGGTGGGGTGGAATAATGGGATAGATGCCATACTATTTTATGTGTGAATTATTTATAAGTCAGAACCTATACTTAGTCATAATAAAGAATCATATAACCTAACTTCAATCAATAATCAATAAGTACCACTAGAAAAAAAACTAGCTGTGCTTTCAGAGTTGTAAGAGGTAAAATATTTTAATTACAATTTTGCATACAAACTATACCAGAAAATCAGATCCAAAAATCTCTTGGAAATACTAAAGTCATAAAAGTCAGAAATAAGGAGAAAATAAAGCATAAAGTTTTGTTTCTAATTGCATACTACTAAGATCTGATTTTGGCACTCTCTAGGTGAATATTTTCTTAACCATTCAAATAAAAACATAGGAAAAAACATACCAAAAAAAATATCAGTTATGGACGTGGTAAGGATAACCAAGGTAATAGAATCAGGATTCCAAAAGTCCCTTTTGGAATAATGGACAGAAAGAAAATAGGAGTGTAAAAAAGTCCACCACACAGGTTCAGAAAGCCAACCAATCAAAGACAAAGACCTTGCGACAACATGGATGGACCTAGAGGTTATTATGCTTAGTGAAATAAGACTCAGACTAAGAAAGACAAATACCACATTATCTCCTTTATATGTGGAATCTAAAGAACAAAATAAACGAACAAACAAAACAGAAACAGACCCACAGACACAGAAAACAAACTGATGGTTACTAGATGGAAGGAAGGTTGGCGGGGGAGGCTGGGTAAGAAAGGTGAAGGAATTAAAAAGTACAAATTAATAGTTACTGGAGAGTCACAGGGATACAAATTACAGTATGGGGAATCAGTCAATAGTATTGTAAAAACTACGTATGGTGTCAGATGGGTAATAGAATTATTGGGGGGAAATCACTTCATAAGCTATGTAAATGTCTAACCACTATGCTATACACCTGAAACTAACATAAAATAATATTGAATGTCAACTATAATTTTAAAAAATAGTCAGGGATGTGTAGTGCAGCATGAGGAATATAGTCAATAGTGTTCTAATAACTATGTACAGTATTGGGTGGGTAGTAGACTTGTTGGGGTGATCACTTGGTGAGTTATGTAAATGTCTGATCACCATGTTCTTCAGTACGCCTGAAATTGATTAAAAAATAATCATTAAGTACTTTTAACAAAAGAAATAAAAAGTCCCTCTGTTTTAGAAATATACATTGAAATATTTATAGGTGAAACTATATGAAGTCTGGGATTTGCTCCTAAGAAATAAGGGCAACAGGAGGCTATAGATTAAACAAGATTATCTATGAGTTGATCACTGAATCTGAGAGGAGATTCTTTATTCTAGTCTCTCTACTTTTGTATTGAAATTTTTCATAATAAAAGACTTAAAATGTCAAAAAAGAGTAAATAAATCAGATTTCAAGAAAAAAAAAGACTTGGGTTAATGGCATTTCTAGAGAAAATACCTAGAGGTGAGCTTATACAGGACAAATATAAACTAACACTGAAAAGTGGATATTGAAAGAAAAAGAACCTAAAATATTCTAAAGCAGCACTGATAAAAACTAAGTGGTAAGCTCCCCAAGGGCAGGCGTCATTTAAATTCCTAATCATTTCACTTTCAGGGCCTAACACAGTATCTGAATCAGACCATACCTGACAAACTGTACCATGTCTCCAGGATGATGCCCCACATAGTACTGTTCCCCGAAAATAAGACCTAGCCAGACAATCAGCTTTAATGCATCTTTTGGAGCAAAAATTAATATAAGACCCGGTCTTATCTAACATAATATAAAATAAGACCGGGTCTTATATTAATTTTTGCTCCAAAGGACGCATTAGAGCTGATTGTCCGGCTAGGTCTTCTTTTCGGGGAAACATGGTAAAAGGTTTGGAAAGCACATTTCACAAGAGGTAGCTGGGAGAAAAGAACTGTTTAGTCTGGAAAAGAAAAACCTTAGTTGGGAGAGAAAACTGTCATTGAATAGCTGTGGAGTGGAGATTAATTGTAGACAGCAAAATTAGAACCAGTGAACAGAAGCTGCAGGGAGGCAGGTATGAGATCATTATCAGGGAAGTGTTCCTAAAATGACAAATTCGCAAACCTGGAATTAACAGCCACCAGCTGTGAAGTCCCTGTCTTGGGGAAACTTGCATAGAGGGCTGGAGTAATCACTGTATTGTGTGAAAAAATGCACTAAATTATCTCTAAGATCTCTTCCAATTCTATGATTCTACAATAAAGAAGTCCAGAAAAGGAATTATTCTTGCTCACAACACTGCCAAAGTTTAAAAAAAAAAATCTAAAAACCAAGAACTTCTTTATTAAAACAAGCAATCCCACCGAGAAGAGACAGTTTGACTTTTTAGTCATGATATTTGATATGAAGAGGCTGCTTTGCTTGAGATCAAGCATAGCACTGGGAGTGAGAATAGGTCAATTCCAGCTACAGTCACTTCCTGTTTGGCCAGGAGCAAATGATTTCACCTCTCCACTTGAGGTGAAAAATAGTAATTGAAAATACCAATGTTATAGATGTATAATTTAAATTAGTTAACAACTAATCTCCAAAATGCTTTGGAAATTTATGGGGCAATTGAAACTACATTCCCCCACTTTTTACACATATACTAGGGTTTAACAGCTAAGTAAATCTATTATAAATAACAAGAGTCACATTTCTCACTGTCAGAGAAAGAAGTTACTAATAAGCAAGAAGAATGCTAGAATGAACTGTGGTGCTGGATTAGAGTCACAGAAACCAGTATGAACTCATGTTTATTTTTATATACAGATAGATACTGAAATAAACAGACATGTGTGTCTACCTGGGTCAGTATACATACGTGTATCTCCTAGCTCTGTTCCCTAAGAGGACCTAGAAGCAGCAAACCCCAGCGGCAATGGGTACATCCAGTTCATTCAGAAACCAGATCTTGGTTTCTAAATATTTTTCCCCAATAAAAGAAACCAGGGCTCCTTGCAGAAACGGATGATGCTAGGGCTGGGGTAGGGAAAATAGAAGATGAGACAAGCATCTTGTAGCACCAGAAAGTAAAAGAGCTCCCTCCCACCCCAAAAAAAGGACATGTCAAAAGAACATCGGTGCCAATTGACCAAAGCTGGAAAAATTTGAGCAACAAATTATATAGTATTGAATTACAACCCAAAGGAAAAAATATTCAGGAATCCATACTAGTATAAATGACTGAATAAATAATGGAGGAAAGGTACAACTCTTCCTTGAAGAAGGATTCCGAATAACAAATGGAGGAGGAATGAGGGAATTAGAACATCACCACTAGAATAACACACTAGTAATTGTTGCTACAGACAAGTTTCACTAATGAATGCTAAAGTTAGTGGATGGCAGACTTGAAGGAAAAATCAGATCTTTGTATAGCCTCAAAGACTCTCCCCCAAAGTATAATACATATATATATACACACACACACACACACATACATATATATATATATATATATAAATTATTTACTATGGTTGATTTTAACAACGCTCACAAATTCTTTGATATTTGTCCCTTCAAGAAGTGAAGCTTAATTCTCTTCCCATGGAGTGTGGGCTTGACTTGGTGACTCATTTCTAGCTTCTAACAAAATAAGGAAACAGAAAAATCGTCACTTTAGTGAAACCAGGCAGACACTACCTTAAATCAAGTTAACACCAGTAATAAGATATGTTGATATTATGTATCCCCTGATATGAGATATGATGTGTCAAGGACATAACATCTCTACAGTGTTCTTCCCTAAAATGTAGAACCTCAGGCTAATCATGAGAAAACATCAGAAAACCCAAATTCAGGAACATTCTACAAATTACTGATCACTACTCTTCAAAGGTGCCCAGAAACAAAGGAGGAAGCCTAGCCAGTGGATAATTAATTCCAGTTGTGTACATGGCACTTAATACTTTCAATGTCAATAAAATTGGTATCCGGTTTATCAGTCTCTGAGGGAGGGGTGTTACTTTACATGAACAAATTCTCAAGAGCTTGATCACTCCTGGGTGAACCAAAACTTTCCAGTGTCTGAATTACTGCATAGGGTCAGAGACACCTTGGTGTGGATGCCACTTCTTCTACTTAACTGAGTGACCTCCTGTCAGTCTCAATTTCCACATCTGTAAATAAATACAGACAACTAGTACTTGGAAGATGGCGAGTGCTCAAAAAGGGACAGCTTTATTATTTTTAAGCTAAATTTGAAAAGAAGAGTATAATGGAGGTTAAAACATTTTATTTGAAAGGAAGGAGTAGGGACCATCAAACAACATCAAAGTAAAAACAACCCCTGAAGAGAGATGCCCCGCTCTACAGAACTAAGAGCAAAGTTTAAAAGTTCCAAGTCAAGTACCTGCTGCACTGTAGGAATGGAGTCTCTTGCTTAGCAACTCGAATGTTGTCTACCAAACACCCAGCCTGTAATAGTGAGAGCATGACAACTGTTCACTCTAAATCCATGTGCTCAGCTTGGATTCAGGGCTGATTTACAAAAATAGCTGCTGCCGCTGCCGCTGCCGCTCTTTCAATCTCTTTCAGCTGATGACTGGGCAGTGTTACCCTATAGGCCTACAGCAGCTGTATTCCCTCACCACACCCATTTCTCTGCCGACCCAGCCCAGCAGACAGCACCCCCCACCCCCATCTCTGCAGCGTACTATTCTCCCTCTTCCTGGGCTGAGTGAGCAAATCACAAGCACAAATATCCCCTGATGCAATGCCACAACCATCCCTGGGAAAGAGCAGAAGCAGTTGCCAAAAGCGCAGCAGCAGGAAAATGGGCGGGAGACACACACAGAGCAAGAAAGACTGCAATGCTATGCAACCGGCGAGAGAATCGAGAGGCCCTGGGGAGCAATACTGTAACTGGACCAGAGGAGGGGAAGGAGAAAAGGGGGTTTCCAGGAGAAAACTGGGTAATAGTAATCTTCCCGAGAAGCACGTTTCACCCTCAGTCTGGGTCCTAAAACACAAACCTTAGCGTAACCACTGCTTCCTCCCAAAAGCAGCAAATGCACTTAATTTACAGGTTCCTGGATGGAAGCAAAACCCCAACATTCCCCCACGGGGTAATCTCACTAAAGAAGAGTTCACACAACACACGAGCGGAGGACCTGGTCCATGTGCTAAATCACAATCTCGCTTCTGAGTAACGTTTCCAACTGCCCCTCCTGGCCCCTGGCCCCATCCCCACCCTTACTGCGACACCTTCGCGCACCAGCAGCCAGACACATGCTTAGTCCCCAACCAGTGCCAGGGGCCGACGCAGGCAGAAAGAGAGCCCAGGTCAGGCCGGGGTTCTCCAGACCACCCCTCAGCCCCTCCCATAACCCTTGACTAGACACCCTCTCCAAGGCTCACCTCAGCCCCACCTCAACTGACCCCCAAAAGCCTCACAGAACGACCTTTGCGTCCTCCGACGTCCCCGAGCCCCACCCAGACTGCAGCCGACCCCTCGCTCTTCGGGTTCAACCCCATCACGAGCCCGAGGCACGCCTTTCGGACCCACCACTCCAGGCCCCCGAAAATGAACCCCTCATGCCGCCCGGCCGGGCGGGCCCCAGATTGCGCCTTGAAGACTCGAAACATCACGCCCGCAGGCCCCCTGCCCGGCCATCCCCGCGTCCCGCAGGCCGGTGGCCACCGCCCTTCCCCGCCTCAGACGGCCCCTGAGGGGTCCCGGACGACTGCGGTGCCAGGTTCGGGCAGCCCCCGGGACAAGGAGGAGGCCGCCCCTCGGATCGGGCCCCGCCTGCCGCCGCACTTACCCGCCGCCGCCGCGCCGGAGCCAGAGCCAGAGGGAGCCTGGAGAGGGCCGGGAGGAGCCGGGAGGCAGCGAGCGAACCCGAGGGGCGGGACGCAGGGAGGTGGCCGCTTCCTCGTCGCCCTCTTGAGGGCCGGAGCGTGGGAGGGGCGCCGCCGCCGCCTATCCCGCGGGCGCCGCTGCTCCGACCAATAAACGCGGCGAGGGGTGGGCAGAGGGCGGCGGCGGACCAATGGGCGCCGGCCCCGCCGCCTCGACCTTGCCGCGGTAGCAGCGCGAGCTGAGGGCCGTTGGGGGCGAGGTACGCATGGGGGACTGAGTCCTGTCCCCCGGCTGCTAATGTAGGAGCGGCTGGCGGGCGGGCGGACCCACCACCCGGCTGCTCTGTGACAGTCGTCGCTTCCTCTTAGAACTTGGGTGCCTGCAACGAGGAGGATGCGGGCGGCCAGGAACACGAAGCCAGGGCCGGGTCTCCCCGCTAGCCGGGCCTGTGAGCTCTGTGATGTAACCTGGGAGGGGCGCGGGGCGGGGCCTACAGCGCCCGCCAGCTGGTCGCTGGAAGGAACCGTAGGGGGACTAGGGTGTGGCTGGGGGGAGCCTTTCCAGAGCTGCCCTGCCACTAGTCACCAGTGACGTGGCTGGTCCAAGATGAGATGTGCTTAATGTAGAATACATACCAAATTTCCGAGACTTAATACCAAAAATATACAAAATACCACAATTTTATATTGATCATGTTGGATAATTGATTACAAAATTGAGTACAGTTTTGGATATATTTGGTTAAATAAAATATACTTAAGATAATTTCATATTTCGTTTTGCTTTTTAAAATGTGGCCACTAGAAAACTGAAAATGACTATTTGGTTCACATTGTATTTCTGCTGTATAGCCCTGATCCAGAATGAAAAATGATAGCTTACACCTCTTGAGTGCTTACTACGTTCCAGGCTCTCTTATAAGTATGTGACACCTAATAACTCATTTAATCCTCATAACAATCCCATATGGTTAGTATTGATGTCTTCATTCTAATTTTACAGGCGAGGAAACAAACAGCAGTTTAGTAACTTACCTAATGTCAGAAAGCCAGTAATCTGCAGAGTGTGGCTTTAAATCAGGCAGCCAGGTGTTAGGGCCACATATTCAACCTCTAGAGCAGGCTGATTGTCTGAAAGAACACTGGACTTAGTTGAAAGCCCTGGTTTGAGGTCTGGCTCTGCTGCTTTCTAGCTGTGTAACCTTAGGAAGTTAAGCTTCAGTCCCCTTATTTATAAACATGAGATAATACAGTCACCAACCTCTGTCATAGTCACTGTTAGGGTGACCTAGAGATAGTATACTGAGGTAGTTAAACTTGGACTCTGGACCTAGACTCCCTGTGTACAAATCTGCGCACTGATACTTAAAAGTTATGTGAGCTTATGAAAGATATTTAATCTCTCTGTACCTCAGTTTCCTCAACTGTAAAATGGATAATAATGGTACCTACCTCATTAGGGTTGTTATGTGAATCAAATGTGTTAAAATACATAAAGTGCTGGGCGGCCGGTTAGCTCAGTTGGTTAGAGCGCAATACTCATAACACCCAGGTCGCCAATTCGATTCCCACGTGGGGCAGTGAGCTGTGCCCTCCACAACTAGACTGAAAAAAACGACTTGACTTGGAGCTGATAGGTCCTGGAAAAACATACTCCACAATTTAAAACAATGTTTTTGTAAAGTGCTTAGGTTGGTGCCTATTAATAATATTAATAATGTTAATAATATTAATTAACTAATACCCAGACTCCAAAGTAGAGTCTACCATTGCAAGCTTGAATTCATTCATCCAACAGATGTTGACTGAGTATCTGCACATCAGAAAGGGCCACACGGGAACACTTGGATGAAGATGAATAAAATAGATTTCCTGTCCTGGTGAATTAGCATTTCTTCACACCAAAACCCACAGATTCTGTCTAGGCATGAACTTAACTGTTGTAGGAAAACACATAGGTGGGAGCTAAACAAAAAGTTACATTGGTCCTTCCTGCTGCCTGGAGTAGCCTGCCCCAAAGCCTGTCCCAGGCTTCATAAATGGAATTGGCTTTGAGCTCCTTGCAAGTCATATGACTAGGGAAATTCAAAAATGTTGGAATCCTCCATTCCCCAATAGAGTCACCATGTTACATGTATCCCAAGCTAGACACCTAGGAGTCAGTCTCTATTATTCCCTTCTTTCTCCCCTCTCAGGCCTACCAGATGCTGCTGCTGCCTCAGAAATGTTTTCATCAGCACTGATGCTCTTCTGGGTCAGTCTCTTTTCCCTGTAAACTGCCACAGCTACCTCCAAGCCCTCCCTCCGCCCCTACTTCAGTCCAAGTGTCACAACTTCGGCACCACCCCCTCCAATTCATACACATCCTCCTGCACCCCTTATACACCTCTCTATTACAACACCCCCCACATACATGGTAATTATTTGTGTGAATGTGGATCTGCCCTAATAGATAGTTTCTCGATGTGCAGGTTCATTCTGTTTCCCCACCTCCAGTAGGAAAGAACATTCCTTCGTGCTCCATAGTAACCAGGGTGGAAAACATAAATCCCAGCATCTCAGGGTTAGAAAGGATCTTAGCACACATCCAGTCTCATGTGTAAGGATATATTCTTGAGGCTCTATAAGTTCACAATAAGACATCTTAAGAGTTATCCAAAAAGAAAGGTTATCCAATATATTTATGATCCATGAAAAGCATGCTATTTATTCATCCAAATTTTGACCAAAATGTTGGGCAGCACACAGACATGAGCAGAGCCCAGTGGCTTACCATTAGAAACTTCCCTCTGGTTTTAACATAAACTTCTTCAGTGGCTTTCCATTGCATTAAAATCCTGAGAATGGCTTTCAAGACTCTCTCTCTCTGTCTCTCTCTCTCTCCCTCTTCCCTCATCATCTGCCTTATTTCTCACTGTGCCCAGCATCACCTGCCTTCTTTGTATCTTGAATTTTCCGCTCTCAGGACCTTCCTCATGCTATTTCCTCTGCCTATCCTAATGTGTAGGTAATATGATTTTCTGCATACAAAATTTGGGAAGATCTACAAATTATTAGAATTAATAATACAGTTCAGCTAGATTACTGGATACAAAATTAATATACAGAAAGGAAGAGCATTCCTGTATACCACTGATCAATTACAAAAGGTGATAGAAAAAAAATCTCAAACAACAAAAGAACAAGACAAACAAATGAGAAACAGAAACTCATAGACACAGACAATAGTTTAGTGGTTACCAGAGGGTAAGGGGGGTGGGGGTGGGGGGTGGGAGATGAAGGTAAGGGGGATCAAATATATGGTGATGGAAGGAGAACTGACTCTGGGTGATGAACACACAATGGGATTTATAGATGATGTAATACAGAATTGTACACCTGAAATCTATGTAATTTTACTAACAATTGTCACCCCAATAAATTTAATTTTAAAAAAAAAATCTCATTCACTACAATGAAACAGTAAAATCAATATGGTACCTAGGAATAAACCCAACAATAGGGTTGTAAGACTCCTATAAAAAGAATATTTTTTTAAATTATGAAACTTTACAACTTCGAGAAGAAAGTATAGGGAGGTATCTTGATGCTTTCAAGGTAGGAATCTCTGGTTGAACTTACCTGGTACCAATAGCTTGTCAAATAAATACACAATTTTTACATACCAATTTTTGTCATAATGTATGATGTTTATGTTAGAATTCCATGAGGAGAGGAAAATATAATTACATGGTTTAGAACTTGAATAGGGTAGGGTCATAGAATTTGAGTCAGAAGGGTTTTTGGGGGTCACTTGGCCCAAACCTTTTTCAGATGAGGTGAGACACATTGAAGACCCACAAAAAAGTAGCAGAAGCCATACTTGAACTCATATTCTGACTCTCAGGAGGGTGTTTGTCACATCCACTCCTTTCATCTTTAAAATGGCGTAGCACAGTGATGCGGCAAATGTTATAGACTAACAACTCAAAAGCCCCTGCTACCTCCTACTTTGGTGACTGGACATTTAAAACACCCACTTGCCCAGACTCCTTTGCAGTTGGGATGGCTATGTGTCTCACCAGATGAAGCTTGCAGGTAAACTTTTATAAAAAAAAAAAATCTCAGCTGCATTTCTTCCACCTCCCTGGAATATGGACACAATGCCTCGAAGTGAAGCAGCCATCTTAAGACAATAGGACAAAAGCCATGAGCTGAGGGTGAACAGTAGAAAAATAGGTGGAGACTAAGTCCTTAACATCCTCCAGCAGCTACATTAATCTTTGACTGCCCACATCTGGACTTCCTATAAAGTGAGAAAAGTAATCCTTGTATCTTAAAGCCATCATTAGTCAATAAATCTCCATTGGTGTAAGCCACCATTAGTCTTTGTTATTTGCGAAATGCAGTCCCACCTTGTAAATGGAGTAAAAGCCCTAGACTACAAATTGAGGAGCCCCATTACAATCCCAGCTCTGCCAGGAACAAGTTGTGTGGCCTTGGGCAAGCCATTTTCCATCCCTGGGCCTCAGGTTCCTCATCTCTACCCGGGGAAGTAGAACAAGATGGTCTCTTCACCGCTTGCTTTCTGTGCTCTCACTCACCGTGCACACTGTGTAGCATGCAGTATGGGACTTCCTTGCCCTCGAAACAAGACTACTTCTTTCAAAGCTCACTAAGTGTTTCCTTGTTCCTGTGACCTCAGGACTAATTGCAAGGGCCTGTCCCTTTTGAGTGGATGTGATAAAACACGTACCTTTGGGGCTTCCCTAAACGTGAGGTCTCCCTCTCTAAGTCCCCGTCCTCTCTTCCTTTGGTTAGTTTCACTTACATACCCTTAGAGAGCACAAAGTGGTTCTACTCTAAAATTGATGGAACTCTGTGCCCACCTCTGCCTAACCCGCTGTGTAATTTCTCCTCTAGGGGCCTCAAATCCATTATTGTGAAATGAGAGGTTTGCAGACCTTCAAAGGGCCCTTCACACCCTGGGCATTCTCGACTCAGTTACACCATTTGAATTTCATCTTACTTTGGGATAGTGTGACCCGGTTTCTAAGTGCTTTCCTCTCTGGTATTGCAGGTTAGGCTTTCTGTAACTCTGACATAGGCAGGGCTAATATTATCATCCCTGTTTTGAAGTTAAGGACACAGATCCAGGCGTGTGGAGCAATATGCCCCAAATCACACAACTACCGTGTTTCCCCAAAAATAAGACCTAAGTGGAAAATAAGCCTAGCATGATTTTTCAGGATGACATCCCCTGAACATATGCCCTAACGCGTCTTTTGGAGCAAAAATTAATATAAGACCTGGTCTTATTTTCAGGGAAACACGGTAGTAATTGGTAGATCTGGGACTGGAAACCACATCTTTGATTCCTTGTTCAGTGCCCTTTGCACTACACCTTGATCTATCTGTCTCTCTCTCTCTCTCTCTCTCTCTCTCTCTCTCTCTCTCCCCTCTCTTTCTTTTTTCTCTCCAGAATCCACTTCCTGGCTACAAGTCATAACTGCTCTCAGCTGTGACATCAAGACTGCTCACTGTAATGCCCTTAGTTCCAGGCACTTAGCAGGCTCAGCAGATACCTGGCTTTGCCCCAGTTCTTCTTCCATCCTCCATTCTGAGACTTCAGTCCCAATAAAGTCTCCTAGTTTCTTCTCAACTCTAACTCCAAGCATCATATGCCATCTAGAGCTCCACTGGGGATCTCAACATTGCGAACCAGAACCCAGCCCATGTGCTTGAGACAACTCTCACTTTGGTGCTCCATCCAACCTCTCGTTTGACATCTGAAGTCCCTAAAGCGATGAGACACGGTCAGAGAAGATGCAAACTGCAAGGCCTTTGAGATTTTCCAGTCCAAAGGCCAAGCAGAAATTGTAAATGAGGAAGCTGATGAGTCATACTAATATAAAAGAGTGGGGTGGGCGCTGTGAGGAGCAGGGGGGCACAACTCCAGCCAATTGTTGCCAGTTGCTGGAAATGTGGGCCCAGGGTGGTCAGAGAAGATGGAGCCACGTTTTTATGTGCAGTAGCCTGGTTGTTGAGTGTCAGCCACTAATTAAACATTTTTTAAAACACTGCAAGGGCCGAATACACCAGTGACTCTTGGCATGCCAAGGTCCAAACACTTCACCCCACAGATAAAGAGGCCAGCATCCTGCAGCACATCAGCAGGAGAGAGGGAGGAGGACCCAAACCTCAGATCTTCCGTTCACAGCTCCCCTTTAGTCACTCAGAAGCTGGAACTTTGTCCTATTCCACAAGCCTCTAGTGAGTGCCTGCTCTAGGAAAGATGTTGTGAGAGGAGACAAAGATGAAGGGATTCTTTTAAAAGATGCCCACCTTAGTTCCTTGTCATTCCTTTACGTCATTTGGAATCAAACATTTAGCAGGTTGGGACAAACTAACTTATATTTAGGAGGGAGCTGCATGTGTTCTTAGAATTTCTGTGGGCACAATCCACACGGACTGAGTTAGGATTCAGGGGACTTTGCAGGGGAGTATTTTCTAAACTTTTTATTTGGAAATAATTTCAAACTTATTAAAAAGTTACAATAAAAAATAGTACATAGAACTCTCATATACCCTTTACCAAGATTCACCTCTTTTAAACATTTTGCCCATTTTCTTTTGTGCTACATACACATACCACACACAAATATTTTTGGAGCCATTTGAGTGTCGATCTCATACATTATGGTTTTTTAACCCTTCTGTGTGTATTTCCAATAATAAGGACATTTCTTATAACCACAACACAGCTATCAACCTCAGTAAATTTAACATTGACCCAAGAGTTCTATCTTACCTACCATCCATATGCCAGTTTTGTCAATTGACCCAATAATGTCCCTTGGAGCATTCTGTTTTCTCCTCCAGAATAGGATCCAGTCCAGGGTCAGAAATCACATTTGGTTGTTATATCTCTGTAGTTTCCATTAATGAAACATTTTCACAGCCTTTTTGTGGGGGTGTATGTGTATGCGTGTGTTTTAGAACATTAACATTTCTGACAAATACAGGTCACATTCTTTTTTTCACTAGAATGTGTCTCATTTCAGGTGTCTGATGTTTTCTCATGGTTAGACTCAGGTTATGTGTCCCAATCTGGAATACCACATAAGTGAGGGCATGTCCTCAGAACATCGTATCAGGAAGCATGTGGTTAATTTTGATTATCGTCTGATTTCTCCAATGTATTCTTACTATCTTTTCCCTTGCAACTAATAAACAATCTGTGGAGAGACACTTTAGACATGCTTATATTCTGCTCCTCATGCAAACTATACCCTAGATTTAGCATCCATGATGATTTTTGCCCAAACCAGTCTTTACTGTGATAGTTGAACAGTGATGATTTTCCACTCCACTTCTCCCTCCACATTTACCTGTTGGCACTAAGCATTTTGCTGCAAACCATGTGCACCCCACTTCTCAAAGGGTGCAGTTTTTATCTCTATCAAGGTAAGGAGATCTGGAATTCCACTAGAAAACAGTCATTTATGTCTCATGGCAGTAAAGGGAAAGGAGAGAGCCTGCCTTTCCTGGTTGTTGAGAGCAGACGAAGGGTGAACTGGGACAGTCACTCCGAGGGTTCCAGATAAAGGAGCGGAGACCTTCAGAGAAGCAAAGTGCACAGAGGCATGTGCAGGGACTTTGCACAGGGTCAGTTTCCAATTCTGTCTCTTCCCCTCACCTGCCTAGTGACCTCCAGCTGCTCGCCTCACTTCTCGTGGGCCTGTTTCCTAACTTGTAATGTGGAATAATTCTTACCTTAGAGGCTCATTGGGAAGATTAAAGGAAACAATATGCTCATATCTTGAGAGGTGTGTATTACATAGACTATGGGGAAATTATGAATTGTTTCATGTCAACAAATGTCTACTGAAAACCTGCCATGTACCAAGGCACTGTGCTTGGAGTCAGAAACTAAATAAATCAGCCCTCACGAAGCTCACAATCCAGAGGAAGAAAAAGACAAACTTAATTCCATTCCCAGATATTTACGCAACAAAATGAAAACGTACATTCCACACAAAGATTTGTTCAAGAATGTTCATGGCACCTTTCTTCTTAAGAGCCCCAAACTGGAAATAGGCATGGCATCCATCAACAGATGAGTGGGTAAACAATTGTCCATCCAGACAGTAGAATACTACTGAGCACTACAGAGGAACAAACTGCTGCTTTTACGTAACACATCTGAACCTCGAAAACGTGCTGAGTGGAAGAAGTCTTACGCAAGAGTACATACCATATGACTTCATTTATAGGAACTTCAGAAGCAGACAAAACAGGAAAAACCATCAGAAGAGTGGCTGCCTGTGATGAAAACAGGCGAGGGGGTTGCTGGGAAGGACAGGAGGGAACTTTCTGAGTGACGAGACAATGTTGTATATGTCCTTAGAGGTTGGATCACACAGGTGTATGTGCTTGCCCGAATTCAACACATGTACACTTCAGATTTGTGTATTTCATTGTATATAAATGTCACATCAACACAGAAAAAATTTTTTAAAGACTGAACTCTGATTAATGGCATACATTCTCAAAGTATTTAGGGTGAAGCTTACTAATGCCTATAATTTACTTTGAAATGTATCAGAAATAATTTGGATTAGTAGAATTATGGGAAGATGGGTAGATATCTTATAAAAGAAGTATTTAGTGTGAATGGTAGAACCAAGATGCTGGATAAATGGCTATTAATTGTAAAATTCTTCCAACTTGGCTGTACATTTGAAATGTTTCATAATAAAACCTTGGGGAAAAGACAATGTTACAGTTCAAGTTGCACTTTGATAAAACGGTGCTTCAGAGAAATAATCAGCTTTCTCTTCTGTGAGAACAGAAGGGGAGAGACGGGGCAGGGGTCAAGGTGAGTCTCAGAGAGGAGTTCTAGGAAATGGGCCTGAAACATAAGATTTTAAAGCAGAGGTGGGGGAAAGGGCATCCCAGTAGAAAAAACAGGGCAGCGGGAAAATGCAAGGCACTTTTGGGAAGCTGCAAGTGAGCAGAGAGAATTTGGGGGCAAAGTGGCAAGAGAGGAAGCCGGTGAGCTGAATTGGGCCCACGATGGGATGCCCTTAACAGGCAGACAAGGGCATCTGGTGATGACTCAATAAACAGTGGGAAGCCACTGAGCACGTGCGTGTGTGTGTGTGTGTGTGTGTGTGTGTGTGTGTGTGTGTAAGGCTTTGTCATCCAGTAGAGGAAGGTGAGGATGTGGCGACCAGCAGTGGGGAAAACAAGGCTTGTGGTAAAATTTTCTACTGTTTTTATTACCAAACTGGCAATTTTTGTGACAGAAAAATAGTCAAGACATGACCTTTTCAGAGGTGAGAAGTCTTTAAATGAGTCAGGAAGCTAATTCAGTTGGTCCCAATTCCCAGCTCTCTGGGAACTTTGATCTCCCTAAAGACTTCCTGTTCCCTTTGAAGCTCTAGGCCATCCACTGACCTTCCCTCTGGCCCTCAGCCACAGGCCAGATGCAATTCACTCTCAGGGCCCTTCAGAAAGATGGGAAACCCAGTTTCGAGTCCTGCTTTAGCTACCTTCCCTCTCTGCACCCCAGACTCCTCATCTGTGAGTTGGTTGTGTTGGCTGCTTGTCCTCCATGCTTCTCCAGTTTCAAGGCTGCTCTACTTGGTCTTCTTGCAAGCAGCCTCCCAGGCTCTCTAGCAAATGCTCATTTTTCCCTTGACTTGCAGACGTCTTTCTGGTCATAGCCTCCACGGTCTTCCCTGTCTTCCCTCTTTCCTCCACATGGGTATCACTGCAGTGTCCAGCTCCAGCTCCTGGCTGATCTGGACTGGGGCTTAAAAGAGCCTGCTGGCAGGTCAGGAGTCTCTAAGCCTCAGGCTAAAGATGTGAAAGGAGTAACAAGTCCCACCTCCCTGGGTTGTGGGGAAGAACAAGAAAATGGGAAAATCCATAGCCATCTGAAAAGCTGTGTGTCACCAGTGAGTGGCATCAAAAGGTCTCACCAGTTGAACACAGCACCTTGAGCTGAGCTGCTGCTGAGCTCCCGGATGGCTCAGTTGGTTGGAGCGCGTCCTCTCAACTACAAGGTTGCCAGTTGGACTCCCGCAAGGGATGGTGGGCTGTGTCCCCTGCAACTAGCAATGGCAACTGGACCTGGACCTGAGCTGCGCCCTCCACAACTAAGATTGAAAGGACAACAACTTGACTTGGAAAAAGTCCTGGAAGTACACACTGTTCCCCAATAAAGTCCTGTGCCCCTTCCCCAATAAAAATCTTTAAAAACAAAAAGAGAATTTTCTTCTAAAAAAAAAAAAAGGTCTCACCCGGTATAGGAGAGAGACATCGTCTGCTGCTATGATTGTCTGCTGCTATGATCAGAGGTCATCTCTCCAGGCCTCGGCTCCCAAGTGTGGCTTCCAACGCTCTCTGAGCAGGCAGCCCATGCACCTTTAGCCTTCTGTGGATACACCCAGCAGCACCCTTTGTGGGTTCAATAAAAGCTTTGGAAGAATGCAGCTCAGATGCCACTCCCAGGAGGCGTTCCCTGACTCTCCTGGGGGAAGGGGTTCATGTTCTGGGGTGATGTGTTCGCCAGATGGTGATTGCCTTTTGCCCTGGTCTGGGACACTTCTGAGTCCTCTGCAGTGTGTGGCGCTGTCTTCACTGGGTCCCTTGAACAGACAACACGGGAGCAGGACTACTGGATCCTCACGGGAGGCTGGGTCCCTTGGGTCCCAATCAGCCTTTGCGAGCCCTTGAGTTGTGGTCAGGCCAACCTTCCCACCCTCAGTGTCTGTGGTGATTTAAAATGTGTTAAAAAATTCTTTGACACTTTTCCCTTTCAAAGGTGGGGTCGAATTCCTCTCCTCTTGGATGTGCGCCAGATGTACAATGTGGCAGAAGCAATGCTATGAGTTTGAAGGCCAAGCCATAAAAGGTTACAGCTTCCTCGTGGCTCCTTTCTCTCCGATTGCTCACTCTGGGGGTAGTCAGTCATCACGTCCTTAGGATAGTGCTGTGGAGAAGCCCCTGGGAGGGAAATGAGTTCTCCCACCAAAGCCAGGCCAGCTTGCCAGGCGTGTGCGTGAGCCATTGTGGAAGGGGGATCCCTCAGATGACTGAGCCCTGGCCAGCGCATGACTGCAACACTTGAGACCACGCCAGCACAGACCAGCCAAGCCAGTCTCGAATTCCTGATCCACAGAAACTATGAGAGATCATAAACATTTTTTGTTGAACTAAGCTACTAAGTTTTGAGGTAATTTGTAGCACAGCAGTAGATAAATGAGGCATCATCCTTCTCTCCACTGTCTCTCTCTAGGCTCCCTATGCTCCAGCCAAACTGAACCACGCACTGTTCAAAACAGCACATTTTTTCTGAGTATCTGCTGTGCGTCTACCCAGGCCACACACAGGGGATGTGGCAGAGAGCGGGCCAGACCAGTGTGGCCTCTGTCTTCATGGCTCACGCACTCCAAAGGTTTATAGATCCTGCTTTGGCTCATAGTGTGTCCCCCATCCAGAAAGCTCACCCCAGCCCACCCTTTCTAACTACATTCTGAACATTTTTGAACTGACCTTTCTTCTTCAGAGCTGCACCCAAATGTTGTCTCCTCCATCGTGAGGCCTTTTCTGATTGTCCCACTGGAAATGCTCTTTCTATCTCTGAACCTCTATGATGCTTTATCTCAGTATGGCCACTGAACATCTTCTGCCTTGTAGTATTATGATTATTTATGTTCATAACCTCCCTAATAGCTGACGTAGGTGCTTTGGAGTGGATGTCGTATTTGTACAGAACTAGTGGACAAAGTGCCATGTGCATAATTGGCATTCCAGAAATGTACCTTATGCAAATGGACACGTGAATGACTTGATCCTCATATAACAAAGACAAGCTAAGTGCCAACAGAGAACAACAAATGCAAAGCTATGAAGGATAGAGGGAGGGAGGAGAGTCCATGCCACTGGGAGAAAGAGCAAGAAAGATACATGAACTAAACTCTGTTATAGATTCTAATAATGTTAATCATGCAACACCTCTGGGATTCTTCTCCTAGGCATGTACTTAGCAGAAATAGATGCATGTGTCCAAAAAAAAAAAAAAAACTTCTAAAATGTTCAGGGCATCTTAAAATGTTCAGAGCCTCATAACAGGCAAAAACTAGAACTAACTTAAAACGCCACAAAGGAAAGAAACTGGACACAAAAGAGTTCATAAATATAAAAATAAGCGATTCCATTTATACAGCATTCAAAGCAGGCAGAATGAATCTATGGTGATAGAATTTAGAACAAGATTATCTCTGGGGTGAAGGTATTGCCTAGGGCCAAGGAGCAGGAGGGAATTTCCTGGGGTGCTGAACTTTCTTGATGTGGGTTGTGGTTAAGTGGGTGTATCCACAGGTAAAATTAATTGAGCTGCACACATATTGTGTTTTACTGTATGTAAATTATATCTTAATCAAACAAAACAAATAAAACATTAGTAACTTTGTGCTCAGCCTGGTGTCTGTCATAGGAGAGACCCATAACACACACATGCTGCGTAAATTAATCAAATCACATCAACCAATAGACCTCATCCTGTTTTAGCTTCTGATTCAGACACCAATTCCGACATGTTTTTTCCCCACACCAGCACGCAAGTGCCCTACAAGTCAATTCAATTCTCACACTGGAGATAGCATCAGATCCCACAGGTTAAGGACTCAATCCTACAGGACTGACTGACCCCCACCCTCTTCAGATGCCAGTCACAAGTCTAGGTTGTCATCTGTGCTTCTGATCGACCAGCTATAGATCGGAGGTTCCAACAGTCCCCTTCTTGGGTTCGATTAATTTGCTAGAGCAACTGACAGAACTCAGGAAAACATTTTACTTACGAGATCACTGGTTTACAATAAAAAGGATATACAAGCATAATTCAGAACAGCCAGATGGAAGAGACGCACAGGGCAAAGTACGTGGGGAGGTTCTCAGGGCTTCCATGCCTCTGAGAGCACTACTTTCCTGGCATTTCCACAAAGCTCTCTGGGTTTGGGGTTTTTATGTAACCAGCCTTATAGGCATGATTGATTAAATCATTGGCCACTAGTGATTGATTCTACCTCCCACCCCTGTTCCCTCCCCTTGAAGGTCAGGGGGTGGGACTGAAAGATCCAACAGTTCAGTTTCCCTGGTAACCAACTTCCATCCTTAGGTGCTTTCCAAAAGTCCCTGCATTATCTAAATTCAGGTGTAGTTGAAGGGGATTTGTTAAGACTATCAAGACACCTTTATCACTCTTATCACTTAGTAAATTCCAAGGGTTTTAGGAGCTTTGTGCCAGGAACAGGGAAGAAGACCAAATATATATTTATTACAAACCACAATATCACAGTGGAAAGTCTCAGTGGGAGGCGGGATTTCAAACAAGTACTGAGCAGCATTTTACTTGCCAAACTTACCGGATGAAGTAAAACTTATCTTCCTTGTTTAAGAAAGAAAGGAAGAAAGGAAGGAAGGAAGAACGAGAAGAAAGCAAGACAAGGCCAAAATGGAGTCACTTTTGCTAAGTCATGTCACCAAACTGAAACTTAATAACAAACCTAATTGCAGTTTCAGCCTCTCCCAGGAGTGGAATTTTATACCAATTCCTCTGGAATTTCCTGATCAACAGGAAAGTGAGGTCATCTGCCTGATAAGACCCCTGCCTTCCCCTAAGGGAAGGTGTCCTTGCCTGAACTAATTCACTCTTAACTTCGTCTCACCCTCTTTCTGCCTATAAAAACTTTCCACCTTGTACAACTGTCATGCAGGGTCCCAGTTCCCGCTCCCCACATAAAAACACAGGATATGGTGAGGCCAAAAGGAACAACAGAGCCCCAGATAGGGGAGTCATACCATTATATTCTCGATGGCGGCTGGTCAAGACCCAGGAAGTAGGATCAACATTATCCACAATGTAACCTGCTTGCTAACTGCACTTGCTAGGTGCAATCCACACTCCACTTCTCCGCCAACAAACCAACCCCTAGCGTAGCCATGGCAGTTACATTAGTGGCTAATGGCTAACTGATTACAGTTGATGGCCACCCAGCCACAGTGGATGACCATCTGATTACAGCTGATGGCCAACTAATAACCGAGCCAGCACCTTTCCACATGAGGCCAAGAACCTGGAAACTGCTCTCTGGGTCTCTGTCCCCACAACAACTAATCAGAGTGCGCTTCTAGTTGCTGAATGTGATGCAGCCTGGTTCATGAACCACTTAATAAAGCCAACTAGATCTTCAAATTTACTTGGCTGAATTTTGTTCTTTTGCATGTTCCTCAATGATAGAGTGGGCATTCAAGCATTAAACTCTTAACATTTTCTTTTAAGTTGTAGTAAAATACACATAATATAAAATTACCATTTTAATCATTTTAAGTGTACAGGTCAGTGACATTAAGTACAATCACATTTTTTGTGCAACCAGAACAGCTATCCATCTTGAGAACTTTTCATCAGCTGTAGCCAGTTAGCCAATTAGCCACTGATAAACTGCCGTGACTGCGTTGGTTGGAGAGTTAGTCGGTTGGCAGGCAGAAAAGCCGATGGCAGGTTGCAGGTCATGTGGCTCCAGCCTCCAGTGAGACTTCCCTATGACTCCCCTACCTATGACTCTGTGGGTGTTCCTTTTTGGCCTCGCCACATCCCGCGTTCTTATGTGGGGAGCAGGACTAGAGACCCCGCAGGCCGCCCCGCACGACACCTTCCTTGAAGGCTTGGGCCCTGACTCCATCTCTCCCCTGGGTAAGAGTAGATAGACTATGTCTTCTCTACACAGAAAAGGGATATAATCTTTGGACAACACCCTTTCTTGGCCTGGAAAGTCCATCATAAGGTGCAAGTAAGCACAGCATGATGAATATAGACAATAATATTGTACTATAACTATATAATGTGATAAATATCATTGTATCAGCAATCATATTACAATATATAAGTGTATCATAGTAACAGATTGTACAGCTTAAACTTACACAATGTTACTCATCAAATTTGTTCTATTAAAGAAAAATAAATCGTAAAAATTAAGAAGAAAGTGTGGGGGCAGGTAAATCGGAGGAGATGAACTCAGGGAGTCTGAGGTCATAGCCAAGAACACACATCTGACTCCTGTGTCATGACAGGCCACGCCCCTCCCTGCCCAAGCCGGTTGGGTAAAAGCCACCTCCAGGCATTCCTCCTGGTACATGTCACCCCAGCACTGATGTCAGTGGGGAAATCCCAGGTAATCGGCACTCACGTGCAGGACCCAGCCTACAGAGAGGGACAAAGCTACCTGGTTTGGCTCTCCAGGGCACTCAGGTGACAAAAACACTGACAGGGGCATGGTTAAGGATTTATGTATGGAAGGAAGTCCCTGTCCCAGAGAACTTGGCTGACATCCACAGGGTGCCATGCAGCAGCCATGTTCTGTACCTACCTGTCCCAGGCCTGAGACCCACAGAAGTGCTCAGAAGCCTTCCTTAAAAGCTTGGGAGAGAAGCCTGGCATTATACATTCCAAAGTCACCCTGCATTTGAGCTCCAGTCCTGCCTCCTTCTTATGAGCTGTGAGGCCTTCAGATGGTGTATGAAACCAGTATGCCCTTGGTAAGTGGGATCAGGGATCCTATCATTATCGTTTCAGCTCTATCGGCAGGGACAGTAGGTCCACCATGGAAGCTTGTGGTTTTTGTCACCTACAATATGCAAAAGAGCAGAAAAGACTCATGGAAAGGAACACAGTCACCAGGGCCATTCTCAGCAGTCAGAAGCAGGTCTCGCCCAGGTCACTTGCTCAAGCTGGGGACGTGTCTCCCTAATTTAGACTGGAAAGTCACTGAGAGGACCCTGTTCAGCCAGTGGGCAAGAAAAATACTCACATTTTGTTCCAAGACAGAATCTCAGGGGGGTGCACTCACTGTGATTCCTCTGACTTCTCCTTGGGCTCTGGGGATGTTGGTTATATCCTCAAGAATAAAGCACTGAGCAAGGACTTTGGGGTCAAAGCATCCAGCCATGAGCACTAGTTCTGACACTAGTGGGTGACCTTCAGCAAGTCAGTTAAACTGTAAAGCCCAAGTTCCTCATCTAGAAATCAAGCAGCCATAAACCCTCCATCTCACAGGGTTAGTGAGAGGATCATGGGAGATAACACGTGAAAGCACTTTGTAGATGACGGAATTCTACACATATGATAGGAGTTACTATTACTAAGTAGCTCCATAGCCAGGTGTTCTGGATTCTGCAATTGGCCCTGCCCCTACTCAGGGTAAGTCCCTTCCCCTCTCTGCCCATTTAAATAGTTGGGCTAGAAGAGGTTCCCTGTTTGATCAAGTCTGACGGTCAATGGTGATCATGGGGGAAATGCAGGGGATGTGAACCTTGCGTGGGAGAGCCACGCGAGGCAAACGAACAGCAGCAACCAGCGTTGAATGACCAAAGGAAGTGACCCCCATGCCGATATGGCATGGAGCCAAGCTTCTGGCAGTGCTGGATTTAAGCGGGGAGGCCCCAACTAGTCAGTCTCAGTTTCCTGAGCAGCTCCAGAACAAAGCGTACCCCCTGAGCAGAAGGCCAAACCCAGGGCAAGGCCTATGTCCCTGCTGCTTGGAAGGGCCACTCTGAGCAGGACCGGTGTCTGCAGGCCAGGCAGACGTTATGTCATTCATGCATCTGGAAACCACAGACCCGCCCTCTCGGGTCCCCAGAGGCTCTCCTGCTCTCTGGCCAGGATCCCTGAGTTCCGTTCTCTCTGTATCCCCAACCCTTCACATTTCAGGCTCCCAAAGAACTGAGTCAGGACCTCCTGGGCTTCCATCCAAGCAGCTAGTTCTAAATTCCCCCACCCCCTTGTCCCTTGGGAGTAAACAATATAACCTCAAACAAAGACCATGGCCTCAGCCTTGAGGAAAATACTGGGCCATGTTGAGTGCTATGTTTGCCATTCATTTCTTCATACCCACACTTTGCTCCACGATAGAACCTGCAGGGGTTATGTTTATTGTAATTCTCCTGTCCCTTCTCTGGGCTTCCAGGCACCATGAATGTTACTCACATTCACCAGGTCAGTAGGGTAGTGGAGCAGGTGTGTTTTAAGATCCCAGCTCTGCCCCCTTATTTAAAAAAAAAAAATTTGGAGGGGCCACCGGATGGTTCAGTTGGTTGCCAACAAGTTTGCCGGTTTGATTCCCACAGGGGATGGTGGGCTGCGCCCCTCTGCAACTAAAGATTGAAAACAGCAACTGGACTTGGAACTGAGCTGCGCCCTCCACCACTAGATTGAAGGACAACTACTTGGAGCTGATGGGCCCTGGAGAAACACACTGTTCCCCAATAAAATTTATTTAAAAAAATTTTTTTTTTAATTTTTCAATTACAGTTGACATATGTACAATATATTAGTTTCAGGTATGAGCTTGGCCCCCTTATTAACTGACAAGTCTCTCAGTCTCTCTGAACCTTAGCTTCTTTGTCTACAAAATAGGGTGGATGATATTGACATCACTCAGTTGTGGTGAGGGTGATATGACTCAGGGCATGTCAGGCAGTCAGGGCACGTTAGATGGCTGCATGCAATGGATGCTCAACAGAGATGACCTTCCTGCTCTCCCTCCCCCTTCCCTTGAACCTCCGTCCTCTGGCCCTGGAGGCTTGCTCCAGCTCTGATTGCCCAGCCTCACCACCGCAGCATCTGATTCAGCAGTCCTGAGCCAGATCCTGAGACGTGTGGTTCTCACAACCCCCCAGGGGCGGCCCAGAGGCCACATTTTGAGCACCACTGTGTTAGACAAAGTGTGTTCGGCCCTCATCTCCCTTTCGAGAAGATGAGGGACTGTGCCCTCTACTCTCAGCCTCGCACACAGGGGAGCTCTGGGATGGACTTGTCAAACATGAAGGACTTCAAGTGTTTATTGGCATGTAATTGACGTACCGTAAAATTCACCTATTTTAAGTGTACAATTTGATGACTTTTAAGATATTTACAGAATTGTGTAATCATCTCCACAAACCAGTTTTAGAACATTCCCACCACCCCCAAAATTTCCCCTGGGCCCATCTGCGGGCAATCCCCATGTCCACCCCCAGCTCCAGGCAACCACTGGTCTGCTTTCTGTCTCTAAGATTGTCTTTTCTAGAAATTTCACATATGCGGACTCATACAATATGTAGTCATTTGTGTCTGGTTCCTTCAATCAGCGTAACATTTTTGAGGTTCCTGTGTTAGGAGTTCGGGCCTTTTCACTGCTTACTAGCCATTGTGTGGGGCGTATCCCAGGTGGTTTATCCACTCACCAATGGTGGACATTTGAGTTGTTTCCAGTGTTGATATTATGAACAATGCTTCTATGAACTTTCATGTACAAGCTGTTGTGGGGACATGCTTTGTTCTCAAATGCTGTTTTTAAAGGTAAACCATAACTTATCAGGTACCCCCCACGCTTCAGGGGGTCTGTGGCCAATGTTAGAAGTGTGAGCAAGAGATCCACTCCACAGGGCTAAGGGGGGGCCCCAGCCTCTGCTTCTGCTGCCAGCAGCCAACCCGTTGAGATCAAACTCAGACCCCTCCCTAGGCCCTGCCAACCATGGCCTCAGCTTACCTACTTGTCATCACCCTTCCTCTCATTACCCCAAATGTTATTCTTTGATTTAGAGCTGGTGATTAAAGGATTTTGCCTTTCAATTAAATTAAACTGCTCACAGCAGCCAGCAGGGAAGAGAATGAAAACAGCATTGACCCAGATCTCTTGCAAGTCCTAGGGCTTCTCATCCTTCCTAAGCATCACTAGGCCTGGGTTGTCCCGCCACCTGGATGAGGAACTGTCTGGTCCAAAGGTAATATCCTCTCTATGTGCACAGTGGTCAGAACCAAACGAGGACCCAGACACTGGCCTCCTACCCCAAAGCCCCCTGATTCTTTGCTGCTATTCTGCTCCCCTGGCATGGTAGGCTTCATGTCGAAAACACCTAGACTCTGTTCCTTATATCTCAGGGACATCCCAGCTGCTGTGCGGGGAAAGTATTTTTCCTGCTCACTTTGGAGCTCTTCCATCTGTCACACGAGGGAGGCACCAGTGCTGTTATTCTATAAACATAGACTGTCTCTTGCAAGGGCCCCAAAGGAATCAATAAAGCAAAGGCTGACTGTCTAAGACCCTGTGCCCTGAGCCAGTGCCCATCTCCAGTTCCAGGAAACCTCTCCCGGGTTTGGGCAGTTTCTGGGCTCAAATCTTAGGCCACGCTACTTGGTAGAGGAGGTTCTGGCCTCAGACCCCAAAGATCTGGGTTTGTGTTTCTGTTTGGACTTGTGGCAGCAGTGACCTTGGGGTCTTTAATGAGGGTGATGCTTTCCATCCTGCCTGCCTCCAGGGACAGCTGAGGGAACAGGAAGAAATACACGGGGTGGATCTTCTGCGGAAGCTCCGAGGGGCTAAGTTGGCCCCAGGTCAGAAGGATTCAGAGAGTGGGAAGACTTTGCTCCTGGCCCAATTGAGGGGGAAACAGGGGTGCTTTCAGGGAAACAGGCTTTCAGGAACTGCCATCATTGACTTGCTCCTCAGATTGGCCAAGTCAAACAGTGGCCCTGTGCCAAGAATTAAAGAGGTGCATCAAAGCGGTGGATTAAAGTTGTGTTTTTAATGTAGTATTGAGAGGTTGAATGACTTAGGCTGAAACTGTTGGGAAATGCTTGTGTATATAGCATGGAAAGGATTATAACAAGTGAATAAGAACAAAGGCCCGGCGTGTGACTCCCAGCCCTGCCACCTACTAGCTGTGTGCCATCTACCTTAGGCAAATTACTGAACATCTCTGGGCCTCAGTTTTCTTATCTATAAAATGGGAGGAATCATCTCACAAGGTTACTGTGAAAATTTAGTGAGTGAATATATGTAAAGTTCTTAGCTCATTAGCTAACAATAACTATGCCCAAAGTGGCAATTTTCTTGTTCATGTTTTATTTTAAATAAAGCATTTTCTGAGTGCCTGCTAGCCATTCAATCATGCATTGGTTTGTGCATTCATTTGTTCATTCAACAGAAACTTTCAAGCACCAGAATCTACGAAATGCGCTAGAAAAAAGAAAGATTTATAAAATGCTTGACCATTTTCAATGCCCTTTTAAATGCATTGCCTTGTTTTACCTTCCCTCATCCTTCAAGACAAGACAAAGGAAACAGAGGCTCTGAAGATGTGGTGATTTGCCCAAGATACCAACTAAAAAGTGCCACCACAGACTGAAACTCAGGTCTTCAGGCATTAAATCCAGTTGACTTTACAGGACACCTCACTGCCAGGACGGGGTAATTAATCCGTGAGTAAGATGGGGCCCCTCTCTGCAAGTCTCCATAACTCACGCTCCCAGAACGCTGGACACCTCCCCTCATTGTCGCCTTTCCTCAGTGCCCTATTGTTCAGACTCACTTCCGTTTTCTAGGAGCCTGCCCGGAACAGGTACTGCATCTGGACGGTGCCCATGTCCATCTGGGTTCTTAGTTGCCAACTGTGGAGCAGGGCCCAGGTCACAGGTGGTGCCCCAGCTGCAAAGAGACTGAGAAAGCAAAGGTCTGGCTTCTATCTGGAGGAGAGGGACTCAGAGTGGGGGAGTCCCAAGCACAGGGGAGTGCTCATAGTTTGGGGTATCCAAAGAGAATGCCACGTGTGCTGTGTCCTGGCCTGAATCTGAATCTGGGTAGATGGGAGACCTATGTACCTTTAGCCCTAATGACAGAGGAAGGAATCCTTCCGGCACAGCCTTAGCACCCTGATGGGGCTCAGAGCCAGGATCCAAGACTTCTTATGGTGATGGAGGCCTTCCAGCTGGTCCTGCCCGGAAGGCCTCACCCTGCATAGGCAGAGACAAAAAGCCTCCTGGCCTTGCCCTGCCCAGCTGCATGGGCAGGATTCACGGAGTCTGGCCACCCCCAGGTGCTGTGGGGCCTCAATACTGAGGGGCAGGGTGTGGCTCCTGCTGGGACACCAGCTTGGGGAAGAGTCACTGAGTCCTACGTTGAGCGTTCCAACAAACAGGGCCCAGCCAAGCTGTGGGTCCATGGAGTAACCCCCCGCCCCATACTCAGGTACCCTAAAAAGTACACAACTCCTCTACCCACCTCAGCTTCTCTAAGATAAACTCTATAGAGAATAGGGAGAGCCAGAGAAACATGAAAAGAATGAGAGAAATGGCAGCTAGGATGAACATAAAATAACCGCATGGACAAGCCTGTGGGGAGGAGGTGCTGTTGGGGTGTGTGAGAAAGCTTTGCAGGGGGAGGATGGAACGGGGTGAAAAGGACCGGCAGGAGTTTGCTTGCAAAGCAGGGGGGAAAGGTGTTTCACATGAGGGAACAGTGAGTTCAGGGACACAGAGCTGTGAACAGGCAAATCACTGAGGAACGCTGAGATTGGCTGGACTAGATGATGGACGGGGGCAGGAAGCAGGCAGAAAAGGCCAGCAGGGCTAAACGGAACATGAGACCTTGCTGTGACCTTCATACAGAAACCAAATTGCTTGGGAAGTAGGCAGGTTTGCATTTGAGAGAGAAATTAGCATATGTGCGGAGAGTTATAGCTGTGTACAGAGTGTCAGCTCTATGCCCAGTGGCATTTTCTCTGCATCACACAATGTGCACATTTTGCAGATGGGGACGTGTCACAGAGCCATGGTTTTTCCATGGTACTAACCCCATGTGAGCAAGGAGCAGGTCAGAAGAGACCTTGGCAGAGCCACACCAGCCCCTTGAGGGTGAGGACTCCTGTCACGTGAAAGGAAGCAAGTTGCAGCTTATGAAAGAGTTCTGTCTTCTGATCTTAAGATTTAAAACCTGGTTCCCCTCTCTGGGTCACTGGAGCACCACCTAAGGTCACAACACCTAGCACCTGAAATGGGCCACCTATTAAGGAATCCCCAGGCTGAAGCTTGTTGGAGGTAGGGTCCACGTACTTGGCAGATACTCGTAATAGCTGTTGGATGAAGTTTTCTGTAAATAATTCTTTTGGTTGTCTCCTGGCTTCAGCCAACACCTTTAGGATGTAACTTTCAGCCTCTCGGGGTCACCAAAGTCAAGTAGAAAAGGAAGGGGCTCCATCCACATACCAAAGAGACTTCCCCAGCAGATGACTCAGGGAGGGAAGACTTCCTGGAGTGAGAGAGGCCTAGGTGACCCAACTAGGGAGGGTAGGAGTGGAGTGGGAGTGGGAGGTGAGCTGGGTGGCAGGAGGGAGGCCACCTGGGGAGGCTACTCAGAGGAAAGAATGTCAGCTCCTCACCTCTCATGCCATGTTTCCTCATCCATGACAGGCAGGTTCTCATAGCTGCCTCAGCAGTCTTCTCTGAGGTCATGCTGTCTGGAGAGGGGAGGGAGAGGAAAGGAAGCAGCCCTGCCTGAGCCAGGGGATGACCCAGGTCCTCTGCTGGGCGGTCACTCTGTACCTTCTCGCTATGCATCAGCCTCAGCGGGTTGCCTGTGCCTGTTTACCCATTTACAAAATGGGCTCAGGAATGGCATTTACCTTATAGGGCTTCTTGAGGACTCGGTGTGAGATGACTTTTGTCATGATTGGATTTTGCCTGTTGTTTTTGTACTCATGTGGAGGAGAGAAGAACCAGACAAAGAACCTGCTGTACTCTAGGTACTGGATTTATGATAATCACACCTGGGCTTTGTGAGTACTTACCGGAACTGTTCTAAATACCTTACACGGGTAAGTCATTTCATTCGCAAACCACCCTGCTATTATCCGCATTTTGCAGATAATGACTCTGAGGTTTCCGTCCACCCATCCCCTCATCCGCTCAGTCGCTTGCCAAATACTGTGTTCACCAGGGGCTCAGTAGCCTGGGCCTTGGGTCAGCCCACACGCATCATCCTGCTTAGACATCCGAGCCAGCCAGATGTCTGGGCAGGTCTCAGAGCCTCCAGACCTGTCGCCGCACCCTGTTTAGCCCGGCCTGGCCACCTTCCCTACCCCGCTGGGTAGCTCAGGAGCTGCTGAGGCTTGCTATTCTTTCCCTGCACGCCCAGCTATTTGGGTGCTGGTAAATGACAGGCCAGTGAGGAGATGCAGCTTCCACTGGCCCAATTGCCCTTGCCCTCCAGGTGCAGTACAGGTGTGGGCAGGGAGCAGGGGACAGAAGGGTGACATCGGGCTCAGAATTGCTGAGACTGGACTACGGCTGAATCTTGGCATTAACTCATCTAGAACTGGGGTCAGGACAACAAAATACCAGTGCTTGTCCAGCTGGACCCAGAGAGAGTCATGCCATCCTTGGAACCTGGAGCTGTCCTCCGCCCAGGTACAGGGACAATTTATCTCATTCTTCAAAGTTAAATCAAGGGGTTCCACCTTCTCTTATTCTGACCTATTCATTCAGGACCTATCACGAGCCCAAGAAAGGGAGGGAAATCAGGACATAAATTCCCAGCATAAATTAGAACATTAAGTCTCATGGGAATTCAGCAATGTTGCAGTCACCCAGAGGTGGCTTCTGGGCTCAAGAAGCTGAAGCCCAAATCCGGAACTAAAAGCCCAAGAGGGGCGGCCTATCCCAGACCTCAGCAAGTCAGAGACACGAGGCAGCTGCTTTTCCCACCGCCCTGTGCTGCTTTGTGTGGGAGGAAGGAAATGTCCTACGTGAAAGTACTTCTAACACAAAAAGAAGGCAAAAATAGGTAAAGAATGCATAAAAGACCCTGAAAATTATCTCCCCCCCCTCCAGGGATCCCTGTGCTCCTTGGTAGGGCAGGCCCAGCATCCTGCAAAAGGAGACAATGGGTCAGGCCGCAGGGTACTTTGTCTCTTCTAGACCCTTTCCTATGGGCCTCTTTACTCCTGGCCTTCTGCACACTCAGGGGTGCAGCCTTCCCCCCTCCTCCCCTGCATGCTCACGCTGGTATCCATGGAAACTCCACCTACCCTGTAACCTGTCAGTCCCATTCACCAGCTTGCAGCCAGAGACCAGGCCTTGACAGTGAGATGGTGGGGGGTAGGGCAGAAGTGACACTGTTGGAGGCTGGGCCCTCATTTTCCTGTGTGGGTGGCCACAGGAGTTCCCGGAGAAGCCTGGAAAGGCCGACACAAAGCTTTGTCCCAGTCACTCACTCCAAAGCTCACCAAGGTCTTCTTGTAACATCCCTTTCTGACTTTGCACCAGTCAGCCACTCTCCAGAAACAGGCTTAGGAGTGTGCGTCAGGAAGGCGGCTTGGAGGCGAGAGGAGAAAGTGAGAAAAGTGTGTTGTCCGAGCCCATCCTTTCTAGATCAGACCTCTAGAGTCCAGAGAAGTTACGCATTTTGCTCAGGGTCACACAGCTAGTTAGTGGCAGAGCCAGAAACGGGATGTAGGCCGTCTTATTTCTTGATTAGAATCTAGCAATTGGTCAGGACCATCCAAGGGGGAAGGGGCCTGGCACTGAAAAGATTGAGACGGATCCCACCCTGTGTCACCCAAAATAAACCACGAATGAAATGTAAAGACACCCAAAAAAAGACCTGATGTTTTTCCATGATGACTACTTTCATGTATTTATTAAAAATATACAGTGATAATCCACCCTCCAGCCCCCCCTTTCTGTTTCCCCTTTTGGTGCCTTTGCTTTGTGGACAATGAAGCACGTGCTTGGTCTCGGCCATTGGGAGCTGCTACCTGAACAAGGAAAAGCTCCAGCTTTGCCTGCACTCAGGGCAGGCGGGATGCCCTTCAGTGCAGCTGGAAGTCACGGCGGAGTGGGGGGCTCCTGCAGAGCTCCCAGCTCCTCCCAGCTAATGTTTCTGAGAAAGGAAAGCGGGAAGGCAGATGATTGAGGCCAACCCGAGGCACCATCGCCATCTGGTGGGATGCCCGGACTAGGGCAGCGGTCGCGGCAGCAAGCCCCGCCCCGCGGAATGAGAGAACAAAGGAAGCCTGTGGCTGGAGGTTCCAGGCAGGGCGATTTGCCCGCAGAAGAGCTGACCCGCTGTGTCCATCCCTGGAAAGGGCTGCCTCCTGGAAAGGGGTGCGCTCCCTCTCCTGGGAGTGGGCAAGCAGGGAGCCCTAGACTGGGCTTTACACGACTTCCAGGCGCCATCACTTGGAAATCAGAACGGCTGAGGTCTTAGGAGCTTAGAATTTTCTAGGTAACCCCCACTGCCAAGCCTACCGCCAGGTCAGTCACAGAGGCTGTTACTGCCTCGCTCCCTGTCGCTCCTCCTACCCCACCCCTGTGGGCAGCCTTTGTTCACCAAGGTCAGCAGTGACTTTCTGGCCGGCGGCGGAGCTTTGCCTTCTCTCTAATCCTCCCGGGGGCTCCACTCCCTGCCCTTGTCCTGCTGCTGACACGCTGTCCTCCCGCAGCTAGCTCTGCTTCCCCGCCCCCACGGCCCCCACTAGGACCTCTCTTCTATAGCTGTCCCTTTAACTGCCATTTGGATGCTTGGGATAAGTTGCTGTCACCAGCCTGGATATTTCTCTGGAGCACCCCTCACGTTCATCACTGAAAACCCAGGCATCCGGACAGGTCACTGTCCAGTCCACCCACCCCAAAAACACAGGAGCTCAGAACCCGTGTCCTCTTCAAACATTTTCTTTTCAAATAATTTCATACTTAGAGTCCCAAGGATAGTACAAAGAACTCCCTTATACCCTTTATCAAGTCATTAATTTTTCATATGTCCCATTTGCTTTCACCTCTCTGTTCTTATCTCTTACACACACACTTACATCGTGGTTTTTTTTTGTAATTAAACCATTTGGAAATACAAAATAGTCCTTAATCTTAACTTCAATGTATTGTTTCCTGAGACTAAGGATATTCTCCTTATATCATTATCAAATTCAGAAAATTTAACATTGAAACAATATTTTAGCCTAATCAAGTCCATATTTCAGTTTTGTCAATTGTCCCCAAAAATGTCCATCACAGCACTTACTTGGTTTGGTCCAGGATGCCACATTTCATTGTCATGTCTCGAGTCTCCTTTAATCTGGAACAGTCCCTCACCCTCTTTGTCCAATATGACGTCGACATAAGAAACGTCCAAACTTGCAGAGAATTTTTGAGTATGAGTCAAAACTGACGACATTGCTGGGAAGATCTCAAATGCTATGAAGAATGATAGTTTGCAGTTTCTTTTATGCATTTTAAATTAAGGAGGACACATAAGGAAAATTACATAAAAGTGGGAGAAAGCAAGGCAGGGATTGGATTACAAAATAGTTAAGATTATGTGCTCTCTTGAGGGTGGTTGCGCCTTCCAGGGGGATTACTTCTGGCATCTCAAAGGTGTGTTAACCTAGATGCACAGAAACAATGGACAGGGCTGGCTCTTAACACCTTCCTCTAAAGAAGCTACCTGCATGGGGTATGACTATGCACCATGACTTGTCCAGTTAGAAGCTTATGATTTACTACAGCACCCCTTTTCATCCCCAAGATGTTTGAAGTTCTCCATGATTAAAAAAACAAAGTCATCTTGTATTAGGTTGGTGCAAAAGTAATTGCAATTTTTGCAATTACATTTAACCTTTTAAACCGCAGTTATTTTTGCACCAACCTAATAGAAATCATAAATATACACGTACACAACAAATGACAAAAAAATCCTATACACAATGAATACTTGGGTCTTGGCTTAGTTTTTCATACATGAACTAGAAAGGTGTGTGTCATATTAAATAATTTGGACAAAAAATGAGTTCATGGTGCAGAAATAATGTTGAAGAATTTAAGTAAAACCTCATCTTGAAAGGTTGAGAAAAAGCATATCTAAACATTTTATGTACAGATATTACTTATGTGCATAAATTAAATATGTATAGATATTACATATGTACTTAAATATGTAGATATTAATTACAAGTAGATAGCTATTTTCACCATAAAACCTAGTTTGTGTGGTCAAATTAATCAAAACCTTTTAATCTCATTAGGAATGAGGAATCTTTGGGAAGGTACTCTAATGTGGGATAAGAGTACAGCCATGTATGTCAACTGTAATTGAAAAAGAAATTATTTTTTAAAACTTAAGAGTATGGCCATACGGTTTTAGATGCAGTTGAAAGTCATCTCTGGGTACATACTCTATGCACTCTCAAAAAAACCATCTGGCAGAGGAAATGGGCTGCTAGGTGAGGGAGAGCTCGAGGGCCTTTGGTACTGCGGACGCAGTCTGTCTTCATAACATTGAAACACGTTAACAGTAATACTCACTGGAGATGGGTATTACGGGGACTTCCTTTTCCTCATATATTTTTTAAAGGCTGGAATACCTTGAGTACAGTTGCAAATCAGAAGGGAACACAATGTCTAAACGAAGCTTGATTTCAGATGGGACGATGGGTGAACTGTTTTAGACGTTAGCACTTGCTACGTGTATGGAAGATTTAATGTATACAGCAAGGAAGACACGTTCTTTTCGATCCCAGACGCCGCTGCATCTTGCAATGCTTTTGCTCCAGTGTTTGGATATTTGGGCAGTAACGCCCCAGCACCACACTTCCCAGTTTCTGTGGCTGTGTGGGCCCATGACTTAACCACCAACTGTCCTATTTCATTCTGTAGCAGCCTGTCTGGCTCCTTCAGAACACAATCTACCCTCCTATCTCCTTTAGGGCCCTTCCTTTGGGCTGATGCTTAATCCATATGAACTGAGATTTTATAAGGGAACGTCAGTGGTTCAGGTAAGCTCCTGCGGTCCCTACTTCATCTTGCAAACCAACCTGAATCACGAGTTTGTTTTTGGACTCAGAGTAATAACTGGAGGTCACTCCAGCATCCCTGAAGCCAGGCCACGTGACAGCCCTTTGGCCTCTTGAGGAAATGAGCCTGCCCCAGGCACTGGTTTTAGAAAGTGTGGTCCCAGAACCTTAAAGGGAAACACAATTCTCTGAATCTATCAAGAATTAGACAGAGAGCATGGGTTTAAGATTGTTTTTATTTTCAGAGCCTGCAACAGTTGGTTAGCAATACTAGCTAAGCTGGTACAATCTGAGGCCATCCCACCTCCCTTTTCAGGGATTCAACAAACAGAATCCCTACAAACAACATTAGAGACCAATTGAAATGTGTCTCAATGTGTGGAGAAAGGTCTTCTCCCTCTCCCCTCCTGCTCCCCTATTCCCCACGTACTTTTTCTAACAAGATTGTTTTATAGCCAAATGCAACTCAAACCCATTAACGCGACAACCAGTCATCTCCAGTATCACTGGTTCCCTCCCCACCCCCAGAATAGGAAGCCGAGGCAAGAGGGGAGAAAACAAACTTGGCTACCCCTCAATGGAGCAAAGATGGTGAGGAGGCCGGCGCCTGAGGGTGGGGAGCAGGAAGCAAACAGGCCTGTCCACACTCAATCAAGTCAGCCCCAGCTCCCAGACGGGAGGTGTTCCTTTGAGACCCCTACTTCCATGGGGTTAGATGAGGAGGCAGCTAATCGGTGATGATGCACCACTCCGTCCCTCAAATTAAAACATGATAAACTCCGAGTTTTACCCTCAAACTCTCTGACGCTGCCTCCTGAGAAACACATTCCACAGATATCTCTATGCTAGGACCCACTCCCTTCTCTTAATGCTCAGGGCTCCCAGCCTCTCTCCCCATCCTTGGATGGGCCAGCCAACACTGATTTAATCCTCCTTGACTCATAAAATGACTATTTTTAGAAAATTCAAAGCTATCAGAGTATCCGAGTAATAGGAAGATACTCAGTGTATACTCCCCTCCCCCATCCCAGAGCCCACCCATCCCTGACACCTCTAGTCTGGGATATCTATGCTACCATGTCCCAACACTGACCTGGGGGTGGCCCAATGGAAGCTGCCAGAAGTGCTTTCCTGTGACTCCTATACCAGCCAACATCACAGAGAACTGGGGCAAAAACGAGCAGGGTCACTCCCCTGACCCCCCAAACAAATCTCAATGGCCTTTGAGGTAGGTCTGGGAGGTGTAGCTTATGTCCTGGAGCCAAGGCCGAGTCCAGTGCCCGCTCCCACCAGTACCTCAGTCCTTTAAATAGCAGCAGCCCCAGTACCACAGCACCTCCTGGGGGTGACAGAGCTCCTAGTTCTGCAAAGAAGACAAGTTTGCCTCTCCTTCCCCTCCCCATTTTTAATTAAAAGCAGAGGTAGTCCTTGGGGTGATGGCAGTATTGTGAATCAACGAAGCAGTTAAATTAAGTCTCCAGGAGTTAAAAAAAAATAATAAAATAAAGTGATTGATGAGGTTGAATAAATTAAAGACATGGGTTATCCCACGAAGACCATCTTCTTCCCAGGCTGTCTTTGGTATTTGGCCAACAGCATTTCCGTCTGTTATTTCTGCACTTCCACTCTCCTACCCCTCCCCTCTTGAGGAGCCGCGCCCAAGGCGCCCCGCGTGATTCCTCCAGCTGTGGGATGAGCTGCCAGAATATCCTGACTTGGTGCTCGGACGTGTGCTGTGGCACGTGACAACCTTGGCAGACTGTCCTGATGCAGGGACGGAAGGGGCGTAGCCAGCAGGAGGCTCTGGGCTCCAACCCTGGGAGTGTGGCAGGTGGGTTTAAGGCAGGAAGCCCCAGGCCCTCTCTCCAAATGTCACACAGCTGGCCCCTTCGCTCTCTTCTCTGCAGCAGAGGAGGGTGGGGGAGGGCCGGCTGCTGTCCTCAGAGCTTCTTCAGGCGGCTGTACATCTCCCTCTTGCTCTTCTCCCCGGCCCAGGTCCGGCTCTTGGTACGGAACTTCTTCAGGTCTTCTTTAAAGTCCTCGTGATGCATGGGCCGGTAGCTGGGGGGCTCACAGTGGGACTGGGGGACAAGAGCGGGTGAGGTCAGGGCACCTCTGCCTCCCTCCCCGCTGGGGCTGCGAGGCTGGGAGCAGTGGTGCAGACCTGGTCGGTGGGTTCTAGGGCCTCATGCAGGGCAAATCCCCAGGGCCCCTGGCAGAAAACCACGACCACCAGACAGATCCACCTGTCCACCCTGGGCTCTCCAGAGAGCCCATCTTACCTGGCACTTCAGAAAGAACTCCTTGTATCCGCCCTTCAGGACATACAGCTCAGGGTAGTGGAGTCGGGGGTACTCATTACCAAGTCGATCTCGCTCTCTCACGTAGCGGCACCTGGGAAGGGGGCCACAGCAAAGTGAGCTCTTCCCGACGACCACGCGGCCAAAGCAGTGCCGGTGGCGGAAGTACTCCTGACACACTTTCCCAACTCTGCATTCATTCATGGAAACAATCAGGGCTGACTTCTGTGTTCCCGGCCAAGTGTGATCTTTAGAACAGTGGCAGAGCCGGTGTCACTGCTTGTATTGGTAGGTAAATGGTCTCTTCCCCAAATTCCCTTTTCCAAGTTAAACAGCCCTGCCCAGCACCCTCCCTGGCACCACCCGCATGCCATCTGCAGTGACAGCCTAAGCCAGCTTCCCACTCATCTCCACCCTGCCACATCCCCAACCTCCTCTGCCGTGTCCCCCTTTCTTCCTGTGGCTTCTCCACAGGCTGAGCCTGCTCCTGCCTCAGGGCAGCTGCTCCGTCCTATGCCTGGACTGAATATTCTGCCCTGGCTGGTGGCTCCTTACTGCCCAACCCTTGGTACGAAAGCCAAAGTCTTTAACAGTGGCCGACACCTTGTGACCCCCATTCTCCCTCACTCCGCTGCAGCCACTGCGGCCCCCTTGCTGTTCCTCCACGCTGCCCGGGAGCTCCCACCTCTGGTCTTCTTTTTCTCAGAAGCACCTTCTAACATATTGCATACTTTACATATTTATGATGTGGCCTGCCTCCTGCCTCCTGCCTCCTCTGAAATGTAAGCCCCTGGAAGGCAGGGATTTATCTGTTTTGTCCACTATTCTCCCCAGTACCTGGGACGGTATCTGGCACAGGAGAGGTAAGTGTCTGTAGAGTGAATACTTCCACTCGAGAATGGACCTCAGGTCTTGTTCAAACCCCACCTCCTGCTCATGGCTTTGTACTAGTGCAGGGCTAGTACTAGTCCTCATCCTTAGGAGACAGCTGCCGAAGGAAGGACCTGGGGAGACGGCCACACACGCCAAGTTCCTGCTGGAGTCGTATGTGTGCCAATGTGGCAAATGTTAACTGATGAAATCAAGTCAAGCACGTGCCTCTTTCTGAGCTTTGAAATGGTTCAAATAAAAAGGGGGCCCAAGAACAGGGCCCTGGGGAGTCTCTCTCGGACCATGCCAGTGGCAGCTGCATTCCTCCCAGCCTACCTTGCTAACCATTGTCCAGCACTTGTCACACTCACCTGTCTCCCTACTGGGACCCTCCCCCCACCCCTGCAGCAGGCGCCCCAGTCCTGCTCACTGCTGTACCTTCACTGCCTCAGTAGAACCTGACATATTCCAGGCGTGCAGTCCTTTCTCAAGGGACACAGATGACAGCTGCGCAGCTGTCTGGCCCCTCCCCTAGCTTTTCAGTATCATCCTTCACTTCTGAGCACGTTTTTCAGCCCCAGTCCTGTCAGCATTAGTGAGAGCGTGGAGCCTCAGAATATCGCTTTAAATCTTAAGTCAGTGTTGTTTTATTGTAATTATACTTCCGCCTATTTTGGTATAAAATAGATCTTCAGGTAATAAATTATAACAGGGCGTTAGATACCAAAACCCGAACAGAGATTCGTGCTAATAAGGGGTATGTGTGGGGGGCAGTTCTCACACCCAATGTTGCAATAACGTGAATGTATATAACCCACTCCTTTTGCAAACATGGGCTTGACAAGTGTTTGAAACATCAAGTTTCACTGTGAGTTCACACTTTTCCGGCATTTGCATATACAGCAACCACATCATACTGAAGGCTGTCACTTGAGAACAGCAGCCCCACGGGTAGAACTAAGGACAGTGAGGGAAACTGTAAGAGCCAGAGTTTAACTCAATATAAAGAAGGTTAAACAGCGAGCCACGCCCCACAGTGGCAAGGACTAACTCAGGAGTGGGGGCAATGGCGCAGAGGCCAGCTCCCAGGGGGTACTGCACAAGCAACTCTAGCTCCACAGCCAGGCTGGACGGAACAAGCCCGCAAGCCTCTCCCAGCTGAAACTGTCACATCAGGCCGAGAAACTGCTCTAGGAAGCTGTTCGTGACATCAAGCAATTGCTAAATAGAGGAGAATTTGAGAAGACATCTATTGCATGTCAATTCACACTATGACAAAACCGTGTGTTTCCAGGCCACGTGTGCAGACTATGGCAGGGCAGTGACGTGTGACACGCAGCAGGATGCTCCGAGGACATGCCACACACCACACGCCACCACGTCCCACAGAAGCACCAGTTCGGGCAAAACTCACATGCGAGGGCCTCGCTCGGAAGAAAACTCGCAGTGGAACACCACGATGACACGCTTGCCGTCCGCGGGCACGATGGGCTTCTTGAGTAAGAAGTCCTCCACCTCTTCTTCCATGTGCAAGTTCACCGCACCCTGTGAAGGTACCACAGACACTTGGTACCTGCAGGTCTCACGCTCGCAGGAACAACTGAGAGGTATCTTTAAACGGGCACGATGCAGACTTTCTGAATACTTTTGGTGAACTTGGGGACTTTCAAAAGCCGTAAGACAGTGGCAAACCCTAACATTGTATTAAAAGTATTCCCGTACCATATTTGAACACTATTTCATTGGTGAACAGCCGAAAACGCACAGTTACTTTCTTCCTGGGAAAGTGTATCCCAACACCCTTCTCCACCAGGTAGCTTAACTCCACCACGTTGCCGGAGAGCCCTGGGGTGTTCAGGCCTGGCTGAAATCAGTGGTAGCACCTCCATGTGCCCTTGCTGGTAATGGTGTGAGGGCCAGAACAGGAATGCCTGCTGTACAAGGTGGCAGAGAGTAGTGGAGGCCAGGGGCATTCCCTCAGGGCACAGGGAGTCAAAAGCCTCTCCCATACTGCTCGCTTACTTCTCATAACCAGCATATGAGCTAAGCAGCAGCCAGGTGTCACCACCCTCCTTTTTAAAAGTCCCAGAGGCCGTCTAGCGCTCCTTCTAAGCCTCCTACCATAGCAGGGCTCACCAGCAAGCCTCAGGAACCCGTACCTTGATGTGGCCGCCCTCATATTCATATGGGTATCGGCAGTCAATGATAACAAACTCTTTAATGAGGTTCGCAAACTTGCCATTCAAAACAGATGCCATCTGTGGAGAGAAAGCCCAGGAGAGTCAGCTTTGGTGGCCAGAACAGCTAGATTCAAATATTCCACGTGAGGAAGCTTCCAAAAGGATGACTTACAATTTCTGGAGAGATGTACTTTAAATCCTGATGCTTCCCGGCAACTGTATGAAAGAGATAACCCTTAAAAAAGAGAGACAGACACTTAGCAAATCTGAAAGCCCATAAATATCAACACAACATTTATACTGCTTCCCTGCTTGGCAAGAGGCAGCATTAAAAACAACAAGCTTTAATCTAATAGGTCATGCTAGTTACTTGTCTAGGCCCTTCATTAATGTCCCAGCATTTGATTTTTGCACAAACCTATAAGGCATATTACTCCCATTTCCAGATGTTAAAGCCCACTAGTCTGCCAGATCTGAATACAGAGAACTCAGGTAATTTCCTTTCCTCTTGCTTTTTTGTTATGAATCCTTATCTCAGTCGCAAAACTGTAACGAACACTTAAAAACACAGTGAGAAATGCACTTCGCTCATGTACTGAGCACCTACTATGCCCAGAACGGTGCTAGGATTGGAGATGGGAAAAATGAGACCCGGCCTGGTCTTGAGGGGGAAGATGGGCACACCAGCAATTACTCATTGTGGCAAGTGCCCGAATCAAGAGCTCACCCATCCCCATGGCCATGTGCAGGGTCAAAAAGTTAGCTAAGTAATGAACAGAAGATTGGTCTGATAACCTTCAAGGCATATGTGGCTAAACAAGCAGCTGCTGCCCCACCCTCATATTCACCATAGCTCAAAGGTGCCAACTCCGCCCCACAGCAAAACCACTGGCCACCAGCAGATCTCCCTCTGCACTGCCCCGGGGGCGTTTCCCTCAATGGCCTAGCTCTTCTGGACAATGGAGGAATTCAGTCTCAGAAAACCTTTTTTAGTTTCCCCCTTCTTCTGCCTCCCCCCACCCCCACTCCGGTTCAAGCCGTTGTTTCTCAGTCTAGTTGTGTAGGACACAGCTCCCTGGCCCATGCTGGTGTTATGAGCCTTGCACTCCCCCGGCTGAAGCAGTCGGCCGGCCGCTCATGGTAGCCCACGGTAGCCCACAGTAGCCCACAGCAGATCACGCCTACCTCCGACTGCTCACAGCAACCCAGCTCCAGGGAGAGCTGTTATTCACAATCTTAGCTGTAGAGGGCGCAGCTCACTGGCCCATGTGGGGATCGAACCCGCAAACTCTGTGTTAGGAACACGGCGCTCCAACCACCTGAGCCACCTTATTTCTCCTTATTTATACTTTTCTATATAATTTTTGTAATCAGAAACACAGCTCCCAGAAAGCCTGGCCCTGGGTTGAAGTCACAGTGGCCCGTGAGCAGCTTCCTACTGAAAACCTCTGATCAGCACCAGTAAGGTCTACAGTCCCAGAGACCAAATTATATTTGATCATGAGTTTGTTTCCTTATCTTTAAAAATTTCAAACCCCAGAAGCCACCTCAAGAAAGGAGGCAGGCTGAGGGGTTCTAGGTAACCCCCACCAGCTGTGCATCACAGCCAGAGGCTTGCATCTGCTTGCAATTACCTTGGAGAAGTCTCCTATAAGGTCCCTTGGGTCATTATCCAAAATGTTCTCAATGGTCCCTTTTGGGGAAGACACCAGGGATAAAGACTGATGTAGAATCTGTAACAAATCAAAGGGAGAAAATGAGGCCAGGGTTCTGAACTGGACTTTTGAAAACACTCACCTGGAACATGTCATACGGAGGAGACTAAAATGTTAATGTCTCTATTTAGCAAATATAGATTTTTCGTATTTGATGGAATCTTCACTGAAAAAAACGGGTTGCTGACTAGGTGTATTATTTCAGTGTCTAACTGAATTGCTCTGAAACTGTTTTCTTTTCTTTTTTAAAAAAGAGGGATTAAAAGTAAGGCTAAGTCTAAAACTGTATTTCTGAGTTCAATTCACTGAGAAGCTCTAGGACTGCCACGAGCACCCCTAGAGGACAGTGTGGTCTTTAAATGCTATTTTCCACTAAGAGGAACCAGGATTTTCAAAAGTGATTGACTCCAGGTTAGAACAAGACAGCTATCAGACCTCTAACGGTATATCAAAAGGGCTAATTGTGGGGAGGTAAGAATTTCTTCAGCATTAAATATAAATAAAAAGATTGATAAGTTGAAATACATTTAAAAATCAAGAAATTCTGTTCATCAAAAGAATATTAGGAGAAAAGGCAAGGCCGAATGGGAAGATTCATCCAATAAAAATTCATTTCTGAATATATATACAGTACCCCCACAAAAGAGACAACCCAGTAGAAAAATGGGCAAAAAATCTTGAATAAGTAACCCAGGGAGGAAAATGTAGGCGCAAGAAAAATGACGATTAGGGGAATGCAAATTAAAACCAGACATCATACACTCACCAGAATGGTTAAAGGGATGGACAGACACCAAATACTGGTAAGGATGTGGGAGAAATGGAACTTGCACACACTGTTGTAAGCACAAACACTTTGGAAAACTATTTGGCTGCATGTTCTAAAGCTAAACACACGAGTAGCCTAGGACCAGCATTTCCATGAGAAATTAAAGTGTATGTTTACAAAAAAGAAAAAACAGTTTATAGCAGCTTTATTCATAGTAACCAAAAGCTATGAACAAATGACCCAAATGTCAATCAATAGTAGAACAGAAAATTGACAGTCTGTTCACGCAATGAAACACGACACAGCAATGAAAAAGAAATACCCCATGGATATACACGACAGGTGATTCTCACATAGACAATGCTGAGCAAGAGTATCCAGACATAAAAAGCAAAACTCAGTGACAGTGTCTGAGGCCAGGTCAGCGTTACCGAGGGTGGAGGCACAGGAGGGGCTCTGGGCCGCTAATGCTCTTTCTTGATCACAGCTGTATTGAGGGGAGTGTGTTCACGTTGTGAAAATTCACCGAGACAGATACACTTACTCGCATGCTTCTCAGTATGTACGGTAAAACACTGCAGTAAGTTCTATTTTGAAAACAAAACCTCAGGAACCAAACTGAGAGGAGTCAGACGTCACAGATCACCTTTGGAAACCCTGGTTAAGTGAAGTAATGAATCCAGGCAACAAGCCTCAGTGGCTGCCTAGCACACTGCACCTCTGGATCAAAGTGAACAAAATCACCCGTGAAATATTCTGGCCGAAGAAATGGAACCTGAATTTGATGGAGCCTATCAAGAGTCTGGGTTTATGGGTAATAGAGGGGAGAGAAGACAAGGTTGGAAGATGCTATGGGACTGTGCAAACCACTGTAGGACACGTCACCTGAGTTCTTCAACAAATAAATTGCAAGAGGGAAACAAAAAGATGGGGCACAGGAACCCAAATAACAAGAGACCTATCAACCAACTGCAATGTACAGACCTTATTGGATCCAGATTTGAAGAAACAGATAGGTATTTAGGAGACAACTGGGGATGATAGTAAGAAAATAAAAAGGCAAATCCCAAATATGGCAAGAGTAAAATGAAATGAATCTTCTTAAATATAGATACATAAACTAGAAGCTTTCTGAAAGGCAACTTATTGACATGTATACAACACAAAGTTTCATAAACGTTCCTGCCCTTTAACCTAGAATTCCACTTGTAATTAGAAGAAATAAAATGGTTGTAAAGTGTTAGGCACCTAGAGCAGATTATACAATGTAAGGCACCAGGCCTAGATGTTTTCTTGGCTGGGATCTAGCTAACCTTTTAAGACAACTGGTATTTTCTCAAACCTTTTCATGCTACAGAAAACATGGGCAGTTTGCTAGTTTCTTTTATAATGCTTAATACCAAACCGTACAATGAAGGAAAAACAGGTATAAATAAAAAGCAATTCTAAGTAAGCCAAACATGACATTTCAAGAAGCAAGATTAGTTTTAAAATCAGGAAACAGACCACAATATATAAACTAGTTAATAAAATGGAGTAATCACAGCTGGGATACAATGTTTTCAAGGCTTTAGTTCATAGAATAAACAGAATTAAGTAATGCAAAAGAGCAGAGGACTTAAGCCCAGGGAACCAAGACTCTTTAACGATAGATTCCTCATCCAAAGAAACGGCTAATGGTCAATAAGAAATGAAGAGATGCTCGGTCTCCCCCTGGAGTCAAGAAATAGACACGAGGTACCACTTTTCACACATCAAAACAGCAAGACCTTCTAGGAAGGATAACATATGACGCTGGGGAGATTTTGGAGAAATGTGTCAATTCATGTTTCTCGTAGACATATGCATTGCTGACTCGTTTTAGAAGGTAGATATAGTGAGTGTACACAGCATTTACCTGAGCAACCCCACTTATTCCCCCCAAAATGAACCTGCAAGGATGGTAAATACTGTAGCTGTTTATAGTGTTAAAAAATCGGAAACAATCTAAATGTTAATCAACAGAAAAATAGCACAGCCATAAAGATTCTCATGCAGCTTTTTAAAAATAATTTACAATTGTCTACTGACCTACAGAGATGTTCATGATCTACTAGTAGAGAAAGTTTCAAAATAACAGGAAATCACATACAACTATGAGAAATGCCATTCATTAACTTGGGTGATTAGAAAGAAATACTGAACCTAACACCAAAGAGGATACATATTTTTTTTTAAGTACAGATGAAGCTTTTATAAAAAATTTTTTAGGCTACACACAAGAGGTCTGAATTAAATAAATGAAAATAAAGGAACCAAAATACCTAAAACTAAGTGACAATGAAAAACACTGTAAAGTTGCAAGACAAATCTAAAGTAATTGGGACACTTATAGATCTAAATAGATCAGGGAAAGAAGATTAAAATAAATGAGTTTAGCCTAAGATTCATGAAGCTGGAGATAGCAACACAGTAAACCCATCACTCTACTCCAGCCAACACCACGAGAAAAATAATGGCCCCATCAGCAAGCGGGGAGCTTAGATGTCTGCCCCTGCCCAGCTGTAACCAAGTGCCCAGTCTCTGCTCCACTGCGATGGTGTGAGTGGGAGCCTTGAACTTGCCTCCTGCCCAGTACCAGTGAAGCTTGCCTCCCCTCTAGGTATCGTTCCAAGGGAGGCTGTGTTGGGGAACCAGAGCTTCCATCCGCACCTGCCCTGCAGTGCCTGAGGCCTAATAAAACAGATTTACCTGGACCACAGTCTCGTGATACCCAAGATATACAGACAGAATTGAAAAATCACTTGTCATACCCAAAACTAGGAAAATCTCAACTTGAACAGGAAAAGACAATCAACAGAAACCAACAACACCACACAGATGTCGGAATTATCTGAGGATTTTAAAGCAGTTTTCATAAAACCGCTTCAACAGGCAATCACAAACATGCTTGAAACAAATGAGAAACACAAAGCAAGTCTCAGCAAAGACAAAGAACCCAATGGAAATTTTAGAACTGGAACATTCCCTCGGGCAAAAAGGAAGCCACAGAACCCACCTCCTGAGGCTTCTCTGGACTGGCTGCCTCTTCGGGACTGGCCCGAACCATGCTCTTCCTCCGCTTCGTGTTTCCAGGCGGGGACTCCTCTTGAGATCGGTCAGGTCTTTTCAACATTGACCGTTGGGTGGAGCTACATGGGGAAGGGGAGTCAAACAGCTTGCATCGATTGCCCTTTGGGGGGAAAAAGAGAGAACCATCTTTCATTACGACCTGCTCACTTGCATGGTAAAGAGAATGGACCTAGGGCTCCGTGGGACGGTTTAAATTCACCCTAAATTAGGAAACAGATGCTGCCCATTCACCTTGTTCCGCCAACTCTTGTAGGGCCTGGCACCGAGCAGACTAAGTAACTGGGACCCCACGAACAGGTACTAGGCTGACATTCTATGGAGGTGAGGAAGACAAGCCACACCCTGAAAAAGCTTCCTGTCTACACAGACCCTAAGAACCAAACAACTGTCACCTCTCAGGCACAACACACCTCTGGCTTCCTCTGCCCCTGTGTGGTTACGTGCACCTTGCTCGAGCATCTCAAACAGATTTTAATACCCCACCTAAACCCAGAAAAGACGTGAGGTAGATTATACTATAAAACAGAGCTAGTAAGGTAGTTCAAACAGTTAAGAGTGTAAGTTTGGGGGGTGTGGGGGTCCGCAGAGGAGCAGGACTTTCGAAATTGTGTTCAGAAGTCTTTCTCCCTATTTGGGTCTTTTTAAGACTCATTTCCCAGAGCCTTGAGGGCAGCCTATCTGACCGGTGGAGACCATGTGACTTCAGCTCTCTACACTCATCCCAGCCTGTCGGTGACTCGGTGTGCCTCGCTCGGCCAGGCATTCCTATGCAGAATGTCCTTTCATACCCCAGGGAGCCAGTCCTTTCCAAGGCCAAATTCAATGCTGCCTCTTCTCTGAAATGTTCCTGATAGTTCCCAGTGGAGTGTGTCACACCCACATGGCATCTCCCAGAGACCAAGGCTTTTCTTCTTTTTCTGAAGTTTATTTCAATGGAACGTTGTTCAGAAAAGCAAGACCAGAGATTTTTCTTTTTACCTAGAAGAACTGGAAGCATTTTTTGGAAGAGGGCCCATTGCTTTCAACAGCAGGGTCTCAGAGGCAATTGTGAGCTTCTCAAGGGCAGAAACCACAACCCCCACATAGGCTCCGGCGACTGTGAACCTGAGTAACTGCCTGTGGAAGGAAAATGCCCACTGTGAAGGGCCCACAGTACTCTACTAGTGACTTGAAATCCACTGTATCAAACTGATGGCCATTTTCCAAGCATTCTCATATTGTGTACAATTTTGTCTTTCAAAAGGACCTAGTAAATTTACTCATAACATTCGTATTGGGGTAGCCTATTTCTTCAAATCTATGCCCATTAACCTACGATAATTTGTAAGTGGCCTTAAGACTACAGTTCATTTGTCCCATATTTGCAGTTCAGGGGCACTGATAGTTACAATGTATGTACAGCTAAGGCTGTGTAACTCTGAACTTGTAGTGTGACAATACAGAACTTTCCCTAGGCGTTTGCATAATAAATTAGATGTACCTGTGTAGGCAGACTTGCTTTTAACCTTCCATTTGAAAGTATCTCTCATGGAAACATGAGTCTATATTATATTGATAGGATGGGTATTTTCCCGGAAAAAAATATAAACATTCTGTGAGTTACCGTTGTTTGTCAAGTGTTGTGCTAGGTGCTCTGAAATATAAATAAACGAGGATGATTTAAAAAAGTTTTTAGACTAAAGGTTTCAGATTAAAAAGACTTGTTTCAAACTAGCTGAACACTATAGCTAGAAACAACTCTGGTCCCTCCTAATTGACACTCCTTATTTCATAGAACAGGAAACTTGCAGACAGAAAAAGTGCATCCCACAAGGTCAGTTTGTAGGTAGCTGAGGTGGGGTCTAAAACCCAGGTCCTGTCATTCCATTCAACTTACGGCTGGCTGTACCCAGCTAACGTGGCAGTTTTGACGGCACAGCTACACCATATGGTACCAGATGTGATGAAGATAGGAGACAGGCTCTCCACACTGCAGGCACTTAACACAGACACACACACACACACAGACACACACACACACACAACCCCCAACAAAATCAAGGAGCAACCTTAAGAGTATCTCTCAAACTGCAAACCTTGGTGTCATTCTCATGGCTTCTCCTTTACCTCTATCCCACCCAAATAGCAGTAATTTTAATTTATGAAGAATCCTTCAATCTGTTCCCTCCTCCCCATGAGTCAGAGTTTTCAGCACTTTTCTGAATGGCCACAGCAGGCTCCTAAGTGGCCTATTTGCGACTGACCCCTCCACTCTTCCAGTTAACACATCCATTCTCCAGGAATCCTAACATTCTTGGGACACCAAGTCCAAACCCCTTAGAATTGGCAGACAACTCACACCCATCATAATCTTGCCCCCCTCTCCCGCCCCCCACACAGGCCCCAACCTCCAGCTTCACTGGGTTCCTGCTGTGTCTTCAAACGAATTGTTCTTTCATAAGAACATCCTGCCCCCAACAAGCTCCCACATACTCTGAGCCCCTGCTGGAACATACTCTCTTTGGGGGATCCACCCCCACCTTGCTCACAGCACTCAGGTGGACACTCCTGCCATTGCCATGTCTACAATGCCCACCTATTAAAATGGGACACACACGACTACATGCTGAGTTTAACAAGTCCACTCTCACAAGACAAGCTGCTGTCTGCTTCACCACTGACGGCTTAATGGAAAAATAACCCACTTCCTGTTGCCTTACTGCTATAAATGTGAAGTTTTAATACTGGGGCTGAATTAAACCAAGCTGTAACGGAGGATGACAGTGGAGGCAAACCCTATTTAGGGCAAGACAACACACAGGTTATAAAAATGACAAATTAAGGCCACTGACTAGAAGCAAAGTCTCAATGTGGAAGCACAGGCTGAGGGTTGGTTCATCTAGCAACCCCACGAATTCCTGGCGGAAGCGAGTGTTGGTGGCCATAGCAAGCTGGCTGCCCCTTCTCAAAATGAGACAACCTCTCAGATCCAGGTGAAACTGAAGTCCAGAGTAGGGCTCTGCTTGGCAAAGGTGTTGTTGAAGCAGAGCTTCTGTTGGCCATGTGAGGACCTGGAACCAACCAGAAGTGAGTCATCCAAGCCTACACTTACGCTGTTAACAGTTACAACCAAACAGCTCAGTCAAGGGCAATTCTAATTTAAATAAAGCAAGAGAAATACAAATGTCTGTCCTAAGCTTAAAGGGACTATGTAAGAACTGTGTGGGTAAGTCTATACAGGAGAAATGGAAAAACACAGAATACATAGGCCTCTCGAGCTTTGCCTTTGCTCGGCGCCCACGCCAATCCCTTTGGAGTGTACTATGTCTTCTAATAAACTATTCTTCCACCACTTTATTTTAAAAACAAACAAACAAACAAACAAACCATAAATATATAAAACCTCAATTATCGACAGGTAATCCTTTTAGCACCCTTAAGCTCCAAAATAATCCTAAACTCCATGTGGGGAATACCTACAAGTAAAATATGATCTTTGAGTGGAAAACAGGTAAAGCAGTGTTCCAGATGTTTGGCAGACTTTGTGTTCAAATACTGAAAACATGGGCAAAATGACAAAATAAGAGTTAGAAAGATGAGAGCCAGAGACCCAGGGAGAGCAGCCAGCCAGCTCCAAACTTGCAAACGCAGCCCTAATTGCTCAGGGTACCCACGTGGGTGTGTGCCCCTCAGCGGCTTCTGAGGGAGATGCTGTGTTTTGAGGCGAACCAAGGCCCCAGCCAGTGAACTCTGCCTCACCCAGTGCCACATCCCACGCTAGCCGCACCTGCAGCCACAGCTTGGAATGCGAAGGTGCCATCAATCACTGTCACTTGTGAGGAACCTCAAGCTGCTTCTTGGTTCCCCTTGTGCAGCATCACTTCCTGGGTGACCACCCGGCCCTCCCTTCCCATACACTGGTATTACTCTCCAACTTTCTGCGCCTTCACTCATCTTTCTGGCTCAAAAACAGCTCTAAGGAAACTTGCTAGCTCCTGCAGTGGCCATCTCAGCTCTGCTGAAGTCCTGTAATGCAAAACAGGGTGTTCCTTGTCCGCATTTAAGAACAAGACTAATTAATTCCTCTTCAAATGAAGCTTTACTGTCCCAACCTGTCAACCAGTCCATAATATCTATCAGGGCTTTGCGTCTCCTTATTCTAGTAATTGTTCTCTGAACGTGCTGTAGTCTTTCCACATTCTCTCAAAATTAAACATGGTGATCCAGCATGTTCTCTCCTTCCCATTCAGAACAGGGCAGGGCTAGCATCTCCCTTTTCTGTTCCGGGCCAGGGATCTCCAGTGAACACCCCTGAGGAAGAGCAGCTGTGTCTGCGGCAGGGCCACCGGCTGGGCGGAGGGGTGTGGATGGTCCTGCAGCAGAAGTCTTTCTCTTTAAGCTGCCTAAGATCATTCCTTTTGTCAGCTACAGATTGTTCACTCATGAAGCTGTCACTTAAAATCTAAGCCAATACCACATCTTACGTAATTTAAGAAGAACCGAATTTCTTAAATTCAGTTTAGCAGATATGCTCCAGTGATCTTAAACCAGAAGTTACCGGAGGTCAGGCTTGTACAGAAAGGACACTGACTGACCTAGAATGGTTGGGATGAACTAGAAATTGTGAAAACAAAAACTGCATCTACATGGCCCAGATTTCTTCACACACCAATAAGGACAAAAAAACTTGAAAAAACAGTGTGCATTAACACCAGAAAACACTAGTGACCAGTCAAGGCCCAGAGACCTAAAGACAGAATCTCAAATGAAACAATGTTTGATTCCTGGGGTGATGTGAGCAGAAGGGTTAGTTTCCGTTTAGTCTGGTCCACTCTGTCCCAGAGGCCCAATCACTCAAGGCTCCCTCTACATACACTGGAACTACTTACCAGGTTTGTAGTTCTTCTCATGACAAGGGGAGCGGTCCAGAGGCTTGCCATGCAGGACGGGGTCTCTTCATCATTCTAAAGAAAGAGAAAAACGTGTTATGAAGATCCATTAGAGATGAGCATGAGTTTCAATGCTTTAGGTATGATTTGGCCCAAAGAATACCAGACAGGAGAGGAGAGGGAGCATCTAATGTTTGCCGCTCTTCCCCGCTCCCCGACATTTTAAGGTGAGAAGAGAATCACACTTTATAGTTGTTATCTGAACATAGCTAAAAGTACCCCGGCCCTGTGTGGAAGGAGGTATCCTCAGCGCTTCAGCTTTAGGCTGTGTGGCTGCTAGCCTACTGTTCTTGTTTCACGTCTCTTGCACAAAAATAGACTATGAGCTCCTTCGGGGTAAGAAGGGACATATCAGTGTCTTCTTTTGAAGTCCCCACAGGATTTAGTCAGGCTAGAAGCACAGTCTCAATAAATTCTCACCAAATGAACAAAAAATATGAGCCAACTCAAGCCCTGGGGAATCGCTGTACTTTTTCACATGACTTCTCCAGGGGTAGTTAGTGGAATGGATAGGAAAACACACATGGTACCTTCAGATTCTCTCCATCGAGAAGGTCCATGAAGCCATCATCCTCATCAGACAAAGTGGCAGCCACAGGTGATTGGGGCATAAAAAGAGGAATGAAATTTCCTGGTTCGCTATTATCTCTTTCATTTGAGGAAAGCTACGAGACAAAATTCATGGCTTGTTAATAAATGATTAATTTTGATTTCCTTGGATGGGTCACTAGTTTTTATGAGGAAAATATACTACATTTGTTATAAGAAGTAAAATTTTAGCAGCAACTAATCAAAGGAATCTGAATCCGAAGGCTATAAATGATGTGAAGTCCACACAAAGACCTGAGTCAGGCCAAGTAGCCTTTACAAGGAATTCTTCCCAGAAGCAATTTGTGTCACAGTGGGATCTGGGAATAGCCTCTGGTGAAACACAAGCTTTGTTTTATCAGACGATTGTAATCGGTGAACACAGAACAATATGAAGTCATGATAATATAACCTGCTGAAATGAGGAAGGGTGAGAAGACAGTCTCCCTGGAGATGACAAAATGGCCTAGAGAATGCTTATGTTACTCCAATTCTGACAGAGGAAAATAAAGGGTGGCCTGGCTCTACAAAAATCTAAAATCTATCCTAGTTCTTTAGACTTAGAATCTAAATGACAGCTGCTCAGTTTCTAACTGAGGAATGACTTGTGCCAGACATTATGATATAATCTTTACACGTACATTCCCATTTAAGCTTCACAACACACTAAAGGTAAGCCTTTTCTTACTGAAATCAGAAAACGAATGCTTAATCAAGGTTACCAAGATCACACAGCTCAGTTGTTGGACTCCAAAGCCCAAGCTTTTCTCCCCACTACACTCTCTACAAGAGAACATACCTGGACTAAAAATGGGGTATCACATTAGGCCACCCTATCTTGATTCTGGGGGAAAACCCCATTATAGAACTAGTATGTATTTAATATAGAAAATTTAAACCACTCATAAATCTACCCTCTAGAGATAAATACTACTGATACGAGCATTGCTGTATTGTATTTCTTTTCCACGTGCTTTTTCAAAGCCAGGTAAAAAGTTCAGAGATAGATTTTTCTTTTCTCCCACAGTAACAAGGTGGTCCCAACGTGAGTCCTACGAACATCCTTCAAATCCAAATCCCTTTGGGGCATGAGTGCATTAATCCTCAAGTGGCCCTTTGGTTTTCTGGGCGGGTCACTCACCTAGGAATCCTGTCTGCAGCTGGCCTACTCTGGTTCAGAAACTAGCTCTCATCACAACACACAAATTCCGGGCTGTTCCTGACCCTCCCCAAGTGCACCTGAGCACGCCCTGGGCACACTGGCAGTTTTGCAGCCAGCAAAACCCAGGGGTAGGTGACTCTATTGTGGGGCGACACCCTCTGAATGCTCACGCCATGTTAGAACATCAGTTTTTGTGACCTAAGGCCTCAGATCCCCAGGTGCAGATCTGCTATAGAAAATGACAGACAAATCTCTGGACAGGACCTAATTCTTTCTCCAAGATTCCTACACCAAGAAGCCATTAGAGGAAAGATAGATGGCACTTGGAGACTAAAAGCAAAGATACAAAACACCCTCTGACATGATCAAAAGCCAAACTGGAAAGATTAACACTGGCTTTCTTTCAGTTTGCACCCTCACTAGCTACAATTAGGGATGGCCAAGAGATCACAGGAAACGCTAGCTTCAAGCACACGTACACTAAACATACTTAGTTTGGTGACCCAGCTGTCAACGGGTTACTGTGTACTTGGGAATCAGGAGGTTGTTAAATCCTAGTCTTCTGTGTATCTGTGTCCTTTGGCAACACTTTCCCAATCTGTAAAATGGAGGAGGGCCAGCTACTTCACAGGCTTATGAAGATTAAAGACAAGAAAACAGAAAAGTGCTCTGTGCAAATGCTGGACAGCAATACTGGCGGAACCCACACCTTAGACTACCAGTCAGTCTGGAAAGTTGCATTTTCAGATGCAAGTTCCCAGGAAAACCTGGACACCAGGTGGTCATTTTGCTCAAGTTGGGCCTCTCTAGTCTATAGCTGTCAGATCACCAGTAGGAAACTCTAAAAGTAGTGACAGTCTCTATCTGGCAAATAAATAACCCTGGGGCAAGTGGACTCAAATGCTTTCAAGCAGCCTACCGGCAGTGGGTTCACTGAAATCCACAACGGTTCTTAATAAACCACCTTTGGGAAAAGCCAAGTGCTCTCTGCTCTCTTCCCGTTCTGGGAAGTACCTCTTAGCACTTAGGATGCATTGTGAAAGAGCAAGTTTTAAGTAAGACATATAATCGCACCATACACACAGAAGAATGACCCAGAATGCCTGCAGATTATTTCCCCAGAATCAACCGGGTCAAATAAGCCTTGCTCAAGTCTAATATTATTTCAAACATACCACCTCTCACTCTGCTTCTACCTCTCTGTTCTGCAGACACAGCAAAACACCAAAAATGTGACCATCTAATTTCAAAAGACAAAGTCAAGGTAAAGACAGCGAGAGCTACTAGAATGTCTTCAACTCCAGGTTAAAGAAGGTGCTTTAATTCTCTTCCCACCAGGAACTTCCCTATGAAAGCCCGAGCACATACCATCCGAGCTGGGGCAGAGTTCTGCCTCTGTGTGAAGAGATCTTTACCCTCCTCAACTCCATGAGAGTGCAGGCAGCCACGAGACGCAGGTCTGATTGGCTTCTTAAACTCAAAGGCTTCCTGCAAGACAGTAGAGTCGAAACATCTTCCGCTGTCCATAGAAACCAGCGCTGGGGCCTCAGCTATAGCTTAGATGAGACAGACAAGGGAGCAGGCACTGATCACCTTCGTAACTGCCTCCAAACTAAGGGTTTACCAACTTCTGATCTAACTCCAACACTGGATCTGTGTAATGAAGAATGTCAATGACTCTGTCAACAGCTAACTTCTAATGCGGCACTTTTTCTCTCACCACACTTTATTTCCTAACAAACACGTGAGTAGCTGCCAAATACACAAAACACTGAGTTATAAGCTGAATCAACAACTTTCTGAAACCTAAAGCAAAGTCCTTTCAATAACTGTGAACGGGAGCTAAAACTTTTCACTCTAGATTTATGTTTGAGGGCTTTATATTTTCCACCTTCTTCCTTCCAACAGGAGATCATTTTTTTCCACTTAAAATTATTGTATTCCATACTAAAAGCAATAGGGAACAAAAAACTACTGGTTTACAACATGGACGAATCTCACATAACGCTGAGTGAAAGAAGTGAGAAGTGATAGAATACACACCGTATGATTCCATTTACTTAAATTTTAAAAGCACTCATAATCCCCTTACCCTAAAATATCCACTTAAGAACTCGTTACTAAGTGCTCAGAACGGTAACCACTAATATCAGAGTACTGTATATGTCAACACAGGACAGTACTTTCTGTGTATTAGCTCATTAACCATCAACTACAGCCTCATCAACACCACTTTACAGAAGACAAAATTAGTCCTTACAGGTTAAGTGATTTCCCTAAGATCTGGCTTCACGGCCAGACAGGACGACTCCAGAGTGAAAGCTCTTTAACCTCTGCCATTTCCCCTCCAGAACAAAGCTCCAAGCAGAGAAGCCAAGTTCGGAGGGGTGCGGGGATGGGAGTGGGGCTGGATCAGGCATGGGTACAGGTTTGGACTGTTTGGTAGAAAGCACTACACAGAGGCTGACACAGCCTTCCAAGCACTCAAGGCAGGCACCCATTTCTGTACCCTTCCTCAGGACACCGCACAGGTTGTTAGAGGAATCATTGGGAGAGTTCGTGGAGGCAGCAGGTTTTATACTAAGTCTGGAAGACTGTAAGGATTGTGAACTATGGCATTTTATCAGGGAATGGAAAAGGGGAGAGAATAGATATGGAAATATAGTGAGAAAGGAGACTGGAAAAGCTGAGCTAATTCATTTAACTATTTTGATGCCCACTCTGTGCAAGGCACCCTGCCAGGTGTGAGAGAAAAGCTAGGCCAAGGCATTCTTGGACTTTTGGGTGGACAACCACAAGCTCCCCCTGTAAGCTACCACTTCAGTTACTCTGAAATTCCCTGGGACTTGTTAGCTCTGTTCTTTCAAATACCGGCAAGCAGCCTTTTCCTAACTTACAACTCACCCCAGGGTCAATGTAAAAAGGAAAGGAGTGCCGGCCTGGTGGCTCAGGTGGTTGGAGCACCATGCTCCTAACGCCAGGTGGCCGTGCCCCTAACTCTGAAGTTGTGGGTTCGATTCCCACCTGGGCCAGTGAGCTGCGCCCTCCACAGCTAAGATTGTGAACAACAGCTCTCCCTGGAGCTGGGCAGCCGTGAGCTGCCGGAGGTTGGCGTGGGCTGCTGTGTGCTGCCATGAGCGGCCAGCAGCCGGCGAGAGCTGCTGTGAGCAGCGGACGGACAACTTGGGGGGGGAGTACATGGCTCATAATACCAGCATGGGCCAGGGAGCTGTGTCCTACACAACTAGACTGAGAAACAACTGCTTAAACCAGGGGGGGGGGGGGAGAGAAGGGGGGACAAAAAAAAGGAAAGGAAGGCCTGGGCAGAACCTTCCAGATAAACTATTCATGGATATAATTACTCCTAAGAGCTACCATCTGTGCAACTCCTACCTGTCAGGAACCATTTGAAATGCTTTATCTACCTTATCTCATTTAATTCCTACAACAGTTCTACAAAGTAGGGTTACTCCTATTTCATAAAGAAACAAAGAAACCTAAAAAAAGAACTCGCCAAGATCACACATCTAGAAAGCAGCAGGATTCAAATCCAAGTTTCTCTGACTCCAACTTTGATGAAAGTTTAGTCTCCCAGAAAGCAGCCCAGACACTTATCTGTAAGCCAATGACACGTGTGGGTTTTACCTCTGCCCTAGGTTAGTAAGAACATGCCACACTCACGTTTTCCTTGTTCTCATCCTGGTCCATCAACAGAAAGACATCATGGTCAAGAGAATCAGAATGGCTCCTCTTCAGCGCTGGGCTACACCCCAAGAGCTTTTGCTATCAAAGTGAAAAAGGAATTAGGGTACATAAGTAAAAATCCAATGGCAACTCAGTTCTCAAATGCAAAAAAAAAAAAAATGGCGGTGATAGAAGGCCTAGCTCCTCACATACCACAGTAAATGTGGCCAGGCCTCTAGCTTGTCAGAACACAAGATATAAGTTCCCACTATATGGGAATTTAACCCCGCAAGGTTGCCAACCCCCACATAACATCATTTGCATAAAAGAACCCCTCCTAGTTTGATAAAACTCTGATAATTAGAGATGATGGGGAAAGCCCACAAGAGGCAATTATTGAAGCTTTAGGAGTATTTGAGTGCTTATGAGTGAGGAAAAGCATTGTCTAAATTAAGGTCTACCATCAAAGTCATGCTGGTATCTAATCGGCAAACAATAGGTATTAGTTCAAATTAAACAAGGGAAATAACTTACAGGTAGGGAATTTATTCTCCTCATAGGATTTTCAAGGCTGCAATGAAATCAGAAGGTAAATAATGACAATAAAGCAAAGAGGTAGTCATATCAGAAGATGCAGTGTCTAACCTACAGTTTGGAGGGTAGTCAAACCTTCCCATTTTAGGCAAGATGGAAGAACAGATTTCTGATGCTGTCCTATTCTCACAAGCACACCTAACACTGGGCTTCAAGGTGAAAAAAACAAACCCAGGTCTTCTCTTAAAATATACACATTCTCTTAAGGCTGTTAGAGTGGGGCAAGAGCTTGGTGAGACGCAAACAGAACATCAAATTACAGCTGTAATAAAGGAAGGGAAGTTCTGAAAACTGCTGACACACACTACTGATTCTCGAAAGATACCAGACTGTTTATAGGATCCAGTTCTACTTGGGACAGCTAAATCCAGAGCGCCAGTCCAGAGCACAACAAATTTCATTTAAAAAATTTAAAAAGTTGTTTCCAAGCATATTTAAAAGCAGTGAGTACATACTTTTCTTTACTGTCCAAGGGCCCAGGAGAATCCAGACAGAAACCTGTGGGAAATAAAAATGTCTCTCAGGAAGTACTACATGAAACACTACTTTGCTATTTAAATAAATAAATAAAATTCGTAGCACTGTTTCTCTGAGCCAGTCAACAAAAACTCAAGGCTTGGACAGTTTGCCAGAATTGAAATTGAGTCCCTACTTGATTGTCAAAAACTTCATATTTGCACAAGTCTCAATATTTCCTGTAGAGCTACCAATCCCCCTTTCCTACTTGCCAATACCATCAAGGAAAACAGGATTTGAAGAGAGTAATTAATCCGAACCTTCTCATGATTGTTTGGTTATTCAGGTAGAGGTTACCCAGTAACTTTCTTTGAGTTCCAACCATGGAAAGAAAAGGTAGGGCCAGTTTTCTGAAATAGTTTTGATTTCAAATAGTTTATCTTGTCAGATCATATGCATAACTTGGGGATTTAGGAAATACAATTACGTCATGACAAGCAAGGCAAGTATTTGTTGCCTTCAACAAAATAACACCAAGTGAGGTGCCCATCTCCCGAAAGGTAGCAGGTGGAGGAGACACGGCTCAGCGCCATCCAGACTCACCAGAGCCAGACTAGCACACACCTTTCCTCCCTGATGTCTAGCTAGCCTGACAAGGAAGTTAGCTGTTAACTCCTGACTAATGTTCTCCCTTGCCACAATGCCACATAAAGTTCCTAGGTGAAAGCACATTTCCTTAAATGCCAAGGACTGCTCCCCACCCAGCAGACACACGATAAATGTGGAGGACTTAAAACAATACCTGAATCAGTTGACTCAGAGGAGCCCATTCTCTGCAAACTGTTGTTTCTCACCTCCAGTGGCTGTTCATACTCACTAAAACCAAAAGAAAGAATTCTCTCTGGATTTCTAGCACATAACTAAAAGGTTACATACAGGACACAGGCCATGAGGTTAGCAAGTAGCCAGGCTACCATCAACTATCATTACTTCTAGACCACACCACAGAACACTGTGCCATCCAGAACACCCAGTTAGCTGGCACTTAAGCATGAAAGATGAGAAAGGAGTGGGTGGGTTGGCCTGGCCTGGGTCACATTGCAGGATAGGACGATGATGAATGTTGGTGTATTTCCTAAAATGAGAGCATGTGCTCTAGGTACTGTGCTAGGAGAAGGGATGAAAAATAGGCCAAGTTCCTGCTTTTAAGAGGTTGGAAAACCCACACATGTGCTCACTTAGGATATGAGATGTCCAAGATAGAAGAGAAAGCAGCTTCACCACAAACACTGTGGGACGTATTTTCTTTCTCTCTCTCTCTCTTTTTTTTTTTTTTTTTTTGCTATAAAGAGAAGTCCAGAGAGCTTTTGAGTATGGAAAGTTGAGTAAAAAGGCCTGGCTTTAGGAATGCATGGGGTGGACATCAGGAAGGTGCAGGGGGGCGAGGGATTGCCATGATTTTGCACAAAGCCCAGGATAGAAAATGCCACGTCCCTTTGTTGAGAAGGAACAAAGCTCACAGGAAACTAAGATCCGGGCGAGGTAATTCTAATTCAGCGAAGGGGGAAGTGAGAGCCTAGGAGGGCCTGCTTTTCCCGCGTGGGGGTAGATTTCAAAGAGCTTCCTGGGACAGCGACAGAAGAAGAGTACAGGGCAATCCGAAAGGGGTGGCTAAGGTGGGGAGCTGGGGCCGCCCCCATACCCTAGCAGGCCTGGCTCGGGACTGAGGGTGGCCCTGGAGGGTCCGAACGGCCTCTCCCGCCCAACATTCCGCCTGGGGGGAGGGTGCACATGGTGAGCCCCCGCCAGACGGGGCCGCCCCCAAGTGGCGAAGAGGTCTGGCCCTTCTCCAGGCCTGATCACCCCAAGAACGGTCTGGGAGGCCAGCGGTCTGCGGCACCGTTCATCTGTCCCTCCTCACCTGCCCAGCCCCTGCAGCTGATCCATGGTGACCGTCAGGTTGGTGACAGGCGACAGGCCTCCGGCGGCTGTAGCGCCAAACAGCGCTTTCACGACGGGCTGTGGCGTGGGAGGGGGGCTGCAGGCGAAGAGCAGGCGGCGGCGGTGCTGGGGCTCCGGGCCCAGTTCCATGGCTGCACCAGGCCTCCCAGGGCTCCCGCTCTCTCTTTCTCCGCCTCCGCCGTGCCCGCCCCGCCCCGCCGGCACTGGCCTCGGCCGCGCGCCCCGCCGCCGACGCCCGCGGGTCAAACACAAACACGACCCCGCGGTTCAGGGGCGCGGCTGCCGCGGGCAAGCTGCGCGGACGGGCGGGTGTCCGGACCCGGCAGGCGCCAGCCACATACACGGGTGCTTCCCTCTCACCCCGCGAGGCCAGCGGGCAGGCGGGCGACCGCAACCTGAAGATTAAATCCAAACAAACGCGGCAGGTCGGGAAGGGAGAGAGCCGAGAGGCAACGGCCCGGGCTCTCACTCTCTTCGCTTCTCTCTCACTCCCTTGCCCAGCCCAGGATCTCAAAGAACCAAGTCGACTTTCACCTCCCGGCTGAGCTGTCGCTGCCAAGAGAAGGCCTTTCGCGGTAATAGCTGCTCACTGGAGACCGCCGCTGCCCCGCCTCCCTTTCCTAGTTGGCGCCAAACGGAATCCACCAATCAATAAGAAACTTCTCCTCCTTGCTCCCGAATGGCAGCTAGGCTGGACCAATAAGAGTGGGAAGGAGGAAGCAGCTCGTGGGACTCTGCGAAGTCACCCGCTTTCCGAAAGGGGCGGGGACTAAGGGAGACCCGAGCTGATCCGAGGGAGATGGGGCTCAGAGGTCAATGAAAACTCCCAGGAGGACCTGCGAGACGCCGGTCGAGACCCAAAGGCCGCTCTTACCGGTTGCATGCTGGGAAACGTAGTTCCCACCCCGCGCGGCAAGCCATTCACCTACCCTCGTTGCGCTACGGCTGCATCGCACCCCCACACCGGCCGCCCCCCCACACACGCTGAGGGAATGTGGAGGCTGGAGAAGGCCGTCGGGCCACAGGAGGCCAGGCCGAGCCCAGCCTTGGCTCGACCTATAACCTTGCAGTATTGTGGGCCTCTCTCTTTCGACCTGGGCCTCCACGCCCCAATTTTATAACGAGGAGGGGAACTGAATACTCGGGGACCCGAGTACTGGGCGCTGCCCCGCCCCCAACGCCAGGTCCCAATTCCAAAGCGCTAACGCTCACGTCAAGCAGGCAATTGAAGACCCTAAGGGCTGTGCTGGCCTCGAACTGCTGACCGCACAAGACTTGAACTCTACGGCCTGGACTGTGGGGCTCAGCATTCTTTGCTCAACTCCATTTTAGCTCTTACTATATTTTCTGAGAATTATTTCCTTCTCTCCCACCCTTTTCTTAACCGAGGAGCTCCTAGATAGCAATACCATATATTTAATAATAGCGAAGACTTATATAGTGCTTATATGCCAGACACTGTTCCAAGTGCTTTATTCATTCATTCCTTAAAACTGCTATGAAAGAGGAATTATCCCCATTTTGCAAGTGACCCTAATTACTTTTCTATCCCCTGCACCAGTGACGGCTCCTACAATGACTGATTTTATAAGAGGTGTATAGGTACAGCAATCAGGCTGCAAGAAGACTTGTCTTCAGACAGCATGTTTAGAGAAAAAAAAACTAGACTGTGTATTTACTTTAGGTGTCTGGTGATTGTGACCACTACCTCTGTTTAGGGGCTACCATTAAATTCATTAAATTTAATGTTTCTTTCAAAAGCTTTTGCTTTCAAAGGTTTGTATTATACACATAATGCAAAATAATTATAGCCTTAGAAAGTATATATATATATACATATATATGTATATATATATTTAGAGATAAGTATAATTTTAAAAATCATCTGTTCAAATATATGGTGATGGAAGGAGAATTGACTCTGGGTGGTGAACACACAATGGGATTTATAGATGATGTAATACAGAGTTGTACACCTGAAATCTATGTAATTTTACTAACAATTGTCACCCCAATAAATTTAAATTTTAAAAAAGTCATCTGTAATTCTACCATCTTCAAAGAAAAAACTGTCAACATTTTGAACTTTTTATATGTGTGTGCATTGTAAATATGCAATCAATATTTGTTTCATGGTTAAAGGAATGGAAAGTCCTCCCTTCTTGCCTGAGCAGACATTCCCTGAGTGGGATGACCCAAGGGGATTAACATACCAAAGCATTTCCACCAGTAGGTCCAAATATTGGAATACAAACTTGGTGTCAGAAATGTCAGAGAACCTTTTTTTTTTTTTTTCCTTTTTAAAGGTTGAAGTGTTGAGTGTGATATTTTATTATGTTTGGGGCCATCTTCAATTGTGAAATGGCGTGAAAGGAAAAGCATAACTTAACTAAACTCTTTTCCCCATTCACTTAGGCATACTCTCACTACGGGAAGGGAAGAGTCTTGCACTGTGAATTGGAAGGTCTGAGTTCTAATTGCTTGTGCCTTGGGGCAAGTCAATTTTTGCCCATTCATTCATTCATTCATTCATTCATTCTCTACTGCCAGCCGACCAGTTTGCTAGATCCAAACAGTCAATACTTCTTTGGAGAACGCCGGGCCATCCTCCTCGCCCCCATACCCACTTCACTCAGCTAACCCCCACCCTTCCCAGGAAAGTTCTACCCTCAGATACCCTAACTGATAACATTGTCCTGTTATTATCCACCTTTCAGGCACCCCATGTTTACTTTTGTTTCTGTGATTATTTAATCGGGGTGAGTCAGCCCGAATGACTGAACCTAAAAGGATAAGGACCCTGCCTTTCCTTTTCTCTAGTACCACCCAGTGCCTGGTTGGGAGACCCCTCAGTACATATGGATTGAATACGTGCTGCAGAGAAAAAGTGGAAATTCTTTGAGAGTGTTTAGTAAGGGAATCTGATAAGGAATCCCTGCGGAAGTGACCAGTAAGGAAGTCCTAAGGATGTGGAAGAGAGTGCTCTGGGCATAGGGATTTGCCCTAAGCAAGGCCTCTGAGGCTAGAAGGAGTCCCCAGTGTGTGGCAGAAAGCAAGCAGTAGAGGAGGTTGGGGAGGCCCAGACTCTGCGGGGCTTTGGAGATGGCATTCTGGAACTTGAACTTTATCTCAAGGACAATGGGAAACAATGGCAAGGTTTACATTTACATGTTTAGAAGATAACCCTGGCTCCAGAGCAGAGAGTTGATTAGAGAGTGACGAGGGTGGCACTGGCACGCTAGTTTGAAAGGGATCCTACAAGATCCAACTATGAGATGGTGGCCACTTGAAGATGATGCAGAGGGGAAAAGCAGGCGTCACTTTCCACTTGTGAGTGGTGACAGAGGTGGACTACAGCTGTGTTTTTCAGTGAGGTACCCCAGCAGAGCTCCTGGCTCTTCCCTGCCACTCCCTGGTAACCACAAAAACTTGGCTTTTAAATCTGCATTATATATTGGAGTGCCCTGTATATTTTGTTTGGAGAAGGCATTCCCCTTGTTAAAAACAAAAGCAAAAAAATCCAAAAAACCCAAACTTTCCCATTAATTTATCAGACTTATTTTCTGTAGAAAAAGAAACATCTCTTTTTTTATTTAATGTTTTACGTGTGCCCATTTTCCTTTCAAAACAATGGCTGACAGGCTGAAGATGAAAACCTTTGGCTCAGAACACTAGTTCCTTCACAGTGAGGCACACTGCGTCACCTCCTTTTTCCCCCAAAAGCACTCAAGCTCCAGCTGCGACCACCCCGCCCTTCCAGAAGCCTCAGGCTATTTAATCCTCTCAGTTGTCACAGTTCCCACGGTCTGCTGTGCCTCCCCTCACTGTGTGCACTACTTGAAATACTTTCCTCCATTAAACTTCTGAAAAATTTCTCTCCTATCTCCTTCTGCTTTGTGAACTTTAGTATTTGGCTCCTTATCACAGTTCCTGCATTCATTCATTCAGCAAATGTTTATTCATTGCGCACTGAGACAAACCCAGTGCTTGAAATAAAATCCCACAATTCCTACCCGGGAGGCTCACATCGGCCAAATACTATCTCACAGAACATTCCTTATAATAATGGAACCATCACCGTGATAATTGCTCTGATAATTTGTGGAGGGTTGGTGGAACCTGGAGGAGGGGAAGGGGGTGGAGATGGGAAAGGCTGGAGGGCTGGAAGAGGGGGGACTTCCCAGAGGAGATTAAAGCTGCTGAAGCTTGAAGGCTGGAAAAGGGGAATTTGAGGCGAGCGAGGTGGGGCGCTTTCTTCCGAAAGGGCCCTCAGAAGTCAGGTAGCGAGCAGAGCATTTTCTGGAAATGACTTCTCAGTCCTAGGAATGGGCACATGGAGTGGTTGTGAGGGACCCAACTGGAAAGGAGGGATAACTCTTGAAGGACTTAGACTGAAAGGTTCAGCTTCATCCTGTGGAGGGTGAGGAGGGTGGGTGATACAGGATCAGAATTGCCGCGGGGTGGATCAATGAGGGTGAGTGGGGAAGCCTGAGGAACAAGGAGGGGGCTAGCTAAAGAGTCCTGGGTGAGAAAACCTGACTGAGGAGGAGGGCCTCAGCAACAGGAGAAAGGGAGGGACTTCCGGAGTCAGAAAGGAGGAGGAGCTCAGTGGAGTTTGATAATTGAGAGTTGCAGGGGGGAGGGGAGGGAGCAGTCAGAAGGATTCCTATGACTTAAGCACCTGGGTTGGCAGGACCATTATTTCAACAACAGGCAGCACAGTTCTTGGAGGAATTTGATGAACTCAGTTTTGTTTTTGTGTACTGTCTGGGATTGGCAAAAAGATCTGGGGTTCATTAGCCTGAGGATGGTAATGTCCACTGAGGGTATGCAAAGAGTGTTTTAGAAGACTTCATCTGGGGAGCATCTGAAGCCTGGATGTAGCAAGAGAGGCCCATGAAGGTGGTGCTGGGGAAAGAACCAAAGGGAGGGAGTAGCCAATCCATGATCCAGAAGTGCACTGAAGGTTGCCAAATGGAAGTCATATAAGTGGGAGGTGAGGAAGTAGCCATAGGAAAGCTCAGAAGGCAAGCGATGGCACAGAAGGTACAGTACGCTTCCGATTCATGCATGAACCAAAAAGCACGTAGACGAACGTTCATAGCCACATTATTCATTTTAGCCCCAAGCAGAGAACAACTCAAATGCCAATCAACAATAGAATGGGTAAATAGAGGTTCTTTAGGAAAGAACTACCCACACTCCTCACAATCGATGAGGAACATAAGCCAAAACCAGAAGAGGACATGCTATTTAATTCCATTGACATAAAGTTTTTAAAAATAGGAAGTCCTGCTTTTTTATCCTTGGAGATAGAAATTAGGGTACTGGTTATCTTTGGGGTGGGTGGTGACTGGAAAAGGACCTGAGGAAGACTTTTGGGAACTTGCCACATTTTTTCTTGATCTGGGTAGTGGTTATGTGAATGTGTTCACTCTGGAAATTCACTGAGCTACACACTCATGATTTGTTTGCTTTTCTGTATGAATAGTATACTTCAATGACATGTTTGTTAATAGTAAAAATTTCCCTTGACCCCACTTTACCCTCCAGCTGTACTCCTTCCCTTCACAGTAAACAAAAAAGTTGTCTCGAATTTCTCTCCTCCCATTTTTCTCTTGAACCCACTGCAATCAGACATTCAACCTCCCTACTCCACAGAAATGGCCTTTGGCAAGTTCTCCAGGGATCTTCATTTTGCTGAATCCAGTGTCCAAACGCTCACCTTGTCTTACTCTGCTCAGCAGCCACCCATGACAGCACTGGATACAGTTGATCACTCCCTTCTAGAAACATTTGCTTCACAGAGCTTTCAGGACACCATTCTCCAGATTTCCCCCCTCTCTCCAGTTGCTCCTTAAAAAAGATGCTATAGAGAGGTTATGATGGAGGAAATTATTTGGCCCCCCAAGGGTGGCAACCAGGCATAGGGATAAAGAACCGCCGTGGATCTCCTGGATAAGCTCTTCTGGGGCATCACGACCTGTTGCCCAGCAGCAGCATAGAGCCTGGCTCATAGTGATAAAGAAAAATGTTTGTGGAGTGAATGAAGACGAAGAATTTGAATGTTATCCTGAAGTCAGAGGCTTATAAGGGTGTCTGAGAACCCATCTTTCCTCCTCCACTTCCCCATGGAAGATGGACTGGATTTATGGCTTGGGGTGGTGAGGCAGGTCCCTAAGGTCCCTTTTCTCTCCTGAAAAGATTGAGGATTTTTCGGCTACTTTTCCCCTTGGTGGGTACTGGTGTAGCACCAGAGGTGGCCGCCAGAGGGCACTTGTTTCCCAGGAGAATATTCTTCTAGAAAGAACCGAGGCGTTTTGGGAGAAAAGACAGCTATAATTAGAGGGACTTGGACCGGAAGCTAAGCACATGTGAAAAACTGAATGCGTGGCAATTGTTGGGGATCTGTTTTCAAGGCCTTTTGCAGGGTGCGACATGCTCAGGGCCAGGAGCCCCAACCCTTTGTTGTTAGCCTCTGCCGGTCCTTTATCTTACGTGTCAGCTTCTTGACCACTATGGGTCTGTTTTACCCCTCAGGAAAATGGGAGGAATGACCCCTGATCAGTCTACCACTTAGAGGCATTAGCAAGAGAGAACAAAGCACGTAGTGTAAATACTTTTTGGGAGTTTGAAATAACTGTACTGAAAAAATGCAAGGGATTGCTGATCCTCGCTCGCGGTCCCCCACGCTCGTCCTGTGCTAATGTGACACTGTTGAGTGTGTGACACTGCAGTCATGTACACTACTGCAAGTGAGTTCCCAGCACTGGGCATTCTGGGAGAGGTGATTCCCCAGCAGGTAGAGGTGATGAAGCCCAAGTTAGGTCAGAGGCAGCAGAGGGCAGGGAAAGCCACAGGGCAATAGAGAGCCACAGTAGGTTCTGGAGCAGGGGGACAGAGGGCTTCATCTCAAAGGGTCAAGTTTACTTATGAGGTTTCCTGGGGTCCTCCTCTGGAAGTCAGAGATCCTGGGGAGCAGCTGAGCTCTTTTTAACAACTTACACCTGAGTGCTGTGCCCCCCCCCACACACAGAATGTGCTAGAAGAAGAGGAAACACGGTGTTGGAGGCTGGAGACCAGCAAGCTGGACTTGTGGTATCATTGTCCTGTCCCAGTCTTTCTCAATCCTGGGCCTCTGGGAGGTGAAATTGTTCCTGGGGTTGCCTCCCATCCTGGTTGAGTTAGAGCCTCTTGCACCATCCTGCTGTTAGCTGGTTGACAAATGCCCACATTAGGCAAGGTGGCGTGTTGGGGGGGATGGCAGGTGGGGAGAAGGGGTCATGGTTTTCCGGACTTATTCTTTTTCAGCCCTGAGTCACACAGGGCACTCGTGATCAGAAGGGCTCTGTACTTGGTTTAATGCTCCATTCTCGAGGTCTTAAAATTCTAAAAACAATTTGAACAAGAACGCCATATTTTCATTCTGCAACTTATATAGCTGGTCCTGGCCAGTGGTAGCTCCATATTTCCCACGACACACGAAGGAGGCCTGGAAATCACTCTGAGAGCAACTCATTTCCCTCTATACTTGTCTAAAGTCTCCCGGTAGTCTTTGCCCCCAGCCTTGAGCAGCTGGAGGGCAAGGGACAGCCACAGGAGGTGGCATAGGGCGGAAGGGGACTGCCAGTCTAGCCCTTCAATGCCCAGTGCAGCAGGTGAAAAAGCTGAGTCTCCAGCGCCTCTTCATGCAATGGGCTGCAGGACAGCTGCAGGGCCGGCCAGGGTGCTGCTACTGGGTGGGGTCAGGGCTGAGGGGGCCAGGGAGCCCATCTGAGAGAGATAGGAAACCCCAGATTCAGCCAGGGAAAACTCCAAACTGGAGCCAGAGTTCTGGGTCCTGCCATCAACTTCGACTTGGCCAAGACCTCCCTCCCAGGGCCACGTCCCACCCTGGGCCCCAGTTTCCTCCCGTGCCAAATGAGTGTGGTGGCCACCCCTGCCACGCCCTCCTCACAGGAGTACTGTGAGCTCAGAGGAGGTGGGTGCACAGGAACCCTTTGTTCCCTGAAGGACCACACACAGGTCACATCCTTGGACTTAGAAGGCCAGACTCTGTAGACATAACACAGCCACCATGAGGCTGTGTGTTGGGGAGTACAGGACACACGTGGCCCAGGTTCTGCCCACAGTGTTGTTACCATGACAGTCCCAGGGATAAGTGTTAGGGTTGCTGCTTTGGTGACAGGATGGGCCCCAGGGGCCCCACTCAGTGCTATTGCCATTGGCAAATTCCTTGGAAGAAAACACTTCAGTGAGGTTGCCTGTGAGCACACAGGTGACCATCCTGGCAGGGGCTCAGTGCCCAATGGAGAGAGACCCCGCTTCACAGGCTGCAGCGGCAGGAGGGGGATCCAGCTGGTCTCTTACTTATGCCAGGGGTTCACACCACACCGCGTGGCTCCCATCAGCCTCAGCCCGACCCTCTACACAGTCCCTGCCACCCATCAGCCCTCCTGGTCTCCCTCCTCGTCCAATCAGAGCTCCCCAGGCTCTTCCCTCGTGCTGCTGGTTTAATCAAGGAGATGGTTTGAATATTTCGAAGATTTATGTGCAATTTTATTACCTCTGCTGTTAGCAGACATGGGAACATAACCTGGGATGTTGACACCTGAAAGAGGGGGGCAAAGAGAGGGAGGCTGAGGACACAGAGAGGATTTGGGGTCCCTGGAATCCTGGAGACCTGGCTCCTCCAATGCTCTCAGGCCCCGTAACTGTACTCTTCACCCCCCTCAAAAAAAAAAAAAATCACATAGCTACATCTTATATGTTTGAACAAATCAGTGAATTTAGTCAATTGTTTGAATGGATTATTGGGAAATTGATGTTTGGTCAGTGACTCCAGGAGATTCTTTTTACCCAATTGATTTCCTTCAAGTGTCGCTGGCACCCCTTGTGCTGGGTAATGTCCTACCTGGGCTGGTTCTGTCATAGGCTCCTCCGGAGTTTGGGAGTCCCAGCCTTTGCAACCTCCTGACTCCCCTACCCCCTCTGCCGTACTCAGGCTGCAAACAAGCCCTCCGTTTTCTGCTCTGGACCCTCCCTAAGACCCTTGGGGACCACTGTCCCCTCTCCTCTGTCACTGCTTCCAACACTGCCCCCTCCCCACCTGTCTCCTCATAGGCCCTGCTGGCCACATGCCTTTGTTCAGGCTGGGCCCAGGCCATGGTTCTCTCTTCCATCTCATGTTGACCCTCCTCCCAGATTCCTCCCCTGCTCTGGCCTCTGTCTGTTACCTTCTTCATGACTTCTTGTGAGGTAGGGGCAGCATTGGTCATGCCTGAACTAGAGTGGCATTGCCACCATAGCTTCACTGTCACCTCAGGGCTGCATGTCTGCCGGACCAGCCGTGTGAAGTTCCAATAGCAGTTCCACCCTCGACCCAAATGATGAGACCTGGCCCTTGGCATCTTACCCTGGCAGTAACAAAAAGGATGGACGGAGGGTGGGGGCCTGGGACATAGAGGGGCCAGGGAAAGCTGGGCCTGGGGTGGAGGCAGAGTACAGAAAGGGACCCCATCCCAGACCTGGCCTCCTCTGGGGGTTCTACAACAGGGGAGGGGAAGGAAAACACAGACCATGTTCTCAGCTGGGATTTTATTGGGTTGGACCAGAGCAGTCCTCAGTGAACGGTTCGAGAAGGGCCTGAGATGGGGACTACAGGACGGGAGTGGTCAACAGAGTTGGCTCCAGGCACTCAGAGCCATCTCAGAAAGCCTTGGACACATGCATTCAGAATGACTACTTTGGATGTATCCATTTGAAATTTTTCATCTTGTGTAAGAATTTTCTTTGGCCTCTGTGGGCTCACATGGCCTGTGGGAGGGGGAGTCAGAGATAGTTGGCATTAGCCAGGGCTAGGGCCTTGGGGCTGGGAGGGTAGGATGGTCCCACTGAGGGTCAAGGTCTAGTATCCTCTAGTATCCTCTCTTCCCTAGGAGGAGGGACAAGAGTGGAGGGTCCAGAGGAGACTGGCAGCAAGGAAATGTTTCAGACTGGCCAGGAGGCTTGGAGGACTGTTCAGCTCTGTTCTGGGCTTGCTGTGTGACCCTGGGCATATTACTTAACCTCTCTGAGCTTTGGTTTTCTCTCCAAGTTAGTGTCTCTACCAGCTCTGATGTTTCTATTGTCCTAAGGCATTGGTTCACAAACTTCGTTGTGCATCAGAATCATTGCAGGGCTCATTAAAAGACAGATTGCTGGGCCCCCACCCCCGGAGTTTCTGAGTCAGTAGGTCTGGAGGGAGGCCCAAGAATTTCCATTTCTAGCAAGTTCCTGGGGGTGCTGATGCTGATGGTCTGGGGCCCACACTTTGAGAACCACTGTTTTAAAGTTTCCTGGGTAACTGCCAGATTATTTATTTTTAGGTTTTAGTTTCCTCACTGTAAAAGTGAATGTTTCTGTGTAGTGTGTACCATGAGTGACCACATGTTTGAAATCTGTAATCCCAGTTCCACTTGCTGATGATACAATCCCCCAGACACTTATTCCTCAGAAGGCCAGTCTGAGTTCAGTCCCGACCCCTGCCAGAGAGATCAGGCTGTGAGGGTGTGGCATGGCTCAGTACCTTACAGAATCTTCCCAGCTGATTTCCATGGACAGACAAGGATGGGAACTCCCTGCCTTGTGGAGACTGAGACTCAGGGTATAGAGTGGTTTGCTCAGGTCACCACAGAGGAGAACAAGGGCTCAGCTAGGAGTCACCTTCTCTGGGTCACTGCTTTCAGGCTCTCAGAAGACTCCTCAGGGCCTGGGAAGAGTGTAGAGGCGCCCAAGATGCCTGTTGAGCAAGTGACAGTCCAGCCCTCCAGCCCTTGCCCTTTATTCTGAAACCTCCCAGCCTGAGTTATGGCTTCTGGGCCCTCTGCCCCTCTGCCCCTTCCCCAGGGGTTTGCTCGTCGCTGCAGACTCTGGGATTCTCAGGTGTGCACGCAGCTGAGGCCCTGCTCATCAGGTCTGAAGCAACACCAGCAGTTTCCCACTTGCTGTGAGAGAGAACAAGTTCAGACCATGGCCACTTGCTTGGTGTAGAAGCAGGGAACACTGGGCTCCTGGAGCAGACCTAGTGGAAGAACAAAGCCAGGGATTCACCGTACAGCCTTGAGATGGGACAGAGCTGGAGTCTGAGGACCTTACCCCAGTGTCCTTGAAGGGCCACTGCTCAGGAGTGGGATTCCCCACCTTGCACTTTGTCTCTTTTATGGTGACGGTCAGTAACTGGGGTTGTGTCCTGTCAAGCAAAGAGACAGTAGGAATCTGAGCCCTCCATAGTTAGCATGTCCATCTGTGAAGGGCACCCAGAGAGCATCGCAGCAGGTGGGGAAGTCAGGGCCTGGAAAGACCCCTGCCACTATCCACCAGCTCCAAACTGAGGTCCAGAGAAGAGAAGCAAATTAGCTGATGCCACACAATCAAGAGTGGCAGAGCAAGGACTTAAAGCCAGGTTCATATTATCCCCATGTTCGGTACTATTTCCACATGTCATGTCACCCATCATACCAGCTGGAAAAACCTTCAGAAAAGTGCAGAGCACTGCCCGAGGAAATGGAAACTGAGGCCCAGAGAGGCTAGCTCCCCCAGCCTATCGGGCAGCAAAACCTTTAGCCCAGTATTCCCTTCAGGTTGTCTGGCTGGGGTGGGCTTGCCCTGGGCCATGCTCCTTTTCATCCAGTCTGGCTAGGGCTGAGCTTCCAGAACACCAAAGGCATACTCTTAGATTGACACTTGGCCTCTGTGACTCATGTCTGAGGAAACAGGTGGTCCCGTCCTGGGGAAAAACCTGACACTAAAGACAGGGTTGGGGAGCTGTCTCCCATCCTGGGGTTGGGTGGGGGGTTCATCACAAAGAATGCCAGCTTGGGGTGACATTGGGGCCGACTTCCTGGAGAGGCTGACTCTGAGTGGAAATGTGACAGGGGCCTACGGCAGTGGACAGTGTTTCTGGCAAGGAGACAGGGCACAGGTCCCAAGCTTGCACAGGTGCATGTGTCTGTGGGGGACAGTGGCCTAGAGCCATCGCAGAGGAAGGAGACCTGACCTTGACCTCACTCACAGAAACTCTGGGAGGGCAGGACTTAGCAGTGAACTTGTGCTTACTCACTGTAATGTTTGTCCCCATGCAAACACTGCAGGGCATATAATTCCCATTCTACAGATGAGGACATCAAGGCCCAGAAAAACAAAGTGACTTGCTCAAAGTCATGCAGCTAGTAAACAATGATGCTTGGGACCCCCCACTTCAAGTCTCCTGGCAGTACAATCTTGCAGGTGAAAGAAAGGTGGAAGTGGGAATTGTCCAATCTGGGCTGGCCCTGAGTCTGGTGCCCTCTCTGACCACAGGGTGTAAGCACATTCTGTCTCTGAATGTGCCTCTGCCTCCATCCAATGCATGGTGGGCATTCCAGTCCCCAGTTTTTGCACAAGAACACTGTGGCTCAGGGAGGGGAGGCAACTTGCCAGAAGTGCAGGTTGAGCCACCTATGCCACCAGGGCCATGCCATGGCACCACTTTTCCTTAGCTGCTTTGCAGAGTTGGCAGTCCACCTGGGGTCCGCTGCAGGGGGTGAACTGTCCGCTTGGTATTTCATGAGCACATGCTCAGCAGTGTCAAGTACAGGTACAGGTACAGCATGCATGCTCACTGCTGCTGTAGTCCTCACAGGTCTCCAGGCAGACCTCCCTGGACTCATTTTATAGCAGAGGGAGGCACAGGGAGATGAAGTAACAAGACCAAGAACAAAAGAGCAAGTTGAGCTGTCTTACATCAGATTGTTTCCCTCTGATCCTGTAGGGGTCACATGTATCCATTGTAAGGTAGGGAGATTCCTGCCGTGGTTAGACTTGAGAGCTTCCCCCAACGCCCAGCATACGATTTGAGATTCTGTAATAAAATATTTTTCTTAAGCGGCCCCTAAGTTCCCCCTCAGAGCTTTATTTGTTTTAAGTTGATCCTGTAAAAATGTGAACAAAGGGTCCAAAGGGTCTTTGGGGACCATCTTGTACAAAACCCTCATTTTAGAGGATTCTGACTCCCTGAGAGATGGCAGCTCATGACCTAAGAAGCCCCAATTTCCCTACCTCCTGTGTTTACTTCTGAAATATTAACCCAAGAGCTCACATTGATAATGTACTAACACTGAACACACACCATATCGCATTTGACCTACACAATAATTCTATAAACAGGACATTGTATTATTATTTGTGTTTTACAGATGAGAAAATTGAGGCGCAGAGTGAGTACACAGGTGCCCAAGGCCACACAGCTGGTTGTGGCAGGGCTGAGACCAGAACCCAGGCAGCTGGGTGCGGGAGCCTGAGCTTTTTAACTGCCAAGCCCTGTGACCATGGCCTTTGGGCACAGAGGGAAAGTGGCCTGCCCACAAAGACAGAGCCTGAGGATGGATGTGGTGTTCCCTGAGAGGATGACCAAACTGTCCACAAGTCCTTTATTTTAGATAAGCTGGCCAACCTGATGAAGGTCATCCCAAGGGCAAGCAAGCCTGAGGGATTGGGTACCTCGACCAGGGCCCACTGGGTTCTTCAGGCTCCAGGGCTCTGGAGAAGGAATGGAGAGAGGCAGCTAAAGTGGGTCTTGTTCCAGATGTGGAAGGGATTCCAGAGTGAGGAGGGGGCCTCCAGCATCTGCTAATCTGCAGAAGGCCTCCCAGAGCTCTTGGCAGCCTCAATGGACCACACTCCCTGACCACACTGTGACAAGCTGAGTCCAGCTCTCAAGACCTGATGTGAAATCTTCACTTTTTCTTTTTTTCCCTTTCTGATCTAGAATCGCCTAGAATGTTCTGATCACCTTGTCAATGAGATAAGACATTGTGAAAAAGGCAAACTGGGTCTGAGTCAGTCTCCCTACCTCACGTGGCAGACACCCACCTACACGTACCCAGTCCTGGATAGGGCTCACTTCTGGAAGCTGGGCAGCCTGGCCCCGGTGCTGTGGCCCAGAGAGGGCAGCCGAGCCCCCTGGATCCACACTTCTGACTTGCAGCAGAGGACCTGCAGAAGCCTCTTGGGCTCTGGCTGATGCCAAGTGAGAGGAGTGTGCAGTGTTGGCCGAGGCAGAATGTTCCCTTCAGCCAGTGGGGGAAAGGGCTCTGAGTGTGCTGGATCTGACCAGAGGAATGCAGGACCGGGCAGGTCTCAAGCCCAGTCTAAGGACTAACACTGATACCTACGTCTCTCCCAGTTTGGCTCTTGGGGACCCTGAAGCCAACTAAAAAAGGTGAAGGGTCCAGGAGAGCTTTTAGGGGTGGCCCTCCTCCCAACCGCTATAAAGGACCTGATGTGCAAGCCCTACTTGATCAAGAGGCCCCTGGGGCAATACATGGACTATGAAACCAAGTTGCACCAAGGCCCATTTCTCCTTCCTTTTCCCAAGGCTGAGTGTGCAACCAGCAGCATTCATCCAGGCTGCCACCTTCCAAGGGGCCCTGTCCAAGTCCCAAAGAGTCCCACAGGCCAACAAACTACTCCAGGTCTCAGGGCCATATGGCCATTCCAAAGACCAGCTACTACTAGAATTTTCCTCATGGCCTCTGGACCCCTTTATTACTTTGGCCCAATATCTCTCCCAGCTGTGCTCTCTCCACTTCCCAGCACCTGCTACTCCAGCCTGGTGTCTCAATGAGAGCTCTGGACAGGGAGTCATTTGGGGTCAAATCAGAGGAGACTTCCTAAAGGCTGTGGAAGCAAAGAGGAGGAGGTTGCTGTCTTTGGTTAGAGGTCAGGGAAGCCTTCCTAAGGTGACGGGCCTACCGAGCAGGGGAATCAGGTGCTGATGGGAGGAGGAGCAGGAAGATCAGAGAGACCTGCGTGGTTAGGGGTGTGTGGCAGCCTGACACCTGGACACGCAGGGCTGCAGGTAAGGGCAAGGGGAGCGACAAGACTCCAGGCCCTGATGCCAGCCCGGGGGTGCCGGCTCCTGAAGGGTAGGGTGAATTGGCCAAATCAGCAGTTTGAAGGAGCCCCGAGACAGTGGTGTGGAGGATGCACTGCGGTCTGGGGAGAGCCTGGAGCCTGGAGAAGGTGGAGTCTGGAGGTTATGGCCTCACATCAGAGGAGAGAAGATGGTGGTAGGCGGCAGGGCAGGGACAGTGTCCCCAGGAAGAAGAAGGAGCAGGTGGGGTGCTCCCCTGGCTTTTACCTCACCAAAATAGCAGGCTAGGTGGCTCAGTGGGGACATATTCATGGGAATCTTGAATTCAGAGATACAGACCAGTTGATATCTGTCCATGAGAACTGGTGTTCTGAGAGGGGATGTCCGCAGGGAGATGTGAGGCCTGGGGAGAGCGGCAGCCCAGGATGCCACTCTGCAAGCCCTCCACACTACAGGGAGGGTCCTGGGAGGAGACAGAGAAGGAGCCACCAGGAGAGCGGCTTCAAGGGGCAACGGGGTGGGGGCAGTTTCAGGAGGACAGAGGGGTCATCAGCATCTGGGTGGATAAAGACAAGGCTTGAGAGTGGCCACTGGATCCAGTGAGGGCTGGCCAGCCTGCAGTGACCTTGATTGTGAGAGAGAGCGGTGGGTCAATGTAGTTATAGATAACACTTCCTCAGGCTTGGCTGGGGAGAGGCCAGGGCCACAGGCCACGTCTGGTGGGAGCTGGGGACAGTTTTAGACTAAAAAGCAGTGGAGAAGAATCTAGGAGAGGGGAGACAGATGCAACTGAGCCCCATCAGAACTGGCTGAGGGCTGGGTCTTGAGGACAGGATGGTGTGGCCTTGAAAGTCTTCCCTGGGATTGGCTGGGTGGGTAAGGCTCTAGAGGGAGGATGGTTACTGTCAGTCATGAATTATACGTTAACTGAGTGCCAGGCAGTGTCCAGAGCTGGGGATTTGGTGGCAAATACACTACACGACCCTGATTGCTGAGGAGGCCACGGTGGGGAAAAGGATGTAGGACAGGCGCCTGGCTTCCTTCCTCTCCCGGAGGACTCAACTCTCTTGAGAAACCCTAGCCAAAACTCCCCGGTGGGGCCCAGGAGAGGCTGAGGCATTGTTAGGGAGATGGAGAAACCATTTCTTCACTTACACAGGAGGCAGACCTTGTCCACTGCCCAGCAAGCCCCATGAGGCAACAGCAAGGGCTGAAGCAAGCCCCAGCCCACATCCTGGCAGGTGGCCAGTGGTGGGCAGTTCAGGAAGGCACCTGGTTGGGCATAAAGGAGGGTCCTGCAGGCTGGGAGGAGGCACACTTGGGGACCATGGAGACCCAGGGCGGCAGCCCCTCCTTGAGGCGGTGGTCACTGTTGCTACTGCTGCTGGGCCTGGCCATGCCTCCAGCCACTGCCCAGACCCTCACCTACAGAGAGGCCGTGCTCCGTGCCGTGGATGGCTTCAACCAGCGGTCCTCAGAAGCTAGTCTCTACCGCCTCCTGGAGCTAGACCAGCAGCCTGACGGAGTGAGTTGGGGAAAGGGGCTGGGGAGGGAGGCCCTGCTTCCACCAGATGCAACCGTACTGCCACTCCTTTTGCTAATTCTGGACCTCTTATCAGGAAGGCACTTCTCTCGTTAAGTAGGATCCTGCCTCTTCCAGGAAGCCTTCCAAAGCTGTGTACCTTCCCAGTATGACAGCTTCCTGCCTTAGAATCTCTACTATGTGGAGAGGTGACCCCCACACCTGCATTCAGGCTTCAGGGACTTCTGGGAATTCCAGGGACAAGAATGGGGTCACTGATTCTGGGATGTGACTTCCCTGTTTTAAGTCTCCTCTGCAATCCATTGTCTCCCACACAGGAAAGGGCTCTGCTCAGCCCTGAGGTTCCAGTGGCAATGTCTTTTCTCCAGGAGGCCCCCAATTTCCCTCAGCCCCCTTAGAGATTGTCTGAGGTTCTCTCCTGCTCTCTGTATGTTTGGTGAGGGCAGGAATGGGCTCTGTCCTCCTCACCTCTGTGCCTCAGCACCAAGCTCAGTGCCAGGCACACAGTAGGAGCTGCTGAAAAGCCGCTCTCTTGGTGGTGGGGGGGGGCAGGGAGACAGATCAGAGATGGCAAGCAGGAGCCCAGCCCATTCTCCCCGCTTTCTCCCCTGGCTAGGATGAGAACCCAAACATCCCGAAGCTTGTGAGCTTCACGGTGAAGGAGACTGTGTGTCCCAGGAGGCCGCGGGGGACACGGCAGCTAACGGAGCAGTGTGACTTCAAGGAGAATGGGGTGAGGCTGGGGACTGGGGTGTGGGGGTGCTGGCGGATGCCTCCCAAGATGCTGAACAATTTTCAGACCCTGGCACTGGGGTGAGGCTGGGAGGTTATGGCTCGGGCTTCCAGTTTGACCTTGAGCCTCCCCTTTTTAGCTGGTGAAACAGTGTGTGGGGACAGTCACTCTGGACCAGGTCGATGGCTACTTTGACATTCGCTGTGAGGAGGTGAGTGGCCCCTTCTGGGTTGCAGGGTCTGACGGGCCATGGTGCATGGAACTTCCTATGGACCAGTTAACCACTGCCCCATCCAGGGCTGAGAAAGCCCCTTCTATCCTGAGCTCTTCCCTCAACCTGCGCCCCAAGCGGACTGGCTCTGCAATCCCTTAGAGCAGTGGTGCTCAAAGTGTGGTCCTCACCTGGGAACTTGTCAGAAATGCAAATTCTCAGTCCCCAGTTAGAATCTGAGTGGAGCCCAGCAGTTTGAATTGAACAAGTCCTGCAGAGGATTCTGACTCTTGCTGAAGCTTGAGAGCCAGTGACTTAGAGTTTTGAGCTTTTCGCTCATGCTCCAGTCTCAGCTTTGCTGTGCTGGGCTTTGTGACCCTGGGAACCCCTCGTCATCTCTGGGCCTCAGTTTCCTCATCTGTTTATGGCTGTAGGGACTTAGCATATGCTCCAGAGTTCATAGCCAGAGGGTGAACTGGGGCCCCAAGGCTCTTAGGGTGGCCCAGGAAGGGAGGTGTCTAGGGGGGAGGGGTCTTGACCTTGGATCCAGGCTCCACAAGGAACCTGTTTCCTCCTGGTACACAGCTCCAGAACGTCAAAATCGGCGGCCGGCTTCGCGAACTCATACGGAACGGTGGGCGGAAGATTGGCCAAGGGATTGAAAACATTGGCAAGAGAATCAAAGATTTTTTTTCAAATGTTGAGCCCGGGGAAGGGTCCTCCTAAGGGCCTGCTTTGCCCTGGCTCAGGTACTGGATTCTGAAAAATAAATTCTTGTAAAAGCAACTTCCTTCAGGCTTCAATTTCACTTGTCTTGCCTCCTCCCACTTAATGTGACAGAGTTTGGGAGGGTGTGTGTGTGTGTGTGTGTGTGTGTGTGTGTGTGTGTGTAGAAGCTGACCCCAAGTTGTCCCAGGCTTGGCCCTGGGGTGATTATGGTTAGTTTGCATACGAAGGCAGCTGGAGGGACAATGCTGGTGTCTTTAGGAATCCACTAACCCTGGGAGGGGCAGCCCCTTCCTAGTCAACAAGGTCCCATGTGTCAGATACAGAAACTAAAAAATGTGGTTAACATTGGACCACTTACATTTAATGTAGTCAGTGACATATTTGGAATATAACCTAATACCTGTAGCTCTTTCTTATTTCTTCAGTTTGTACTTCATTTTTCCCTCTCTCCTTTTTTGCCTTCTTTTGGATTGTTTTTACGATTCTGTTTTATGTCTATTTTCAGCTTACTATTTATACTTCTGTTTAAAATATTTTTAAGTGGTTGTCCTAGGGTTTTAATTAATTACACCTGTATCAAATAACATTATCACTTCATCATGTAGTATTAGGATCTTCTAACAACAACACTGCCCAATGTTTTCCACAAAAACAATGTCCTGTTAGTTAGCAAACCAAAAGATGCCATTTTAGTGCTTCTGCCTCTGTGTTATCAATGGTCTACGGGAGTGACTGATAAATCACAGCAAGACTCAGAGGCCTGTTTGCCAAGCAGTTTCTTGAAACAATGTGGGTGGGCTCGTAAAACTGAATCCCTCTGGCAGTCAAAGAAAACATGCTGCATTTTATAAAGTAAAGAACTCCATGTTCCTTGCACTAAAACTTCCATTGTGTGCCAAACTTGTAACACCCGTTGAAAGATGGTCCTTGTTTGTCTTATAGTAAAAAGAGGCTCACTCCGCTGGGCTCTGGCCCTAAGTGTCCCGCATGGGATCTTTGACCCCTTCTCTCCAGAATAATGGTGGAGTTCAAGGCTGTCTTTTGCAGGTTATAAATGTGCTGTTTCAGCCAACGCTAGCCTTACGATGGTCCTGAAACCAGTTTGTGTCATGTTTCATTTGGAGCACATTCCACACAGCCAGGGAACTGAGCCTGCTGAATGCATTGTGGAAACGGATGTGTTAAGCAGGAGTGACACTTCTCCTGACTGTAAGGGATGCTGCCACTGGGGAAAGGCCATGGTTAGGAAGGACAACGGCAGTGGGACAGGTGCACAAGTGGGAGCCCAGCCACATGGTGGCAGTAACGCAGCACAGAAGGCAAGGGTGGTGGGGGCAGAGATCACCACGCACCAACTAGAGAGCTGGTAGGTGCAGAGGTGCTTAAGGAAACCACCCAGCAGCCTGGACAACTGCTCTCCCTCAGGCCAGTTAGTCTTAAAGAGCCTTTAAATTTACAAGTGTCGGTGACTGACTATACTGACCGGAGCCTGCAGAAGGATGTAGCCACTAGGCAATGGTCCCCCTGTGGCTATGGACACAGCATTTGTCTAGCAGTGCCACCTGGTATAGACCATCTGATATGCAATTACTGGCTTGTCATTGGGCTTTAGTGGACATTGAGAGACTAACCGAGCAAGAGCAGGTATTGTTATGCCCTGACATCCTTATCTGGTGATGGGTATAAAGTGACCCTCCTGGAGCACAAGCCTGGGAGGCTTGTGAACAGCCGCTCAGATGCCATCTCCCAGTCATTCCCCCATCTCTCTTAGGAGAGTGTTGATGAGGTATGCAACTCTCTGCCCCGGCTCCCCACCACCTCCGAGGGTACAGCTATGGACTATAAACCACTCAATTGCAGTCTAGAATTGGCTTCTCAGCAAGAGTGTGTCCTACCATTTGTGATAGAGTCATCCGGTCCTTTCTATTTTGGTGTCCCTTTATATAAGGGCTTGGGGAGCTGGCACCTTTGGCTACTTTTCCTCTTGCTATCTATATAAGTAAGTAATAAACTGCCAGATCTAAAAAGGATTCCATGTTACTTAACCTGACAAATCTGTCAGACCTTTGGCTGGGTCCTGTGCTTGACATATGTCACAATAGATTGGATACAGAAGCAGAAGGGAATCCAGCTTTTTCTATCAAGTTGCACATTAAAGAAATTTACAAAAATGTAAAACAATGCCTCTTTTATCACTAAATTTTTAAAGGAAAATACAGATAGTTTTCATAAAAATATAGTATGTATGTTAACAAGTGATGGATTTGTTATTTCTTTTTTTTTATTGGGGAAGGGGAACAGGACTTTATTGGGGAACAGTGTGTACTTCCAGGACTGTTTTCCAAGTCAAGTTGTTATCCTTTCAATCTTAGTTGTGGAGGGTGCCGTTCAGCTTCAAGTTGTTGTCCTTTCAGTCTTAGTTGTGGGGGCTGCAGCTCAGCTCCAGGTCCAGTTGCCATTTTCTAGTTGCAGGGAGCACAGCCCACCATCCCTTGCGGGAGTCGAACTGGCAACCTTGTGGTTGAGAGGACGCACTCCAACCAACTGAGCCATCTGGGAGCTCAGTGGCAGCTCAGCTCAAGGTGCCGTGTTCAATCTTAGTTGCAGGGGGCGGAGCCCACCATCCATTGCAGGACTCGAGGAATTGAACTGGCAACCTTGTGGTTGAGAGCCCACTGGCCCATGTGGGAATCGAACTGGCATCCTTCGGAGTTAGGAGCATGGAGCTCTAACCGCCTGAGCCACCAGGCCAGCCCAAGTTTAGCACTTTTATGTATACTTGTTAGCCATACATATATCACATGTCTTCCTTTTTGATGTGTCTGTTCAAATTTTGGCCCATTTTTTATTGGGTGTTTGTGTTTATATTATTGAGTTGTGGGAGCTCTTTATATATCCAGGATACTAGTCCTTTGTCATATATTTGCTTTGTGAATATTTTGTCTAGTCTGGAGCTTGCCTATTTGTTTTCTTAATGTCTTTTGATGAGCAGAAGTTTTTACATTTTGATGAAATCTAATTTATTAGCTTTTTAAAAATGTTGCTGCCTAAGAAATCCTTGCTTACCGCCAAGTTGTGAATGAAGATAGTCTACATTTTCTTTTAGAAATTTTATAATTGTAGCTTTACGTTTAGGTGATTTCTTTCTTTTTCTTTCTCTCTTTTTCAGGGAGGGGTATTATAATGGAACACAAAGTGCTTATAGGATGGGATGATGGGGAAGAGAGCTTGAGGAGGGGCCAGAGAGGGCACTGGAGGGGCTCCTTGCTGCGTCTGCTGCTTTCCCAACTACCATGGAGATGAGCATAGAACCTTCTGAAGTCAACTCAAGTTACTGTCACTGATTCCCTACCCTCCGCTTCCCTGGGTAAGGGAGGCACCCCCATTACCCCACCCCACTTCTGCACAGTTTTAACATCTTAAGGGGTCTGCATTTAGAGGCCACTCCCATGAGGCTTTGTGAGGGTGTTCTCCCAGAATTCCTGGTTTTCTGTAGCTGCTTCCGTCATCGTTCCCTCCTCTCCCCTGCTTTGGTGTCCCTACTTTACCCAGTTTCAGAGGGTCCTTTATACCCTGACCCAGTGATACTTCTTTCTAGGCCTTGGGGTAAGAGGTGGGAATTAAGGCCCCCAGAACTGGCTCCCCTAATTTGCATGCTGGGTTCTAGGGTAAGCCTCCAGGAGAGGAGGAGAGGAGGCTGGGGATGAGGCGCAGGCATTTATGAGTCTTAAAGGGACCATGGGCTCTCAGAACCTCAGAATCCAGGACTCATAGTCCTTGGGAGCTCCTGGAGTACTGGGATGAAGGTGAGGTCATATGAGGCATCCAGGGCTCTCGTTTGGGGAGGTGGATCCCACTCTGCACCCTGACGTTGGGTGACTCAAGGGCCCAGCTTCCCCAGGGCCATGTATGTTCAAGAAGAATAAGCCTGAGGGAGAATTTGTGGAATGAGGAATTCATGGGAGAGTGAATTTGGAGATTCCAGTTCCCGAGGATTTTGTGTGGTGAGAGGCTGACAGGTGAGAAAATGTGAGTGTTCTAATAGATGTTGTGAAGAGGTCTGTCTTAAAATACCCATATTTTGCTGGATTTCTGTCACCTGTTCTCAAGCTAAATCTATACTGCTTATATTTTTAATTTGGTATATTTTAATGATAAGTGTTTTATTTGATTTTAAGCAAAATACACAAATGCAGAAATAGAACATGAATATACTTGATTTCAGGTTAAAGCAAATACATACTGTCACCTTCCGTACATACTCATTTTTAAACTTTGGAAGTCACCCTTTTGTAGGAAATAATGGTCAGATGGAACTAGATCTGTGTCTGGGAGACACTAGTTGCATAACACATGGTGTCTATTAGGCTATTTTTTCACCGTCACACTTATCGTAGGAAGATGACCAGTGCCTGAAGTCCAGTCCCGGGCTCCGTCATTTCTGCTCCATTCCTTGTCCACTCTGAGTTCTCTGACAGCCATGAAGTCTTTAAAGCTGCAATTTCTGTTCCTGTGATTCTATGTCGTTTCTGTTGAACCAGCTGGAAGGGCACTGGGGTCACTTTCGTGTACGTGATAGTCTCTGAATGCACATGAGCATTGTCAGTACGGGTGTGTAAAACACGCGTGTCGGCTACGAGGAGCAGTCAGCAGGACGCGAGTGGGCCGAGAAGCCTCACTCACAAGGTCACTTTAGCTCCCCCACTGCAAACCCATCAGTTGAATTTGGGTGCATTTTTAAAGCCATAGCCAGCAGGAGACGGGAGGGCAGGTTTCACCGGGGAAGAGCAGGAAGGCCTTTTTACTACCCGGGGTTTTGCTCCAGGGTTGGTGCTGCTCCCCTCCCGTGTGCCTCCTGGGTCCACACTGCAGTCTGTAGTGCTTTGGTCACGCGTGCACTCAATGCTCCCGTCACCCCGGCCCGACCAGGTGGCGTGGTGCCTTAGGCACCCATATTCAGTAGGGCTGTAAAAATCGGAGTCTCTCCCCTCTGAAAATTCCCCAGCATGCTCAGACAGGCACATAAGGCCTTTCGTTCCCCTCGGGGACAGGGAAACTTGGTGGCCCTCAGAGCAGCTGCGGTTGGGGTAGGAGGAAGGGAGTGCCCGGGAATGTGGAGAACGCTGGTCTGCCAGAAGCGAGGCTCTGCATTCTCACATGTGAGTGGCTGCCTGGGGCTCAGCCAAGGACTCTGGAGCGCTTTCACCCCACAGGCAGCTCTTCAGCATTGCTGACATTGAGTTCAGCTTTGGTGACACCTTGGCCGAGGATCACCTTTCGGCCAGGCTGCAGGGCTGGCTGTCCCAACATTCTTCCCTTTTCCCCTGGAAGAGAGTGAGCAACCACCAAGGCCACACCCAGGGGCTTGTTTCAGTCCTACCCCTCACCACGCAGCCTACAAACTTTTATCAACAGGTGGGACAATGGCTCCATGGGGTGAGAACACATTATATCCCTGGAACTGGCTCTTTTCTTCCAGAAAGCCTTGTCTTTATGACAGCTCCCATCCTCACCACCAGAACTGAGCATGCAGGATGCTTAGGACCCCTGGTGGATTGCCTGTCCCCAAGGAAAGAAGAGAGACAAGAAAAAACTCAAATATGTGATGTGGGTAACAGTAGCATGCCAGTCTTACCGATGAGGAAATTAAAACAGAAATGTAGGTAATTGGCCCATGTTCTCACAACTAATAATTGATGGTGTGTGATTCAGCCTGGGATGCAGGAATTTGGGTCGAAGGGCTTATTCTGTTCAGTTCCTTGCCCACAAGCAACCTAGTCCTTCACATTCCTTTGGTCTCCTAAAATTGAATTCTGGGACACAAGACGTAGGTGTTCGCTGCATTGGACCCATCTGCAGACACCTTCCACGCGGATTCTGAGGTGGAAACCTCCATGACAAGGCACTGCAGAGAGTACCTGGTGGAAACCTGTGCTTCCAGTGCCTAGAAAGGCCCTTCTGGCTTAGAGTTCCTTGTCACGGGGGCTAGGGGTGGGAGGGAAGGAGGAGAAGGGGTGCACGCCTCTGCCACAGCAGAAGTATCCACTAAACTGCTAGGACTGACTGGGTCACTTTGAGCTTCTCATGAGGGCAGATGGCCGGGAAAAGAAAGGAGCTATCTTGCTCACGTAGGTAATTGACCCTGATTATCATGCGTTGCTGAGATTGCTGCTCCCCAAAGGGGAAGGAACAATACATCTGAGCCCAGGGGCTTCTCTGGTGTGCTTCCATACCCAGGGACAACCATCAGTGGGCACTCGCAGTAATCAGCTCTTCGCCAAGGTGAAACCCCTTAGAGATAAGGTCTGTGTTTCCCCAGTAGGTAAGCATCTTAGACCTGTAAATGCTGGCTCTGGGGGAAGGAATTTAATATGGTACGTAAAGGATGGCGATAATAAGACTCAATTGTGGCCTCAGGTCTACTCGCAGTATGGGGAATGTGTTTTTCTCCCCACTAATCTGCTTACATTGAGTCTTCACTAGAGATCAAGGCCCACCAGGAATTTGCTTGGCTCTGTGATATGCACGTGCACGACCAGGGGTGGACAGCCGTGGACCACTTCTGTGTCCCGTCTCTGTCGTCTTGGCCACATTCTTACCCTGACGCTGCACCCAGGAGAAACCCCAGAGCTCCTTACTCCATGTCTCTTATGCTCCTCCCAGGAGCTCCTCTGCTTGTTCAATGCAGGAAGCCCTTCTGGCGATGTGCAAATCTGGACCCACAAAAGAATTCAGTCTCCCTGGTGAATGCTTGACAATGGATGATGGAAACAAGTAGGCACACACCCAGCCTCCTGGCCTCTGGTGGGAGGCAGAGGCCCTCCAGCTAGATTGAGGCCCGTTGTGCACAGTGGTGACGGGCTCACTACCCCATGCTTGGGTTGGCTTTCTCTTCCATTTTACTTCCCCAGTCCCTCCACTCCTGTTTCCTGAGATCCTATTCCGTCCTGCCTGTCAGGAACTTTATATTAGTGACTATGAATTCTACTTATCTTGAACCAGTCCCTGTCTACTCACCACTTCCTTAACATTTAAGTATGTTCAGATTATTACCATTCTGAAAAAATGGTAATCCCATTTTCTAATTCTAATCCCATTTTCTCTCCAGCCACCGTATCTTTTCTTTAACAAACTGGGAAGTAATCCCATTATTCACTCTTTCCTCGTCCCACACATTCCTCAAACCTCTCCAGTCTTGTTTCTGTCCCCACCGCTTAGTGCACAGTATGCTGACAGCACTTATGATCTTTGTTTTTAATCCCCCTTTTCCCCTCAGTCTTTGTTTCTTGCAGCCCCAACAGAATTTGATTACTTTTTTCTTATTCAAACCTTTTCCCTAGACTCTCGATTTTTTCAGCTTCATAATCACCATCAGCTTTCTATAAGATACTTCACAGCTAGGTGCTGGATTCGCTCACATCCATCCCCTCCCTCTTCCTTTTCCTGCTTTGCTTGCCAATCACATCCCTTCCCTTCCCTTCAATCTCTAGTCATTTCACTTTGCTCAGTCACCAAGGACACCTTCTCTGTGACGGCCACATAGGTAGGGACTGAGGGAGACATGGAGCGAGAAATACTCAGAGGGACAGAGTTTTAAGGACTAGATAGGAGACCTGGAGGCATACTAATGGAATAATGACTTCAGGGTACCCCTCTGAGGCTGGTTTTGTATAGATGTAGAGTTGATTTATATGGGAACAATAAAGAGGTATTTTACCCACTTTTAAGACCGTGATTGTGTCCTTTGTGGTAAGGTAACAGATTGTACCAGATATCATACTAACAGAAAAGCAGGGTATTCTATCCTTTTCATCCATTATATTTGAGAACTGACAAAGGCTCCATGTGTGCTCTAACAACAGGGGTCCAAAGTTTGGGGGAGGGTGGGCACAGTAATCTCTGCTTTAGCAGTTATTCTGGCAATCTTTAGCATTCCTTCGTTTGTAAATGAATTGTTCTGATTTCTGTCTTCATGTTTACCTGGTGTTCTCCATGTATGCGTGTCTGTGCCAAATTTTCCCATTTTTGTAGACACCAGTTATATTGGATTAGAGGTCCATCCTACTCCGGTATGACTTCATCGTAACTCATTACATCTGCAATGACCCTACTTCCAAATAAGGTCACATTTTGAGGGACTGTAGGTTAGGACATACGGGTTTTTGAGGGTCACAGTTCAGTTTATAATACCCCGTTTCCCCGAAAATAAGACCTAGCTGGACAATCAGCTTTAATGTGGCTTTTGGATCAAAAATTAATATAAAAAATCATACTACATTATATATATTATATATTATATTCTAAGACCCAGTCTTATATTATAGTAAAATAAGACCCCCATTTTTGCTCCAAAAGATATATTAGAGCTGATTGTCTGGCTAAGTCTTATTTTTGGGGAAACACGGTAGGTATGAAATGGTACCTTTGGGACATTGACTTGTCATGGAAATGGACACCAATGATTCACACCTCCTGGTATCCATGCTTTTATACAGGCCCTTCCCACATGGACTCCGTGCTTGGCCGTGTGACTTGCTTTGACCAAAGGGATGTTAACAAACATGACACAAGCAGAAACTTCATAAGCTTGTGAATGGAGGCCTGCCCTCTTCATGGTATGAAGCAGCTCAGAATGAAAGACCACGTTGGACCCACTGCTGAATGCAGCCACGTGAGTGAGTCCAAGTTAGACCAGTGGGATTACCCCGCCAATGCAAAGACACATATGAATAAATCATTATTGTTTCAAGCCACTAAATTTTGAGGCGGTTCGTCATACAATTGATAACTGTCATCCTCAGCTACAGCAGAGACAGGGCTACCTTTAGTGGCTTTGTGGACATCAGAAAAATATGAGTCATAAAAACATGCCTCTACTGGGCAGATACACCTTTATTCAAATAAAAGGTGCCCCTTCCTTCAGGATGCAGCCCTGTGCCAGGTGCACAGCACGGATTTGAGCCCACACTCAGCGCTGTCCCAGGGGGCCTTTCTGCATGACGCAAGCCGCACACTGTGTGTGAACCTCCTGGAGCTTGCTACACAATTCTCTCTCTGCTTAGCAGAGAGGGAAACTTGGCTTCAGGACAGGTTCAAGTACTCCAGGACAGAGAGAAAGAAGGCACGTGCAGGTGAGGCTCCCAGCGGGAGGATTCGGGAGGTGCTGACTTGTATTGAGAAGACAGGCCACATGTCGCTTATACCGAGTCCCTGCATTTTTCAGGCATGTCAATTAGGCAAGCTCCTCCTTGAAAAAGGATGAATAGTTTTCAGAAAAAAGAGGAGCCATCATCCCTCTGACCCGGCCATGAACATTCCAGAGAAGAGGTAGCTAGAGAGTTAGGTTCTAGAGGCAGCGGCAGTGAGAAGCTAGGCCCCCAGGCAGGTGGCAGTGGCTAGCAGAGATGGCACCATGGGCCCCAGGCCTCTCGGGTCCCAGGAGAAAGCTCTGGACCAGAGGGCTAAGAGAAAGGATGGGCAACGCCCCCAGTCTTCCAGACCCACAGGCCTGCATCAGGCTGGTCCAGGGCCTCCTGGTCCGGCTGCGCAGTGGATGCCGCCCTCGGGACTGTAGCGCACGGGGCCACAGCGCAACTGGGGCTCCTCTTCCTCGTACCAGCGCCGCTCACTGAAGTCAGGGAAGAAGGCTGCAATCTCTCTACTGGCTGAAACCACAGAGTCTATAAGAGGAAGTAAAGAAGAGAAGGGATTCTAATAGGGAGTGTTGAAGGGAGGCAAGAGACGGCAGAGTCAGGTTCAGAAACCTGAGCCTCTACTTCCCTTGTCTGCCCCTCAGTCCTGGGGCCACATCTGCTGAGAAAGCCACAAGGCCAGAAATACAACTGGGGGAAAAGCTCACTGGAAAGACCTGACTCTCAACCCCAGCACATGGCCCGCGCACCGACCCCAAACCATCCTCCTGTTTATGGCTGTGGACAGGGGAGGCCGACTCACCAGAGCCATGGGTGGTGTTCCGGGTGTCGGTGAGGCCAAAACTCCCACGAATTGAATCTGGGGCCACATGGCGTGCTCGAAACACTCTGGTGGGTCCCATTAGCGACCTCCAGAGCTGGATGGCATCCTTGTGGGCAAGGATGTAGGCTCGGATTGGCCCACTGTGAACAAAAGGAGCTCATGGCAGGAATCTGGCTATCGGATTTAGGGGGCATGCCATGAGCAGGGCAGAGATAAAGGCACACTGTACGTCCTGAGAGTTTTCTTGCCTTTTCTAGTAGCTGAGTACCAATGCTGCTTCAAATAGAAGGTGATGGTGGGGGAGGGGGGGGCTACTGCTGATGTACTAGGAAGCCACAGAGATCAGCAGAGTTGCTAGGCAGCATTCAGCAACACTTTTATAGCCACTGGATTGGTGACCACCCTGGGACAGGTGGCCAACAGATCAGTGTTGGCTAGTCAGAGCCCCAAGCCCACGTTTCTTTGGACACTTGACACTGATTACAACTTTACAGAGTGACAAATGAAATTAATGAATCTATACAGGAGTCAGGGAGAGAGGTGTCTTAGTAGATAAAGATGCTGGAACCAAAATTAGAAGTACCTGGCCATGAACTCCACCAGCCGCTGATAGAAAAAACGCCCTGCAAAAAGACAACCTTCATCAAGACCCTGGTGCCCAAGAGAACTTGTAGTACTTCTGTCTCCTAACATGGAGTGATAAAAACTTCTAGAGAAAAGCACAAGGACCTTAGAGACTGACATACCTGGCTCTGCCACTTAAAACCTTTGCAATTTTGGGGGAGTCACTGACTTCCTTAACTCAGTTTCCTAATCTGTGTACTGGGGACATAACACAACCTACCTCGTAGGGCTGTTGGAAGAATGAGATGAAATCATGAGCATTAGGAAATGTCTGACACAGTGAACATTTACTAAATGTTAATTACTGATGTTATCAGGACATAAAACTAAGTTTCTGGTTGGGACTGTGAGGTCGAACCTTCCTAGAAAATATAAAAAACAAGAACCTGATAATCATGAAAAGTTTGTATATCAACAGAGACTTTAGAAGACTGGCTACAATTTTACGGTCGCAAGTAGAGAGCCTGCCTTTGTGTGTCCAGGTAAAGCCTCTTGGGATCAGAAGGCTGTTGATCCTACCTTCATGCTCTTGGTAAAACCTCTGGCAATCTTCTTTTCTCCACAGAAGTTCTCTCATTCGTACAATAAGGAACTTGTTGCTCAGAATCTGCTGATGAACAGCCTGGGAAAACACCACAAAGATAAAAATCAGTCAAAAGGACCATCTGAGTGAACAGGAGACTCGGGCTGACTCAAAGAATCGCGAGGACCCATCGGAGCCCAGGACTTGAGTCTGTCCGTGTGGATCAGAAGAGAAGGTGAGGTGAAGACCTTCAGTCACGTGACCAGAGTGTGTGCGTTGGGTGGAGGGGGCAGGAAGTGCCGTGTTTGCCCCCCATCCTACAGCCCCTTGAGCGCAAGCCTACAGGAAGTAGCACTCAGACCACCATGAGTCTCCTGATAGTGGTCCTGCATTGAGTTTCTCCCACTCTCTGAACCATCACACCTGATAAATTAAAAACACCATAATTTATATGTTACACACTGATCAGAAGCTTCTGAGTTGTTATTCATGGAATGAAGTGCAACCACTTTAGTCCCCTGCTCAAGGCTGCACTTTCTTGCCCTCCGCCTCTTCCGATTCTCTCATCCCACCAGCCCAGCCCACCCGTGCCCCCCCCCCCCAACTCACACACAGTCCTGCCTCAGCACCTCCCTGCGGTGGCACACCTACCCTCCTGTGCATCAGCGGAAGTCCACCTTCCCTTAGTGGCCTGTCCTAGTTCCAACACACACAGGCCACGTTCCCGAAGGCTCTGCTCTTCCCCACAGTGGGCTGGCTTAGCAGGACTGCTAGTACTTACTCAACTGTTGTAGGCAGAATGCCAAAATGACCCTCACCGAGCCCCACTGAGATCCTACCCTAATCTCCAGGACTGTGAATATAATGCAGTGTCATTGGTACATTACACGACAAAAGGGATTTTGCAGGTGTAATTAAGGTCACTATCAGTTGACTTTGCTTTAATCAAAAGGGAGATTATCCAGATGGGCCTATTTAATGACATGAGCTCTTTAAAAGCAGACTTTTATCTGGCTGGGAGTTTAAGTCAGTTTTGTGGCATTCGATGCCCTGTTGCTGTCTTGAAGATGGAGGGGGCCATCTGATAAAGAATGTGAGTGGTCCCTAGAGATAGTAGGCCCCACCTAAAGGCAAGGACATGGGGACCTCAGTCCTATAACCACAGAAATCGAATTCTGCCAGCAACCCAAATGAGTTTGGGAGTGGATTCTTTCCCATACTCTCCAGATTGGGCCCAGTCAGCTGATACCTTGTCTTTGGCCTTGTGAGACCCTAAGGAGAGAACCCAGCCAAGCCTACTATACCTCAGATTCTAACACTGTGAAATAATAAATGTTTTTTAAATTACTAAATTTGTGGTAACTTTTTATGTTTAACAATAGAAAACTAATATACATACACTGTCTTGAGATTGGTTATTCTTAATACTGTATTGGATCCTATTATTTTATATGTGCCCCCATTCTCCAAAAGATTTTTAGTCTCCTTAGGGTCTGAGTCCATGGCTCCTAGCTTTGCCTCCGTGGCATCTAACACAGGATTGTGTTGTCAGTCTTCACAAGTGGCCCTGTGGCACCTGAAGCAGAAGTAGTGCCCAGGGTATATAGAGCAGAGGCTTAGGATTCGTTCTTACCTCCAGAATCAGTGGGTGAGCGACCGCATCAGGCTTGATCAGGGCCAGAGTAAGCTGGAGAGCCTGAGGGCTTCGCAAGATTGAGGTCATCTCGCTCCTGCCACCAGAGCTGGATTAGGGACCCACTGGTGCTGCACTCCCCACCATCCAACTCAGCCTTGCAAGTCAACCAGTGCTGTCACTCCTGACACCCATAAAGCACATGACAGTTACACAGTAAAACTGTATACATTGTTACTAATTACATGTGTACGTTGTGTTTAATGGCCATTTGGACTCATGGGATTGAGGGAAGGGACTGGTAGAAGAGGCATTCAGGTTGCCCTGTGGAGTACATTACCTGTGACTGCAGCTTATGAGTTACCCATTCAAGAGAAATTCAAGTTTAAACAGTACCTAGCTCTCCAATATTCCCTTCCCTTCCTAACTGTCCTTGGTGTTCTCAAGAGGATTTAGTTTACACTTCCCAACAGCCAGGCCACAAGGGCAGACTGTGTTTCCACTCCAAAGGCCCTCTATCCCATAGTGCTTGCCCATCACTTCTAGAATTGGAAGACTGGACAAGAATTGTGATGTTGCCAGGATACCAGAAAGTATGCTGGGTACCATCTCTTAGCTACTCTTACAGATAGTCCTCAATGGCACAGCCTGCAGACATGCAACTCTAAGGTTGGGGACTGGGTGCAACCATGTTGTATCTGAAGCAGCTGACACAAAGGTGTTTGATTAATTTTATAAATGAACCTATATAATCTTATTCTATTCATATTTGTATTTCTAGTGTCTAGCATGGTATAAGAGCTCAATAAATAATTATGGAAATGATATAAAGCATATAGAAGTATTTTATAAACTGAACTAAGAGAATTTGAGGGCTCTTCCAACTATGAAATTATAGCTGCATGTGAGAAACTGATCATCTCTGCAGGACGTAGGACTAGGTCTCAAAAGATGACCTGGTGGAACCCCTATTTGCCAACCAATAGAGAAGGCTTCCATGAACACACACGGGGCAGTCTGGACAACACTGTCCTTTTTCTTAGCCCACAAGTTGCCTGACAGTCACATCAAAGGTGGTGTTATGCCAAGGTCTCTTCTACTCAGGTCCTTTCTGTAGGTTTCAGCTAGATGCGCCACTCGAACCACAAAGCTAAGCCCCGTCTAACCAGTATAAGATCAGCCATCCCAATCTCCCTAATATCCCAGGTAGTAACCCAAAAGCAAGTGGAATCTTTGCCATGTATCTAGGGAGACGTCTTTGACACCTCCCCTCCCTCACCGTCCATATCCACCAGCAAAGTTCTGGCAGTTTTATGTAACCAGCACATCTCAAACAAATCCACACAATTCTCTCCCTCTCAACTGCCATCACCCGAGTCTAGGACACCACCCTCCCTCCCTGGACTTCTGCAACAGTCTCCATCTCTCCTCTTGCCACCCTCTACTATCTGTTCTCCACACAGCAGCCAGAGTGAACTAAAAATGCAAACTGCATCATGTCACTCCCCTCCTTAACCCTTTAAAGTATGATAAAACCCCAAATCCTTATCGTGGCCTACTAGGCTTTGCGTGATCCCATCCCTGCATCCCTCTGGAGCCTCATTTGGAACCCCCCACTCCTGAACTTTCTTTTTCTCCAGCCTCGTGGGCCTTACAGCTCCAAGACTTTCTGGCCTGACAGCCTTTGTGGGAGTTTTCCCAGCCAGGAGGTGCTTCCTCTGGTTTCCTCCTACTCCCACTAGGTCTTACTCACTTTTGTAACACTTTCTCATGGCTCCTTGCACATTTTCTTCAGCTCCTTCTTCCCCATGAAAGCAGGGGGTCTGTTTTGCTCACCATGTATCCTCAGTACCTCCGGAGAGTGCCTGCCACGTAGCTGGCTCGCAACAGTATTTGTTGCACCAACGAATGAATGATCCAGCTATTCGAAGGCCAGGCCGCTAGGGGCCCTCCAGGAGAGGACCTGATTCCTTTCCTAATGCCAGCTAAGTCATGGCTGTCTTGGCTCTTTACAAAAAATGACGACAGCTCGAGAAACCTGCTCAACTTAAAGGTCACTCCATCAGAGAATTACAAATTTTAGAAGCTGCCTGGACATGTGTCCCCACACCTGAGGCACCCATCCCTCTGCTTCCGGGAAGGCAGCAGGCAAGCCCCTAGTCCTCGCCTGCGCTGCGGGGACCTGCAGCCCCTCAATTCAGCCATCGCCCCACAACACCTGACGCCCCGCCCTCTAGCCCCCCAGGCTCACAGTCTCATCTCTTGACACCATCCCCTCGCCCCCTCTCCACTTCTCCAGGCCTGCAGCTGAGCGACGCCTGCCTCTTGGAATCAGGAACCATAGCCCACCCCAGATTCTGGGCTATTCGGAGCCCGGTCCAGCTGGAGTCCGGGTCCACCTGGTCGTCCCGCCGCGGGCCCCGGCCACCAGGCGCCGTGCTAGCTAAGCGGTGCGGCCCGAGCGGGGTCCTTCAGGCGTTCGGCCGGGCAGCGCCCCCGGTCCTTGCGGGGAGGCTGTGGGCCGAGCCGGACGCGGCGGGGGGCGGTGCGTGAGCCCTGCGAGGCGAGCGTGCTGTCACATCCGCCCGGGCTCACGGCCGGGACAGGTTGCAGCAGGAGGGCCGACTACCGGCGGCCCTTGTCTCTCTCCGGCACTCGCCCGAGACCGGACGAGAGGACGAAGCCGCTTCGGGGGCGGGAGGAAAACCGCCCCTCCGAGCCTAGCTTGGGCGCCCTCATGCGGAAAGGAGGACGAGGCCGGGATGCACAGAGAAGAAAGGATGGGCGATCCAGGTGGCAGCCTGGCAGAGGGCAATGCCTTCAGCGGGGCCACCAGAATGCTGCTTGCCTGACTCGATCTCTCTAATTCTCTGCCTCGCACGAGATTGGTGCCCAGTATTTGTCAGAGGTACGCGGAGGACAGAGGCAGGCAGCCGCTGAAAACCTTTGGAGTTCGCAGCGAGTACATAGACACGAGGGAGCATAGCTAATGAGGGCTTGGTGAGGGAGGATTCTTAGCTGGAGTCCAGGTGTACGTAGGGCGTGAGGGCAACTAGTCGTAAGGGCCTTGAATGTGCCGCTAAGGAATTTGAGCAGCAGGTTGTGAAATGGGTTACCCCGGAGTCTATTGAAGCAGCCCAAGGGGGGAAGACTAAGTACTCCTGGTGCGTAGTCTAATGTATGGAGAGGGTACAGCTGTGGCAGGTTGAATAGGTGGTAATTTTTTTTCTTGAAGGGAATCACTGAATTTGAGAAGAGAAAATAAACGAGAACTGTCATCAATTTAAATATTTATTATTATTTTATTATTAGTTTCAGGTGTACAAAACAATGTAACAGACATTTATACCCCTCACAAAGTATAAATGTACCCCCAAGCTACTACCCCTCTGACATCACACACAGCCATTACATTTCCACTGTCTCCCTTCCTTACGCTGTAGTCCACATCCTATGACTATATGTATATATACATTAAATTGTAGTTGACATTCTTTATTACTATTTTTAACTGATTCTAGTGCCTGCATACAGGTGTTGTACTCCTGGAATGTTGGAAGGAGGGTCTGTGGTTCCAGCAGCTTGTTTCCACACGGTGTCTTTAGGAAAGCCCGCTTCTCACCTGTCTGGCTGGTGAAGGCACAGCTCCATTTCTGTCTTCATAGGAGGAGAGTAAATTTACCATGTGCCACTGACCAGACATCTGTTTTTAGTTTTATTTTCCAAGGGCACCAGCTCCAATTGTATTTTCTACCTTTATCTTTATTAACATGCCTTTGGACTACAGGGACTTTGCCCATTCTTAGAACCATGGCAATTAATTCCCCTTCTGTCTCTGTCTCACACACACACTGTAGAAGGCTTTGTCTGCATTTTATAGTTGCTTTGATCATCTCAACAACAACAATAGTGAAAGTAAGAACAAATGCAATTTTAGGAGAAAACCCAGTAAATAACACCGTTTTGCTGAGCTTGTGCTCAGAACCAACAGAAATAGAAGAATGGCAGGCAGGTGGAGGCCAAATATCAGCTCAATACTGATGGAGCTGTTGGAGAACATAGTGTGAGCGCCAAATGCACCTGTCTTCTAACTCTGCTCCCCAAGTTCAATGCCGAGTCTCTTAATAAGTCTCAAAACAACAGCAACAACAAAAAGAATCTAAATAGTTAACAAGACAATAAAATGATCACAGCATTGCCCCACAGCCACAAAACTTAAAAAGCAGGCCAATCCCCAGTTCCTAGCAGATACCAGGCAAAGTTTTGTCCTTGGAAACCTGTCAAAAGACCCTGATACTCAGTGATACCTGAGGGAAGGGGAGTGGGCTGAAAACATCTTGATTCAGTTTCACTGGGACTCCAATAATTCTATACCAGTTGTTCAGAGTCTCCAACTTGTGAGTCTAAACTCAGTTGGAAGAATGACCCATTAAGAGATGAATTATGACCTATGTTCATTGTATCCTGAGGGGCATATACCAGTGTCTAGTCTTGTTTCTAGACAGTGGTATTTAAGATGATACTGCCCTCTTGCAGTGTTCATTTATAGCAGTGGCAGCCCTAAGCGGGTCTTCTTTGATAACCAGGTCTTTCTTTTTCATCCAACATTTTCAAGATTTTAATATCATTTCCCCGCTGGGTCCTCTTTCTGGCACCCCAGGGCTGCTTTGAGGGTGAGCTCTACTGACAGAACTTCCCCAGCCCGCTGTGAGCCGTCTTCATTGGCCACTGCCCTCTGCTGTTGAGTTACTCAGGCCCAGGACAACTGAGAATCACTTTCGGTAGATTTTTTAGCTGAAGCTGCTGTTCTTCTAAAGTTTGTTCCCCCAGGGACCCAGTGAGAATTGAGAACTCTGCCGTGTGTCCCTCAAGACACTGTCCTCAGCTTCTAGGTGTGTCAAAAAAGGAGTAGCATTTCTTTTAGACACTTTTCTTCTGGCATTTTCCTCTGCTGTTCCCTTCCTCCTTTCCAGAAGGCTTACAGAGTTTCTAACATTTTATTGGAGAGAAGAGAGGCCCATGGAGCTGGCTCTTTGCTAGGCTGCAGAGAGGGGAGGAAATGAGTCTCTTTAAGATGACCTCTTAAGAAAATCTGCCTTCCTTTGTTTTCTTTCTTCACTGCTCCTAATCTGATAGAGCAGGTTTCCAAAGCTCTGCTTTTCTTCCTGCACTTCCTGAGCATATGTGATTCCTGAAGACAATGTTCCAGGCCCAGGCTTTCTCATTACGTTCTTAACCTTTGTGGCTGTGGTCATTTCATTGAATGTTTTTTCTACTTCAGTCTAAGAAGATGGCATATTTTATTTGAAATAAGGGCACTGTATTTTTGTTGTTGTTATAAGTAGAACCCACCACCTTTTTACAATTGAAGCTGCTGTGTAAATCTCAGAGCTATAAAACCACGGCCAGAGTTATTGACAAATTGATGAGTAGGTAGAGAGTGACTCTTTATGTAAAAAAGAAAAATGCAGGAGTTCCACAAGTTTTGTCCTTTGGCCGTGAGTTTAGCTCAGAACAGCATAAGGGATGGAATGTGGGCCTGCTAGGCTGGGACTAACAATTTAAAGTTCAGAGCTTACACACTTGTGTCCTTAGCATATGTGGAACTTAATTGTGGTTTAAAGCCCCTGGCCTATCAAACTAGCTAAAAAAAAAAAAGCACAACAGTAGTAAAGAACCAAATAATTGTTTTGCCCCTGATATGTACAAGACCTATCCAGGGAAAGCCTTCCCTATACAGGGAAAGTCAACTCTGTGCCTCAGCAGAGCCTTTCACTGAGATCCCTGCTGCTGCTTAGACTCTGCAGGGGCCCCACAAGGGAATGCAGAGAAGGTCAAGGCCAGTGCTGGTATAGTTAAGGGTCAGACTGCAAACTATTGTGCGCTAAGGCCCAGACCTTAGCCCTTACCTGCTAAAACCATAGTGTTTGCATAAGGAGGGTGCCTTTGCTGGCCCATGTGACCAGCACTGGCTCAGGTCTTCATTCATCCCTGCCTGTAGATAAAATCAGATTTATAGAAACACTTGCCTATGAACAACATGGCCAACATTGAACATGACCAGCCTGGAAAGTGTTAAATGCCACAAGCATTGGTCCCATCACATCATAGCCTCAACATATGGTGATGTTGTGAGCCACACCTTTCCCACCTGGTCTCTCTTTTTTTCATTCTCTGCCATATCAGCAGATCTTAACATTCCTTTGAATAAAACTTATCCTCCACCCCTGTCCAAGGGCAGAGCCTACTCCTGTCAAACTTCCAACACAGAGCAGCAGAACCTGTGGGCCACTGGTTCCCAAGCTGAGGGAGAGAAGAAGGGGCCAAGCTATACCTGCCTGGCTTTCTGTACGCTTCACATACACCTATGTGTTATTTCCTCATCAGTTAATGTGTGCATGTGTATATAAGTGTGTCCCCAACACCATAACCAAAAGTTTTATACAGGGATCTAAGCATGCAATTCGTTCTAATAGAATCCTCACTGTGGAGTTACGTGAAAGTCTCTAAGCCACAGTTACTTTGTCTATGAAATGAGGTTGTACTTGAGTTTGTTGTGAAACTTAAATAAGTTAGGGCTTGTAAGGATTTAGAAACCTTACTGTGGCAAGGCACTTCTCCAGGTATTGTGCTCAGTAAGTTTTCTTCAAATAAAATTCTGAATTTCTTAGGATATGGTTAAAATTTCTCAAACCAGATCCCGATGTAGTGAAAGCCATGTCACTCACATGACACATATTCAGCTCAATAATGATCAAAGTCTTCATGTTGTAACTATTGCTGCTCTGGGGAAACCTATTCCCTCGTTTAGATTTCTGTGGTCACAATCTATACAAGAACAGAAGGAACCCATGGCACACGTTATATAGTTTTGGGATGAGAACATAGAATAGCTGATATTTTTAAAAGATTCTTATTAATCAAGAACATTATTTGCCAGCCAGATTTTTCTCCTGAGAATCATTTATTGAAGAGGCAAATCAATGAGTTTGATCCTAATCAAAGGTTTTCTGTAGCTCTAGCGCTCTCCTCTAATGGGAATATACTTGAAGAGACAGCCGTTACGTTTCACTTGGTCATCTGCGGACTCAGCAACTTCTATAAGGCTTCATGGGAAGTTCAGGAGTTTTCCTGCAAAATAAATATCTGCTTAGAGAAATCAAATTTGGGGAAATTAAGAGAAAAATTACCACACTGGTAACTACACCCAGAATCCAGCAGGAGGAATGCCAAACAATTATTCTGTGAATTAAGGCAGGATAGAGACATCCTAATTTCATTGAAGAAGGAAAAAAGCACAAGAGTGGAAGTGGGCAGAGGAGCGCTAAGAATGCCTCTGTGAGCCTTTCGGACCCCAGGAGAGCCGTGGGGCAGCAAAGGTGGAGGGCAGTCATAAAACTTAAGTTACAATCCAGGAACGTGGACTGTCTCTCCATTTATTTCTATGCTTTTAAATATCCTTTGAGTTTTAAAGTTTTCAGAAGTCTTGAGTGTTTTTAATTCTTACATAGGTTAATTTCCAGATACTTCATAGTTTTTGTTTCTATTTTATTTTCCAGTTGGGTGTTACTGCTGTAGACATGTTATCAATTCTGTAGGTTGATCATGCATCCAGCAGAATTTCAGAACCCCCTTAGCAGTGTTAATGGTCTGTGATTCAACCATCCCTAGATCGCTGATTATAGTATCTTCATTTTTGTCTTAGGCAGACTGAAGTGCCATCTTGTAAACAGACAAAAAAACGGAAAGGCTCAAATAAAATAAAAAGTTCATTGCTTGTTCATGTGCTGGTCCCTGGGGCAGATGCCTTGCATTGGAGGTGTCTTCCAGCCAGTGGTTCAGGGACAGGCTTTGGGATGGTTCATTTTTCATGTCAACTTGTCAGGACCACAGTGCCCAGATAGTTGGTCAAACATTTTGAATATTTCTGTGAAGGTGTTTTTGGATGAGATTAACATTTAAATCAGTGGACTTGGAGTAAAGCACATTGCCCTCCACAATGTGGGTGGGCCTTATCCAATCAATTGAAGGCCTGGATAGAAGAAGAGACTGACTTCCCCAAGCAAAAAGAAATTCTGCCAGAAAGCAGCCTTTGGACACCATTCTATGGATATCCTTAAGTTTAAAAGCATCTCTTCGAAGTTACAAGTTTGAAATGGACATAAGACCAGAGGTTTATTTGACAAGGGTTATGGTCCAGATATAAGAGGAAAGGATTCAGCAGGATTTTCTATGAATTAGCCCAAATCAAAAGAATCTGACAGAAATAGAGCTCATATGTGGTCTCTTTACAATTACCCCAAATCACAAAAATGTCTAAATCTCTTTACGATTTCTCCTTAATGGAACTAGAAAACATTCAGGTTATAGACCTCCAAGTGAGTAATATGTATGCTGGTCTATAAATCAGATGAGCCTTGTAAATTAATTGAGATCGTGTCAGGAGATATTGTCATACAATTATCACAAAATTGTATAATTGTCATTCTATCTGCTTTACCTTCCACCTTCTTTATTTTCTCTTCCAAGATGATTTGTCCCAGTCCCATTTCCATGCCTCCTAACACTATACTAGTCTTTATAGCATCAGTTGAGCTCTTGCTTTGGCCCTGCGACCCTAAATTCAAAGACACAATATCTAGAACAGGGCTAAGTGAGGCCTGGCCCATTCACTTTCAGAATAACCACCACTTCCAATTAGGGTTTTTTTCTCAACATCCCAGAAATTGGACATGGCAGGGAAGAAAAGGGGTGGAATAGGTGTTCTTTACTGCTAAATTATCAAACCAAAATACATTTCTTTCCCCAGAAGATGTTATTTTTAAGATGGCTGGGAAATTTTGAACATGAAGTACTTATTAGACGATGACAGGAACTAGTTAGGTGTAAAATAACATTGTTGGTGTGTAAGGAAGTGTCCGCTCTGAAGTATGGAGGAGTGAAATGATGTAATGTCTGAGATTTGTGTTAATAAATTTCAGCCAAAAAAAAAAAAGAAGAAAAATAGCAGAGGAAGGTAATGTGGCAAACACTTTGCACATTGAAGACTCTACACGATAGGCATATGAGGTTTATTATACTGTTGTGTCTAATTTTATGTATGCTTGAAAATTTTCATAACAAAATACTTAAAACCCCCTACAACACTGAGCTCTTAACTCTATCTGGTTTACTCCTAAAAATTAGAAATAAAAGTGACTTTACTTACACATGGTCCATCGTGCAGTTTCGTTATATTAAGCCCTTCATATCTGAAAGCAATTATATTTTGAAATGATTATTTTTGCTCTATGAGACATCATAATTTATGACTAAGTTTTACTTGATAACCTTTAGCTAAGTCTGAGAAGGAAACATTCTGCTAATAGTGAATTCTTATTTAATATATATTTTTAAAAAATATCTACTATGTAGATCTTTATTTTCAAGGAGATTGAATGTATAAAACATACTCAGCCCTAAATCAAATATAGAAAATTCAAAATAATCTTGAATATTTAAGTAGAAATACAGACTATTAGAAAGAAAATGTGCAATAAAATTAAAGTATGCATTTGATGAAAGTTAAGAAATAAAGTGACCTTAAAGAAATAAAGGTGATTATAAGGGAACAATTGTACATCAACAAATTAGATAACCTAGATGAAATGGAAAACAGTTTGGTGGTTCCACCAAAAGTTACACATAACATTACCATATGACTCAGCAAATTCCACTCCTAGCTATATACCCCAAAACACCGAAAACAGATGCTCAAATAAATACTTGTACATAGATGTTCATAGCAGCATTATTCACAATAGCTAAAAGGTAGAAACAACCCAAATGCCTATTAATGGATAAATGAAAACCAAATTGTGGTATGTATATATAATAGAATATCATGTGAATTTCACTTCAATTAAACATATTCGAGTAGATTCATCACTATGAGACCTTTGGTGAAATCAAGTCATGCCCAGAAAAACAATTTGTTGCTAGAAGACCTGCAAAATACTAAAGAAAGTCTTTCAGGTAAAATAAGAGGACACTAGACAGAAACTCAAATTCACATGAAGAAATAAAGAGAACCAGTAAAGGTAACTACACTGGAAAATATAAAAGACAGTACTTTTGTCTGTAAATCTTTTTTCTTCTATCTGATTTAAAAGACAACTGTACAAAATAGTAATTATAAATCTGCGTTGATGGGCATACAATGTATAGAGACGTGATTTGCATGAGAACAGTACAAAGAAGGGTGGATGGAATGGAGCTCTATAAGAGCAAAGTTTTTAAAATACGTTTGTAATTAATTTGGTGTTAATTCAAACTATATTATTAGGAGTAAAAATTTTACTTGCAATCCCCATGGTAACTGCTAAGAAAATAATTCAAAAATAGAGTCAAAGTGAGTTCTTTGGAAGCCGTCTCTCACGTATCTCCAGCCCTGAGTCTAGATATTGTGAATCCCCCAAGATGTGCATTCTGATTGTCAGACATCTGTACCAGTGATGGAGGCCGACACCAAAGTTGTTTACCTCACAACTCTTTCATGGGTTCTAGCATAATTTTTGCTATTTATGCAGCCAGAAATGCAAAAAAGTCCCATCCTGCCCAGCCAACATCTCTTATCCTGACCAAGATTTATTATTTCTTTTAAGGAGAAACCAAGAAGAGGAAGGGGAGAAAGGCATACATTTACCTACTCTCACGTCTTTGCTTTTCCTTTCTCTTAAGATATTGGACTTAATCTCTAATCTTAGTTACCTAAGGTTGTGGCTTTTCTCCTTAAAGGAGAACACAGATGTCGAGGAATCCCCCCATATCTAGAAGGCAGCTTCCTTGATGAAAACCTCTGTGCCTCACTATCTCTCTTGGACCAGAGAATTGGGCATTTTCCATGAGTATCACCCAAAACTTGTAACACATGATGGGCCCAAAGACTAAACTATATACCGGACTGAAAGCTAAAGAAAGTTGTTTGGGAGAATAATATTCATTCACAGATCAATCAATGAGCCGCTGGGAAGATTCTTCACCCAGCTCCCTCCTGTTCTCCATCAGTCTGTGGCCTGAGGGACTTGAGGATAACCTTCAGGTATGAATACTGTGGCTACTTGCTACTGAGTTCATTCTACTGGATCCTTGTCCAGGCCAGGTACAGCCCCCTCACCTCAGTGGATTTCTGTGTCTGCACTGTGCGAATGGGATCAAATGAGCGTGGAAGGAATGGAGGCGCAAACAGTGGTGTGGTCTGTGAGGGAAGCTCTAACCAGTAGGAAGCGTTCTGGGAGGTCCTTCCTATCCTGTGGGGCCACCTTTAGCCTCCTGACTTGAGAGGAAAAAGAATAAAAGCAAGACTTACAGAATGTTGAAGCACAGATGACATTCACCATTGTAGGTAACCTGGTCGCTGCCACATATGGGTTCACTTGGCTTGATGTAGGAGAAAAACCAGCACTGGTTTATGCTGTGGATGCACTTGACCTAAAGGTGAGACATAGACTGCTGCTTTAGATGCCTTCCTCCAGGTCCTCTGACTGTTATTGCTGGTAGTGGGGCAGGGGGTGGAATAAGGAGCAGCAGACCAGGAGTTGGGAGAGCAGGCTTCAGACGCCTCAGTGTTTGACTCCTGGCACTTTCCACCAACAATACGATACGATACGATACAATACGTAACATAACAGATAATCTGTGGACTTCCCAGTCTGAGCTATAAATTTCTTATTAGTGAAAATCCCTGTCCTACCAACCGCAAATTGATTGTTAGGTTACAGAGGGGAAAATGTCTTTCAAGGTTAAAATTTCCTTATGAACATTACTGAGTAACTTGTATGTGGTGCTTCTGACAGCAGTGGGCTCAAACTTATGTAGAAGGAAGGGGACAAAGTGAATACATTGTGGGACCTTGGTGTGTGGCGGTAGGATGTATGTCTTGGTACATCCCAGCTGCAAGAATGTCCCCTGCAGCATAAGACAGACCTGAATTGGAGCCATGACTTCATCATCCATTTAACGATGCAAAATACTTGCCTTCTATCTCACAAGAGACTTGTATGAACGGGTTGGGATAATGAATGGGAAGAGGGCTCAGGCACATATGAAATGTGCTACACAGAGTTGATGACTCAGCTTTTATTGTGGCGTTATTCCCAGGCAAGTCCCCTCTGGTCCCCACCTCCCCCCATCTCCCAGAAGAAAGATGGGGGCTATCAAGGAAACTGATTTTCTCCCGATTCCTGTTCTTGGGAACCAAGGAAGCAGAACTCACCTTTGTGTCTTCTAAGGGAGCCCCTTCGCCTGTGGGAAGAGGGAACTCTAGAAGACAAAACATTCAGAAGAGTTGTTGCTCTGTCTTCTGCCCTTAGGGAAAATAGCTAGGATGAAGGAGACCCCCCCCCACCCCACCCCCACCCCACCCTGTCAGCACACAGGAAGCGCCAGATCCCATCAGAAGAGGCTGCAAGTCCTCTTTGATGCATGATGCCCTCTAAAGAAGTGAAGACTCCCAAAACTTCTTCCCCTCCCCCTCAGGTAAAATGGAGATCTCCTGGCTCTACCGCTTTACAGGTAAATAACAGCTTCTGCAATCCTTCTCAGCTATTTTCAGAAAACACCCTATAAGTTACAAATTACCATGAAATAGTTATATTGAGATACCTTAAAAGATGCTGGGTTTCGTTAAAACTTTCATAATCTTGATCCAAAACAGTCTTAGCAATTATTCATATATATAATATTATATATAATGATATAGTTATTATAATATATACTATAATCTGATGTAACTATTGTAATATATAATAAGTGTAATATATCATCGGCTCTATTTTATGTGTATCAGCTTTATTAAGATATAATTCACATAACAAAGAATTCACCTATTTAAAGTGTACAGTTCATTGGTTTTTTAGTATATTCAGTTGTGCAGCTATTACCACAATCAGTTTTAGAACATTTTCATATTTCCAGAGAGACACCCTGTACCCATCAGCAGTCACTTCTCATTCCTCCCTCAACACCTGTTCCCTTCCTTCCCGCTCCCCAGACAACCACTAATTTGTTTTCTGTCCTTTCTGGAAACCGTATAAATGGAATCATACAATATGTAGTCTTTTGTGTTATTTCTTTCACTTAGCATGTTTTAAAGGTTTATCCATGTTATAGCATGCATTAGTACTTCATTCCTTTTTATAATTAAATAATATTCCACTGTATGTATATCTCATATTTTATTTATTCATTAACCAGTTAATGGACATTTTCGTTGTTTTCACTGTTTGGCTATTATGAGAAGAGCTGCTGTGAACATTCAACTACACATTTTTGTGTGGCCATGTGTTTTCATTTCTCTTGGGTATATACCTAAGAGTGGAATTGCTGGATCATATGATGACCTTTTGAGGAATTACCAGACTATTTTCCAAAGCAGCTGCACCATTTTACATGCCACCAGCAGTATATGAGGGGTCCAATTTCTCCAGGTTTTTGCTACCACCATTTGCTATTATCTCTTTTTGATTCTAGCCATCCTAGTGGGTATGAAGTGGCATCTCATTATGGTTTTGATATATATTTCTCTACTGACCAATGGTGGTGAGCATGTTTGCATGTGCTTATTGGCCATTTGTGTATCTTCTGTGGAGTAATATCTATTCAGATACTTTGCCTGTTTAAAAATTTTTTGGCTTATTTGTCTTTTTGTTATTGAGTTGTAAGAATTCTTTATGTATTCTGGATAATAGTTCATTATCAGATATTCGCTTTACAAATAATTTCTCCCATTCTCTGGGTAGTCTTTTCACTTTACTGATATCTTTGTTAGTATCATTTGAATCACTAAAGTTTTTTTTGTTTTGATGAAGTCCAGTTTACCTATTTTTTTCTTTTGTTCCTTCTGCCTTTGGTATCATATTTAAGAAGGCTTTGCCTAACCTAAGGTCATGAAAATTCATTCATATTTTCTTCTAATAGTTTTACAATTTTAGCTCTTACATTCAGTTCTGTGATCCATTTTGAGTTAATTTTTGTCTCTGACATGAGAGAGGGGTCCAGTTCATTCTTTTGCATGTGAATATCCAGTTGTCCCAGCATTTGTTGAAAAGACAATTCTTCATCAAATTGTTTTGGAACCTTGTTAAAATTAATTCACCCTAAAAGTAAGATCTTTTTCCCCCCTAGATTCTCAATACTATGCTATTGATCTATATTTCTATCCTTATGCTAATGTCTAGATATCATCAGAGGGATTAAATTTGATAGGGAAGGGAAGGTGTGACGTAATAAGAAATATATTTTTGGTCTCTGTCACCAGATCTTGGCACACAGCTCCTAAAACTCCTGTGATTTCCTGAGCAACAAGAGAGAGTGTCTTTTGTTATTCATAATAAGCCCTTTTCAATCCCACACCTGAGTTTCTGCTGGTAAATGACTCTTGGAGGATGGGGGCTGGTTGCCAGAAGAACCAGCTCTGTGGTTAGAGGGTTGGAATTTTCAGCCCCACCGCTCAACTTGTGGGGAGGGAAGCGGGGCTGGAGGTAGAGTTAATCACCAATGGCCAATGATTTAATCAATCGTGCCTTCAAAATGGATCCTCCATAAAAACCCTAAATGAAAGGGTTTGGAGAGCTTCCAGGCTGGTGAACACAGTGAGGTATGGGAGAGAGTATGGAATCCCTTTGCCTCTTTCCACATACCTTACCCTGTGCATTGCTTCCATTTGGCTATTCCTGAGTTGTGTCCTTTATAATAAGCTGGTAATTGTAAGTAAAACACTTTCCTGAGTTCTGTGAGCCATTCCAGCAAATTATTGAACCTGAAGAGGGAGTCATGGGAACTGCTGATTTATAGCCAGTCAGTCAGAAGTACTGGAGGCCCAGACTTGTGATTGGTGTCTGAAGTAGGGCACAGTCTTGTGGGACTGAGTCCTTAACCTGTGGGGTCTGTGCTAATGCCAGATAGTGAGGGTCGTAATTGAATTAAATTACAGGACACCCGATGGTGTCCACAGAAAACTGGAGAATTACTTGGTGTGGAAACCCCACATATTTGGTATCAGAAGTGTTGTAAACAGAAGGAAATAGTTTTTTCTTTAGTAAAGGAAGGAAAAGGTTTTTTCCCATCAGATATGAGAAGCATGACAAATAGTTTTCAATTTCTTACAGAGCCTCTTAAATGTGAGAGTCTTGGGGGGGGGAAATATACATATATATATATATATTTTTTTTTTTTTTTTGAAAAAATATTTTCAGTGAGAGAGAGCAACAGTGGAAAGTAAGAGATTGAAGGCAAATGAGAAAGAATTTCAGAGTCCAAATGGAAGAAGAATGTGTGGAGACCTTCAGAGATTTCCTACAGTTGGCCATGAACACTGTTTACTCTAAAACCGGCCATTAACCAGAATGATATTTGAGTCTACTTCCATAGAGCCTAATCAAGTTCTTTTTGGGTTGAAGAAATGTAAATATATAGATTCTGGAAACGAACTTTCTAAGATTTGAACATCCTGGATGGTGACCAGGTATTTTGAAACATTCAATGGTCTTGGATTTGGAAGACTTGGATTCAACTCCCAGCTTTGATACCAACGACATTGTGTGAATCTTTCTTTTGGGGAGTTTTAGCTTCTACATCTGTAACATGAGGAATTGGGATTAAATAAACCTGAATGGCACTTCCACTTCTACCTCTAATTTCCCCCATGATCCTGGGTATACTGTAGAAAATGTGGGCAGAGCAAGGATATGTAACTCACCAACTGCAAAGGCAGCCCATGTGGAGATGATCAGAGCAAGGATGGCATTCAAGAAGGCCCCCTTCATGTTGGCGAAAGCTGTGGAAATGTGCAGCTTTTGATAGTAGGACAGAAAATCCAACGTGAAGTACAAATTGTCACAGTGATGTCTCCTTCTTGGTTCATTGACCAAGAAACAAAGTCTACATACCTCAAGTTTGTTCTTTCCTCAGGTGACTTGGAACAAATTCTGCTGGATGCAATTGAATTGCTTAATTCATTTGCCTAGAATAATTAAACATTAGAAAAAAAGGATCTCAAACATAGAATTTTAGAAGATGCCAGAAAAAAAAGTCGTAAAGAATATCTGCAAGCGATCCTTTGATAAAGAATAAGCATCAAGAATTTTTCAAAGAAATGTTTAAAAGTTGGTATTTATCTCTGAGGTAAGAAGGGCGGGCACTCACACCCATATCCCTAATCTTCCATAATGTTATTACTTTGGTGTTAATATTTAGTGTCTTTGCATAGAATTAACCCCTGGTCGTTCATAGAATGTAAAAGAATTTACAAGACTCTACAAAAGTAAGAAAAGATTTATTAAAGTCAAAGAGAGAGAGAGAGAGTTCTGTGTGGGAACTGGCAGAAGTTTTGCCAGGGCAGAGTCTGATAGAGACAGCTGTGCCAACGAGGAGCGCTGGGGTTTTATATTTTTCCATGCTGGATGTAGGGTCCTTGTCAGCTTGTAGGGGGACTGCCGTTACAATTGTCTTCTCCTGGGAACTGTTATCTTCCCATCTATGATAGGTGTTTGTTAGCTTGCAGGGGGTTGCCATTGCAATTGGGAACTGTTCTGTTCCCACCTGTGATGGATGTAAGGTGCTTGTCAGCTTGCAGGTGTTGTGCTAGCCAGGGGATTCAGAGCCAAGCGGTTAATGTTTAGCTCGTTCCTGTTAGTCTGCCTATAAGCTCGCTCCTGTTAACTCTTTACCTGTCCCATCCTGCCAGCTCACAAGCCCGCTCCCATGAACTCTTGTCTCATCCTTTAGTAACTAATAACATTGAAATGAAAAACATAGAGTACCAACTACTTACTTACGTTACTGAAAATGTTATAGTTCAAGCTGATAGACATTATCTGCAGGTTTCTGTACATTTTTCTATATATTTTCCAGGCAAATTATATATCTAGATAATTTTTGCCCAAGACCTGCCTTGAATAAAAACAAATAATAAAGAATATAACCCTTCTCCACCTCAGAAGTTTACAAATCAATAAGGCCAATTTACCTGCTGTGAAGCCTACAGGTGCTCTGAGAAACTGGCTGGACAAGATATTTTTAAATTTTCAGTTTGTTGGTAATTAAATAAGAATGTGTGTGGCTGGTGTAGTGTCTTTTCAAGGTCACGATACCTGGCACTGGCAGAGAGTGAACTTTGAAGTTAGGAAGTGTAGACACAACTCAAACCTATTTCTTCGGACTCCAAATTCTATAATGTCTAAATCTCATGAGTTTCTGTTTCAGTTTTCTGAGGTGGTTTATTGCTCACGATCACTCCAAAATCTAGTTGTTCTTGCCAAACCTGAACCTACTGTTTTAGAGGTATATCATACCCAGTTTTTGAATTTGTACATTTTTATCTGTATTGCAATTATTATATTCAGGATAGCTTCAGATATTTACACAATACTACAAACTGCCACATCTGCGTATGCAGTTATTTTATCGTAATCAAAACTACGTATTCATTTTATTGAAACATTTCATTTAGAATGTTTCTATATTGACTCATAGAATCTCTCCCTTTTTTTAAACTTTCATTTATTTTAAGTGTGTTTTTCCAGGACTCATTAACTCCAAGTCAAGCAGTTGTTTCAACCTAGTTGTGGAGGGTGCAGCTCACAGTGGCCCATGCAGGTATCAAACCGGCAATCTTGTTGCTAAGAGCACTGGTGCTCTAACCAACTGAGCTAACCAGCCCGCTCCAGACTCATAGAATCTTAAAGAAGAAACTTACCTTCTGTGAAATCTATCAGTTTCGGTCTTATTTAGTAGAGTTGAGGAATTCTGGGATGGAGTGCTCATTCCTTTAAATGATAGCTCTCTCTACCACTTGGAACAAAAAAAATCCCTCAAAACACCAACTTCCTTTAAAGGGAAAGTTCAAAGGCTATTGGGTGACATAAATTCCTTAGGTCCCAGTCCTGAATGAAGTCTGAACTGGGACATGACGTAGAGTTCTGAGAGGTCAGTGTACTTTCCCAGAATAGCTCTAATTGACCACAGCGTCTACCATGATAGTCTTCAAATATTTTGCTTTCAATCCCTCTGAATTTGGTGCCCACTTGTATATTTTTAAAGTGACATGCGAACTTCTTCATTATAAGTTTAAATAGTTACAAATAACTGAACTAGTGGCTTATTCTCTGCTGAGATAACCTCTTCAGAGTGATTCCCTGACTCAATACATGATTTCTTCCATTATTCTAATCCCTTATCTCTATTTTAGTGACCTCCACAGAAAATTTAGGAATGCATTTATTTATTTGTTTAGTGTTTATATCCACCATTAGATGAAATAGAAAGCTCTGTAAAGGAATAGGCATTTTCTTGTTGCTACTGTTCTAAACATCTTCTCTTGAGGTTTGAAACTGGGACACCAAAAGTTTGGTGACTTATGGAGGAATCGTAATCATGGTGGAGGAGACATGGCTTAATTCTGACTCTTCTGAAACATTCAAATTTCCCTACATCCTTACCCAAATCCCCAAGGTTGTCCTTATGCTAGGTCGGATACTTGACTGTTTCTCAAAACCAATAAGATCTTTTAAGATATGTTCTCATCCCAGTTTCCTTTTTATTTGCCTGTCCATTCAAACAGGCAATCAGGTGGAAGCCAAGGAAGGAAGGACAGTGCTTGCCTGGGGCTCAGATTTCAGGCAATTTCGTCAGTGCCGCCTGACTGGTTTTTACATGAGTGTTAGAGTCAAGAACTTACTGAGCTTGTTACATCGCAAAAAAATAACAAGGACAGAGTGAAGAGAGCTGAAGACATTTTATTTATTGAATGTTAACTCTAGAATAGGCAGGGTATCATAAATGCTAGTATGTTTTATACATTTCAAAATATCGTTTTAAATAAAATGTCATATGATTCATGAAATTACTAGCACAATGTAATGTTTTAATTAAACAATCACATTAAATTCCCAAAATACTGATCACTGAGAATCAAGAATGTCAGACCTTTTAAGATTGCTGAAACGTTTCCTAGTTCAAACTACTCATTTGACACGTGAACAAACAGACTCAAAGGAGAGAGGCATTGGAAATAAGATACTAAGATTTATTTTCCCTTGCAGATGGCCAGGTTTCAGTGAACCATAGTAAATATTCTTATTTCCTTGTTTCCAGTTGGTGTGAGAAGTTCTCCAGGTCAGGATTTAGGATCGCGTTGGTCACACTTCAGAGCGTCATGTGCACAGACACAGTTGAGAATCATCCATTCTTATACATTCATGAGCTAATGCTTAGAATCCATGGGAAAAACTCTATATTGATATCTTAGAAGCAGGATATTGGTAGAGGACTATGTAGTTAGATCTTCACAAACTGCCCCTCGACATTTATTCTCAGTTGTACTAATTTCAGCCATTTTAGTAGGTGTATAGAGGTATCACATTGTGGTTTTTATTTTTTAAAAAACTTTATAATCTAGGGCCGGCCCGGTGGCTCAGGTGGTTAGAGCTCCGTGCTCCTAACTCCGAAGGCTGCCGGTTCGATTCCCACATGGGCCAGTGGGCTCTCAACTACAAGATTGCCAGTTCAATTCCTTGAGTCCCGCAAGGGATGGTGGGCTCTGCCCCCTGCAACTAAGATTGAAAAAACACGGCACCTTGAGCTGAGCTGCCTCCCGAATGGCTCAGTTGTTGGTTGGAGCACGGGCTCTCAACCACAAGGTTGCCAGTTCAATTCCTTGAGTCCCGCAAAGGATGGTGGGCTGTGCCCCCTGCAACTAGAAAACAGCAACTGCACCTGGAGCTGAGCTGCGCCCTCCACAACTAAGACTGAAAGAACAACAACTTGAAGCTGAACAGAACCCTCCACAACTAAGATTGAAAGGACAACAACTTGACTTGGAGAAAAGTCCTGGAAGTGCACACTGTTCCCCAATAAAGTCCTGTTCCCCTTCCCCAATAAAATCTTAAAAAAAAACACAAAAAACTTTATAATCTAGAGCAGCTTGAGATTCATGGAAGAATTAAGTGCAAAGTACCGAGACTTCCCATAAGCAAGTATCTGTGGGTTATTTTAGTAAACCAGGCATTAGAAAGAGACCAGTTCTCAGCCCAGTCACAGAATAGCCTCTCCTTTCAGGCTTCCTGAAAGTGGTTGTCACCATTAAATACTTCCCTGAATTACACTCACCCACCAGCTACCCAACTAGGCTACTTACTTCCATTCAATTATCAACTCATTAAAACCATCCACATACCCTGGAGGAATTGATGAAGAAACAGAAATGTAAAGATTAAAAAACAAAAGGAAAAATAGCAGGGAGAGAAAAATATGTATAAGGGCAGAAATAACAATAAAAAACTTATCAAAAGGGATCATTTGAATTGCTGAATCCTCCAAACTTACATTCTTACATATTCAGTTATATACTGAAGAAAAGAAAAGGGGCAACCATTGGTCACAAGCACTGTGGGTAAGAGACAGACTTACTGTCTCTTTAATTACATCAGGCTCTGAGACAGAGAAAGAAATGAACAAAACTTCCCTGCAAAAGCCATCAGCAAATGGGAGCTCAAAGATTTTATTCCTTTCAATATAAATAGAAAAATTATAATGTTTCTAATAATTGTGTTGTAAGAAGTAACATTTTTATAGAAGATAGCACAGGAAAATTTAGAATTCTAAATTCTTTTAAAATGAACTTTAACTAGAGTAGGTGTTAAAGAGCAAACAGGTATCCTTAGATTACCCCAAATGAAATCTAAGTTAGGAACAGAAGAGCTCAGACCTGAACTCCCTTCTCAAGTAGAACCCATCCTGCTGAATATTCCACTCTCTCTAAGTTCTCAGAAAGTGATAAGACACAGAATCCCCAAATGTGTGTGCTTATTGAAAGAATATTGGCTCAGTCCCAAAGTACACATTTAATGGAATATGAACACGAGAGATTCTAAATTTGAAAATCATTCAATTTTGGGACTAGAACACAGAGGCATAGAGTTAAGGAGCCGAGATTTTGCCAAATGATAGAAAGATAGCATATTTTAAGGTATTTGAAGACAAGTAGGTGAGAGGGTTGGGGAAGAGAGAAAAAAGGAAGTGAGTAAATGGATAGTTAGAGCCACACAGATTATTAATAATATAGAATCAGAATATTAAGAAGTCTTGGTCTTCTGTAAAAGGAAGAAAGGTAGTTTCTATTCAGGGATCTCCCCCCTCCCCAGTGAATCAATGCTTGACTACCACTAGATGAAAGACTAGATGATGAATAATGGGAATGAAAATAATAATGTGTAAAAAGTATAAGAGAAATCTACAGAAGGAGCCACACTGGAGAGAGAGAACAGGCTATCAGCACTTGAATTAGAGAAAAGGAGTTGAAGAAAAATAAACACACAATAGAAGTGTAGATAGGAATCTGAAACCAAAAAATTGAAGATTAACAGAACAGGATAATTATTAAATGAAATATAATGACTCACTGTATATATAAGCTTAATTTCCAAAGGAACTGGTTTGGTAAAAGGTGCTCCAGGGAAAGGGTGTGTGTGTGTGTGTGATATAAAATGTGTATTTGTTACCGGAGGGTAAAGGGGGTGGGGGATGGGAGATGAGGGTAAGGGGGATCAAATATATGGTGATGGAAGGAGAACTAACTCTGCGTGGTGAACACACAATGGGATTTATTGATGATGTAATACAGAATTGTACACCTGAAATCTATATAATTTTACTAACAATTGTCACCCCAATAAAAAAAACCCGTGTATGTGTCTAAAACAGGAAATCAATGAGCACAGATGTAGAGAGGTGAGGTGATAGTGAATTATTTAAGAGAGAAAGCAAAATGCAATATAAATACACCAGCCCAGATGAGTCCTGGATGAATTTATTATGGTCCATATGGTCTCTGGACTTGATTAAAAATGGAGAAGACCATTTCCCTAAAATCTATATACACTGTCATTCTCCAAAACTTGACAAATTTCTTATGCAAGCCGTGCAGCACTGGCCACTTTGATTGGCATGACTCTGGCATGCACTTTTTATGTCGCAATATCTTAGATTCCCTTAGAGCTTAGCGAAGATGACATGGGCACATCTTGGGTGTGTGTTGGGATAAGGATGATCATAAAAAGCCAAATACAAGGTGGGAAATTCTCAGCTTTCTATGTTGTGTGAAAACAACAGCAACAGCTCTGACGTTATTAGCACGTGTTCAGTTGGCTTTCTTCTAGCCAGTGATTTCATGGTGTTTACCATGTTCATACTTAGTGGCTGATCCTTTCTCAAGCTTACAAATACTTACCGAAGAGGACACAGATAGTATTACAGGCCTATTCCCAGTCACCCAAGTGAATCCTTTTCTCTTTACAAAAAATATATCCAGGCTCACCCCGCCAGAGCCCAGAGGGAAGGTAATAGATACACTAACATATATGAAATATAATCTATGTGATCGCTTTGATTATCTCATCTGAATTAGTTAAATGTCTTGAAATGTCTGTGCTATAATCTCTATTTTGCAGATAGAAATTATAAGAGTAAATATTTTTATCAGAGAAAAGATGAAGATAAGTCAGACAGCACTTTTGCTAGAAGACAAAATAAGTGGTCTCTAAGGCTAATTGAGGGGAACAGCTGAGGTCAGGTCTTTGCAAATGCCAGGAAACAACTCTGTTCCTCCCCACCCCCCACCCCCATGGAAAGCCCAGTCAGCATCTCTTCCAACAGGTCCTCTCACCTGAAATATGTGAATACTCACCTACCGGACCTCTGGTGCTAGGACAGTGGCTCAGGGGTCACAGTGTCTGTGTGTGTGGCGAGGAGCAGCTAAGCTCTGGGTTACAACTTTGGGAATCTCTAACTTCACCTCCTGCCAGAGCTGTGATTATTCTGTCATCTGCAGCAGGAATGACAGTGGCTGCAAGGAGACATCATGCTAATTCTCTAAAAAAGATTTGTCCAAGGTATTATTATTATTGTAAACAATTACCAGTGGTTAATAAAAGTGCCCAAAGAGACTGTCAACATTAACCAGAGGAGAAATTTGCCGGCAATTTCCAGAGTGATGGGAAACAGATATCCTCAGATGCAGTAAATGATTATAGAGAATCTAATTCCACTTTCCAGAGAGAATTACGGGTCCTTTGAGGGATAAATTTCCCTGAATGTGTAATTCCATATACTTCCTCACAAATCTCAGCTACCCAGGCATTTATGATATAAACAGTGAAATAGGAACACACTAAAACACGGTGTGTGATGGAGCTGCCAAGGAGATAGAAGTAAATAAGGACCATTTTCCCACCAATGTAATTTTACAAAAGAGGTAATGTTTGATTATGTCCAAAACTAATTGAGAGGAAAATTAATACAACCACAAGAAAGTAGCTCCTGAATTAAGTATGAAGGAAGTTCTGGGGAGATGGATGTCTACAGCTTCAGCGGAACTGTAGTTTTGAAGAATCTAGGAGTAAAGGCAAACATTGTGTAGGCGACCCTACGAAATATTTTAGAAGTGAAAAGAGGGGGGGTTTTAGTGCTTATCCTAGGCTCTGGTATACATATTTCTTACCAGATCATCCATAGAATTCTCTATATCCTATTCATGATAATTGTACCCATTTTTGCAAGCTACTCCAAGTCTAGATTTTTCTCTCTCTCTCCCTAGAAACAACTACCCACGAGCATCCAAACGTTTATCAATTGTCTATAATTAAGCACTTTCCTAATTTGCATTTCTTCCTCCAGAACAGTAAAAATCTTTTTTTTTACTGAGTTGTTCAGTAGCTGTCAGTAGTCACCTGAGAAAACCCCACAGAGGTATCTTATTTAACTCCATGGGCTCATCAAATATTTATCTGAAAAATGTAGATCTGTTCAGAAAAAGGCAGGAAGTAGGTTGGGATTGTACAGCAATTTTGTATGATATATTTTATATATTTTTGGGTATTTTAGCACATTCTATTGAGCAAAAGTATCTAATTTTACTATATTTTTCCTCATGAAAAGATGGGAAAATATCAAACATGACAAAGCCTCTTTCAACTCATGTATCTGGATTTCTGATTGTTCCGTCATTCTTCATTTGTGTTGGATATGACTCATGTTTATCTTACCCTTTGGAATATTGCTTCTGGAACCAGTGAGCGTGTTTAGAATATGTCTACAATTCATGCACCCTTAAGCGAAGTAATTTTTTCCTACCTTTGTCAATGTCAGGGAAATATTACTTTAAAACAAAATCTCCCAATCCAGCAAACCTCTCTACAGAGGTAAAAGAAAAAGAAAACTTCATTGCTGAATAACCATTAAGCCAGAATGCGATGCATATCTCAAGCAACCCACTAAGAGATTGCAAAGACAAGGAAACCTCACCCTTTTGTATGACCGAGCAGATACAACCCATTACATACATATTCTCCAGAGAAACAATAACTAGTCCTTAACTAAGAGGACCTAATTCCTATACCAACTACGATACATGGTTCATCCTAAATTCACCTGGTAATTGGGGTTACCATCTATGTTAGTTCATTGGTTTTATACAAAGGAAAAATAAACTTCTCACTTTATGACAGGAGATCATTTTGTAAGTGGGAGCAAGGTACTCACCTAAGTTAGGCTCCTACCCTCCCACAGAAACTGGGAGACAGGAGTGCTCTCTCCCTGGATGTTTGCATTTTGAAGAGATGGCTTCCAGGTCCGGGAGAAAGACATTCCTGGGTCGTAAAGCTGGCAAGAGGCTTGCTTATCTTCTAAAAAGATTTATATAGATTTCAAAGAGACAGAGAAAGAATTTACCATTATAAGATTTCTTTTTTAAATATTTTTTCAGTTACAGCTGATACTCATAATTATTTTATATTAGTTTTAGGTGTACAGCACAGTGGATAGACGTTTATATAATTCATGCAGTGATCCCCCGATTAGTCTAGTACCCACCTGGCACTACACATAGTTATTACAATATTATTGACAATGTTCTCTACGCTGTACTTTACATCCCCGTGACTATTCTGTAATTACCAATTTATATTTCTGAATCCCTTCACCTTTTTCACCCAGCTCCCCAATCCCCCTCCCCTCTGGCAACCCTCACTTTGTTCTCTGTATCTCTGAGTTTGTTTCTATTTTGTTTGCTCATTTATTCTGTTCTTTTAGATTCCACATATAAGTGAGATCATATGGTATTTGTCTTAGTCTGACTTATTTCACTTAGCATGATACTCTCTAGGTCCATCCATGTTGTCACAAAATGTGAGATTTCATTCTTTTTTATGGCCAAGTAATATCCCACACAATTATAAGATTTCTAAAGTAAATGCTCTAAGAAAAAGGAAGAAAAGAAAATTGCTTCCTTATTTTCAGCAGGGAAAATGAAGCCTCATGTTTCCTTTGTATTTGCCCTTATATTAAGCAACAGCTCTTCTATGGTTGTTAGTAACCATGGCATTCGGAGTACGTGCAGTTCTCATCAGGTTAGAATGTATTCATCCGTTCCTTCATTCATCATATTGTAATTAAATCTTATGTGTCCAGAAACAAGCCTGGACTATGTTGATTCCTAAGTGAGTCAGAGAGACAGATTCTTTTCATCAAAGAAATCATATTCCATGGAGGGAGAGAGAGAATGAACAGATAAACAAATAAGTTTACTTAATTTATTTACAATTTAATTACAGGGGTTGTCAAGGGCAGTGAGGACAAATAAAACAGCATAAAGAGCCGAACTCGATGGGAAGTATTATTTTAGGAAAAACTTGATGTGGAGATAGTATTTGAGCTGAGATGTGAAATGAAGGCATAGGAACTACAAGAGAAGGTGAGGATCACAAGCAAAGAGAAATCTCGAAGAACTGTGAGAGTTTGGCCTGAGCAAGAGAATAAATATAAGTGACATTTACTTATGCATGAGAACACAGGGAAAATGTACATTTGTGGGAACAAAAGAATTTTGTTTTAAACATGTGAAGTTTGAGATGCCTTTAAACGTTAAAGTACAGCTATTAAGAAGACAATAGGTTCCATAGTTTTAAAAGCATATTCAAGGCCACAGGAGGATGTATAAATATGGGACTCATCAGTATACAGACATCATTTAAACCAAGAATCCAGACATCCTTTTCTACCTCTGATGGAGTGGTTTGTGGAAGACTCGCGCTTCCATGAAAAACAGATTAAAAAGGAAATAAGATTTAAAAAAATCTGTGTGACATCATCAGAGAGCTGCCTGGGCAACTAGAACTTGTGTGGACAGATGCCAAAAGGAAGTGAACTAGAAAGAGGAGCCAGAATTCTTTATCTGATTTTTGCCTGTTGGCTTGGGGCTGTAATAGCACGAGGCAGCCTGGAGATCCAGGCACTAGGAGGTCTGGGCAGAGTTGCTGCCAAGACACAGAGAAATGAGCAAAATAAAACGGCAAAATTGAAATTTGTGGATGGCAAGGAAGCCAGGATTGGGATGGCCAGTACTACAGGGAAAGGAGGCAAAAGGATGAGACCCCCACGTATGATTCGGTTTCTCCTTCTTCTTGAGGCATTTGCCAAATTCTTGGATTACACTGAGCAGGGGAGTAAGAAGTTGGGTAGGAAGCTTCTAAAATGTCCCACAGTCTCTCAGGGCTAAAGAGGAAGACATCGAAATTCAAGACCCAACAAAGTCGAGGGACCCTTAGTAAACACACTCCATTTTGGTTGGGACATCTCAAGACGCATACCAGAAGTCACATGCAGGCGATCCAGAAGTAGGCGGAGACTTAAAATACTGCCAATCTGCCTTCTTTCATCTCAGTCCCGTATCTGATAATGTTTGCACTGTCTCCATGAAGAAGTGGATAAATTTATTACTTCCATAGATCAGTGGAACCCAATTGTGTATCTAGAAACAAACCAACATTTATTACACCCACCTGATTTTTTGACAAAGGTTTTAGAGAAAGAATTACCTTTTCAGTATGTGGTGCAATGTCAGTTGGAAATCCATACAGAAAAAATTAATTCACAATGAATCACAGATTTAAATACCTATGAAAGGTCCAAAATAAAGATTCAAGCCAAAAGTGACTTTGTGGCAGGCAAATGTACCTGAAAAAGTGACAGTACTTCTTTAAAGTAAGAACTTCTGTTTATCAAAAGTTGGCACCAAGGGCACCGGCCCAGTGGCTCAGGCAATTAGAACTCCATGCTCCTAACTCTGAAGGCTGCCGGTTCGATACCCACATGGGCCAGTGGGCTCTCAATCACAAGGTTGTCAGTTCAATTCCTCAAGTCCCACAAGGAATGGTGGGCAGCGCCCCCTGCAACTAAAATTGAACATGGCACCTTGAGCTGAGCTGCATCTGAGCTGCCATTGAGCTCCCGAATGGCTCAGTTGGTTGGAGCACAGCCTCCCAACCACAAGGCTGCTGGTTTGACTCCCGCAAGGGATGGTGGGCTGTGCCCCCTGCAACTAGCAACGGCAACTGCACCTGGAGCTGAGCTGCGCCCTCCACAACTAAGACTGAAAGGACAACAACTTGAAGCTGAACAGCACCCTCCACAACTAAGATTGAAAGGACAACAACTGGACTTGGAAAAAAGCCCTGGAAGTGCACACTGTTCCCCAATAAAGTCCTGTTCCCCTTCCCCAATAAAATCTTAAAAAAAAAAAAAAAAAAAAAACAACAACAAAAAAAAACCTTGGCACCGAGGGGCACAGGGGAATTTTAGGGAATAATGGAAATATATCTTGAGTGTGGTGGTAGTTACACAACTGTGGGGTGAGCGAGGTTAATTCACAGTATTTCTCAGGCAGAGAAATGCTGGCTGTGCTAAGGGTGGAAAGGGATTATACGCCAAGGAAGCCACAGACACTGGTCAACTTGTACCATCAGGATCAGGAGGTTGGGTATTCAACGTGTCTCCTCTGACATTGCTGGAGTATGTGTGTGGGGGGGGAGGAGTGGCCAGAGGACCTGAATAGACATTTCTCCAAAGACGACATACACATGGCTGGCTAATAGACATATGAAAATATGCTCAGCATCCCTAATCATCAGGGAAATGCGAATTAAAACCGCAATAAGATAGATACCACCTCACACATACCAGAATGGCTGTCATCAGTAAATCATCAAGCAGCAAGTGTTGGTGAGGAGGTGGAGAAAAGGGAACCCTCATGCACTATTAATGGGATTGCAAATTGGTGCAACTACTATGGAAAACAGTATGGAGGTTCCTCAAAAAATTAAAAACAGAACTACCTTCTGACCCAGCAATCCCATTTCCGGGTATTTATCCAAAGAAATCCAAAACACTAATTTGAAAAAATACATGCATCCATATATTCATTGCAGTATTATTTACAATAGCCAAGATATGGAATCAACCTAAGTTTCCATTAATAGATGATTGGATAAAGAAGATGTGGTACATATATATGTGACACGGAGTATTATTCAGCCACGGAAGAGAATGACATCTTACCATTTGCTACAACATCGGTAGACCTACAGGGTATTATACTAAGTGAAATAAGTCAGAAAGACAAATACCATATGATCTCACTTATATGTGGGATCTAAAGAACAAAATAAACAAAACAGAAACAAACTCACAGCTACAGAAAACAAACTCATGGTTGCCAGATGGGTGGGGGGTTGGGGAGCTGGGTGAAAAAGGTGAAGGGAATAAGAAGTACAAATTGGTGGTTACAAAATAGTCACGGGGATGTAAAGTACAGCATAGGTAATATAGTCAAAAATATTGTAATGACTATGTATGGTGCCAGGTGGGTACTAGATTTATCAGGGGATTGCTTCATAAGTTATATAATGTCTAACCACTATAATATACACCTGAAACTAATATAATATTGAATGTCAACTGTAAAAAAAGTTAGGGGAAAAAAAGCTGCTGCCTGAAGTTTGGCTTCCAATCAGTCTGTGTCTACGTGCTGACGGAAATCCTCCCCTTTGGGACACTGACAGGTCTTGGCACACCCTCAACTACGAGTTCCCACTGAAAATAAAGTAGGCTGCTTGGACAATCACAAAGGTTTGAGAGACAACCAAGAGCTAGGGCAGGGTTGAACAGGAAGGTTCATCTACAGAAGGCCACTCTGCCAAGACAGGGTGAGGTGGCTGTTTTGTCTGCTGTATATTAATAGAAACCAACACAGAGAGTCAAGGAAAATGAAGAAACAGAGGAATATGTTCCAAATGAAAGAACAAGAGAAAACCTCAGAAAAAGACCTTAATGACATGGAGAGAAGTGATTTACCCGACAAAGAGTTCAGAGTGTAGGTCACAGAGGTGCTCACGCAGCTCGGGAGAAGCACGGATGAACAAAACGAGAATTCCTTGCTTACTTTCAACGTTGATTTAATTCACATTTGTTGGATAACTACAGGGAGGCATAGGCTGGAGGCAGGTAGAGTGAAGAATCCTGAGGTAATTATAGGAATGAGAGAGAGAGAGAGAGAGAATGAGAAACCTAGAGGGAGAGATCCCAGGATGCAGTTTGAAATCACCATTTCCTGCCTTATTGAGGGTAAGAGCACATAGCAACCTGAAAATCAGTTGTCACATTCGATGTCCTGGGCCATTAGAGCTGGAAAGAAGCTGATCACCAAGTTTCAGTCCCATGTGTTTTTTGTCCGTGTATCTGAAGAAAACTTCAGGATGTATATCAAGGCCTAATAAATTCAGACATGAACTTTTTGTTGGTATTAAAAGTAGTGACTAGTCAAGAGCTGGTTCATTCACTTGAACTAGGTAAACCAAAAGCAATTTTATTTTAATTTTATAATTAGTAAAATGGCACAGTTCAGGGAAACTGAAAGACAGGAAGAACTAGAATTACTGATATAAAAGATACCACAAGACTCCCTTTATCTTTAAACCAGGATTTTTTTCTTTATGACAGTTTCTTTCTCCTTAAACCACATTTTCTTCAAACCAGTTTTCTATAAACCTAATTCAACAGAATGAAAAATGTGGTCTCCCCATAGTTGTCAGGTTTGTATCTTATGGGCCTTTCAATGAGAAAAGTTTTCCATTCCAAATTCTGAGGAAGAAGACATTTAATGGTTCCCAACAAGCCCAATCTCATTTTGGATAACACTGTGGGAAAAAATGATACTTCTGAGAACCACTGTTGTGGGTCAGGCTATAGTCAAACAGTTTAAGGAGGGGGCCATCACCACTGAGCCTCCCAGAGGGACTCCTATAGAAAAAGCTGGAATCGGTTGTCAAGTTCTTGGGAGAAAAGTGTTGGGTCACAGGGAAAGGCACTGACTGTAAGAACCACTCAGGCTAGGTCTGTGTCCTTAGCATGAGTCTCCAGGGGGCTGCCTGCTTGGTCCATACTTTCCCCTTGCACTGCAAGTTACATGCACAAAGGCGGAAAGCCAGGGGCTATATTGGTGCTGGGAGACAGGCCCCACTGGCCAGATTCCATGTCCCAAAGTAGACGTATCAACGTGGGAAGCAGAGTCCTTACCTGGTGATTTGGAAGTTAAACAAGGTTCATAGAAACGTGAAGTTGATGAAGTTGATGAATTTGATCCTGACAAGTTCAGCAGCAACTAGAGCTGCCCAAGGTCCTGCATTTATAGTTCACAGTGCAAACAAAAGGCGGTGTGGAAGGCATTTAAACAACCAACACTAACTAGCGAGCGTCTGAGGGATGCCCTCAGCTGTGTGGCTCTGGCCCCAGGACAGCGGCGGAAGTGGAGCGCAGGCTGCGAGTCTGTGCACCTGTAGCCTGTTTCTATCAGAGCCAGATGGGCTGTGGGTAGAAAGTGCTGCAGACTTGGGTCAAGCCTTTAAATTCAGAGCACCCTATAGAGGAGACAGGAGTCTGGGTGTGGGCTCAGGCCACATAAGATGGAGAGCCCATTGCCTGAAGTGCCATTGTTCAAAGTCTTCTCCTTCTTGGATGTATTCGATTTGCTACGGGCTGGCCAAGTGAACAAGGTGAATGGGCTCCACTGTCCACTGCTCTAATTGACCAGTCCTACCCCCACACCCGTCCAGCTTGTCAGTGCTTGCCCAAGACCCCTTTCACTTCCCTCCCTCAGCCTTGGGATGTTGGATACCCAGATTCTACCCTCACCACCTTCCTTTGTTCCTTAAGTTTACCTTGTTCAGGCCTGCCCATTCAGCTCTGATATACTCGTGTCCTTGGGACTCAGTTGCTTCTCTTAGCCAGTTGGAGCACCAGTTTGCAGAAGAGCAGAGTGATACATTGAGTGTTTTGGGGTTAGCATCCTCCACTCCGAGGGCCTCGTATTTTGTTAAATGAAAATGAAAAACTGATCTACAGGAGTTGCCGTGCTGATTAAATGGTTCTTGAGGTTCCCATTTCAAGCCCTAGGAAATCCACTCTGAACTTTCTCAAGAATACTAAGGACCTGTCCTGGCAGTGATGGGCCCCTGCTTTTACCATGTCACTGTTGCCCCAAACTGGGAGGGCTTTGAGAGCTGGGGTGGTGGTGGCTGGGTAACCCGTGTGGGCTTGGCTCCCAGAAGAGATGATAGCAGAGGAGGAGCCCACGTTTGGGAACCAATTGCCTTCTCTCTTCCTTTCTCTCCCCTCAGTACTGGAATAAGGTTGCAGACAGTGATCGCCTGTGGAGGTGAGCAAGCGGAGTGGGTGGGGAGATGGGAAGGCAGGTGTCTCTCAGGGGAGAGGAAGACATCGGTATGGGACCTAGGCTTGTGTGTGGTTGTGTTGTGAGAGGCACGAGTGAAGGTTACTGTGAGTAAAGGGTTCGTGTGGTGTACCAGAGGTGCCAAGGAGGTAAACTGACCGGGGGCAGCCTGACGGACAGGACTGTGCCTCTGTTTCCAGAGACCTGTGTCTGAAGAAATGGAGCTTCTACAACTTCTCCTGTGAGCACTTGGGCCCACAGACATGGAAGCAGTTCTTGCTCAACCAAATAAGGCATGAGCGTCGGATGGAATTGGCACAGCCAGAGGACTTTATCTACAAAAAAGCAACTGGCAACTTAGGTATGGGGACAGGGCACCCTAGAGGAACATGAAAAACTTGTTTTAAGAAATCAACTGTTTTTTCCCATGTTCCCATTCAGTGAAGAGAAAGGGAATTAAAACGTAATGGGACTGGGTTGCTGTGACGACCCTCACTGGTCTCCCTGCTTTCTGCCCGCCCCCCATTGTTCTCTACAATCTGTGTTGCATGGAAAAGCCTGAGTGATCTTTTCACAACATAAATAAAATCAGGTCTTGTTACTCCGTTTTCCCAAAGGCTTCCCATCTCTCCTAGAATAAAAAATTTAATGAAAAAGGAAACTTTTAAATTACAGAAGTTCTAATGCTCACTTTATTTCTCGTACCTTTTTTAAAATTCAGAACAGTTCTCTGATGGAGAGATTTCCCCCCCATTTTATATCTATGAAAACGGAGATTAAAAAGGAAAAAACAAATTGGCCAAGACGTCCCAAGTGCCCAGTCTGCAATGGGAACCCATGTTTGAATAACTCTGAAGCCCAATTTCCATCCTTTTCGTAAAGATTGCAAAAACACTTAAAATCGTCTTTCCAGGATTCTTTTTATTCAATTGGATCATCCCTCAACTATCTGGTGGCCAAGTGTTGTCTGTGTTTCCTTCTAGGAATCTTGGGACCTATAGCTTATCTCTCAGGAAGTGGCCCTTCTATGAATGGACGAGAGAAGTCAGTCATTTGTACGGTGTCTTCGAAGCGCATGCTTTATGCCTGGGATGTGTGGGAGGTGAGTCTGGCCAGTGAGGAGCACATGTAATGCATACCTGTGTCCATCCTGTTACACAGGTGAAGCAGGTGCTGGGAGGAAAGTGCTATTCAGAATTGGTAATAGAAACAAAATTTCAAATTACGTCTTTTAATTGGCACTCTGTGACCTTTTCATTTAGACTACAGACACATAGAGAATTCACTTTGTAATTTGTGTTTCTATATATAAACTTGTGCAAGGACTTCTTTTCTTTTGGTCACGTGGAGTGACTTTGTGAAATAGACAGTTTCTTGGCATTGTGCATCTTCATAGCCTGTTCTATGGTCTCCCTGTCAACAATTGGCATTTGCTATTTTGGCTTTTTCAGGGAGTGGTCTCTAACTCAGATCACCTCCAGGGGGGCACAATGCTTGTCTTATACATCAGGACCACATGAGAGGGAGCACGAAGCACTGGAGAGGGAGTGGAAGACCCCAAGTGTCTCCCAAATTATTGTATTGTCTTGGTTTTCCCCTCTTGGATTTCTCCCTCCTCCCCATAAAAATTGGAGAATGATTCTTTCTAACATAGGTCTTCTGATGTATGATAAATACCCTTTGATGAATATATGAGGTGGCAGGGAAATGATGAGGTAAAGTTTAGAAGGATACTCTTACCTTAAACTTACGCAATGTTGTATGTCAATTACATCTCAACAAAGCTGGGGAAAAGGAAATTAGAAGGGTACTCTCTTGGATAACCTGCTCTAGGGAAACCATTCACCATGTCCCTGAAGGACATTCAAGCAGCCCAGTGGACAAGTCCACGGGACAGAGAACTCAGGCCTCCTGTCTACAGCCAATACCCACTTGCAGACATGTGAGTGAGCCATCTTGGAGGCAAATCCTCCAACCCCAGACAGCCTTCACATTATTGCATCCCCAGCCAACACCTTGCTGCAACCTAATGAGAAACCCTAACCCAGAGCCACCTGGTTCATCCACTTGAATTTTTGACCAATGGAAGTTGTGTGACGTAAGTGTTTATCGCTTTAAGCTGCTACATAATCTGTGATGCAGCTATAGATAACAAATAATAGTTTTTAGTACCTGGAAGTGGGGTGCTGCTGTAACAAAAACCTAGAAAGTGGAAGAAGCTTTGGAAACAGGAAGGGGACAGGAGCCAGAAAGACTCTGAGGAGAGTGCCGGACCTTAAAGAGACTGTTAGCAAAAACCTAATGGCCTACCAAGATTCCGCCAGTGAGAACTTAAGGGAAAGTGTGAAAAATGTTATAGGATGCTGGAGGAAAGGGGGTCCTTCTTACATAGCGGTCCAAGCAAGACCAATCCAGGGTAAATAAATCAATCAATAAATAAGAAAAAAAATATCAATCCAGGGCAATATCAGTAAACCATACTATAAAGTTGAAGCCAAAAGTAGGTAGCTGCAAAATTCTTTGTTGGACCACAGAAAGGTCTAAGGAGGTACCTCAGAACTGTTCAGTCAAGTGATAGGTCTTCTAAGAAGTTTCAGGCAGCCCCAGCAGAAGCCCAAGTTACCAAAAGAATTTATCTCAAAGAATTGTGAGGGTGGATCTTGTCTAATGAGGTAAACTCCAATACGTTTCTTTGGAAAGCCACAAAGTTTTTAAGAGAATTATATTTGCAGAAACACTGCCAGCTTGGGTTTAATGGGGTTGAGATATCACAGAAGGAAAAGGGACTTTTGAATCCCAGACTTTTACAGGCAAGAAGCAGGCTGCAAAAACTAAGCTGCAAAATTGGGCCACCATATATGGAAAGGGATGGAGACTCAGAAGACAGAACTGAGAACCTAGAGAGTAGAGCCAAGAGTCATGAAGAATCTTTCCCAGGCCTTGAATCCCAATCAGCGGACTATCAGCACGTTCTCTATTGGATTTCAAATGTTCTGTGGAGCAGCGATTCCTTCATGCTTCCCTCCCCATTTTCCATTTTCCCCTTTTTTGAATCATCCTATGCCTGCCCTACCCTTGTATTTTGGGGATGTAAGGAAAGATAACTGGTATATTTAGTTTAAAATTTTTCACATCAAGATGAATCTAAAGAGCTTCATCTCTACCTGGACCTAATTCAACAATGAGATCCTAGATTTTGAGATGATGCTGGAATGGTCTGAGCTATTTGGGGGCATTAGGAGATGCTGAGTGTATTTTGCATGTGAGTTATTAGGGGCGACAAGGCGGAGTGTCAGCCAGCCTCTAAGATGGCCCTCAGTATCCCTTGCCCCACAGTATTCATGATCTTATGGAGTCCACTCCCACATTGAATAGAGCTGATCTTTGTAACCAATAGGACATTGTAGAAATGATGGTGTGTAACTTCTGAAGTTATGTCATAAAAGACACTTCCTTCCTCTCTCTTGAGTCATTGGCTCTTGGAAAGCCAACCACAATATTATGAGGACACCGAGAAGCCCAAGAGAGAGGTCTGTGTGGGGAAGAACTGAGGACTCCTGCTAGCAGCCAGCACCAACTTGCCAACCATTTGAGGGAGCCATCTTGAAAGTGGAACTTGGCTTCAACCTCATAAGAGACCCTGAGCGAGAACTACCTAGCCAAGCTGCACCTGAATTTCTAATGAACAAATTGTGAGATAAAAACTTGTTATTTGAAGCCACCCAGTTTGTATTGGATGATTTATTCCACAACAGATAACACTACATAGGCAACCTGTTGTAGTGTTAGGAATCAAAATAGTGATTACATCTGGGGAGAGTGAAAGGGTTAGTACATAGGGCAAGTGTAAGGGGGCTTTAAGAGGGCTTAGAAGGAGTTATAGTGATCACTTTGTAATAACTTACTAAACTTTACATTTATGTTTGTGTTCTTTGATACATTTTACAATTTTAATGAGACTAAAGAAAAGTCTAGAAGGGAAACTCATCTGTCTTGTTTGCAATGTACAAGGTTGATGATGGAATAACGATTATCATGATAGTTGATACCCTTTGAACTCCTACTAGGTACTAGGCAGAGTTCTAAGCATGTTTCCTGTGTTGTGAAATGTAATACAACAGTCAATAAGAAGCCGCAGTGGTAAGTAACTTGCCGAATGTCACACTGTTACTAAGGCAGAACTGATTTGAGCTCAGGGAGTGTGATTGGTCTTTATGCCCGTCAAGTAGTGAGTTCCTGCTTTTGAATATATTGCATAGTTCCTTTTTCATGTTCACTGCCCCTCGAATAATTGAGATATTTAGTAGAATTTTCTTATTCTATTCCCAGAAGAAAGAAAGGGATCTGATTTAGAGGAGGCTTCCAAATAAACACTGGCAGAATGAAAGCACAGTTGGAGTGAAGAGTTCCTTGAACACATATATTGTTACTGTCGTTCTCCAGGGCACTATGATCTGGTCAAGCCCAGTCCAGCCATCTAGCATCAAGCTTCTGGTGACCCTCCCTCAGGTGCATCTTGCATTCACTGTGGATTTGGAGGGAACGGTCAAAGTGTGGAATTGTCAGGATGAGGACGCTCTGGCTGCTCTCACCATGCCTCAGGCCTGTTTTTCCTTGGAAGCCTTTCTCACAAAGGATGGCCCATTCCTGATGGTAAGTGACCCCTGCATGTGGAGGGGGCCCACAAAGCAAAATGCCTGCTGCCTTGACAGGTACTGTGGCCCCCTTACTGTCACATCACATCACAGCCTGTCTTCTTGGAGTCATATCTATGACACCCCCTGGATAATGTACCAATGAGTCATAATACACCGATGAATGTGGCCGCACAAGCCTTTATGCTACCCTGACCTTTTATCTACCGCAGGTACATGTCCACACTTATTCTTAAAACAAAAATGAAAAACATCTTCCTGAATTATTTCACATCTTTCAAGTGTGTATTATTGTACAGTCCATGACTTTGGACAGTGCCTATGGAAGGAGAGATGTGGGTGTGGGGAGACATTGAGAAAAAAGTGTAATGTTGATGTGTTACTGAGTAACTATCTTGGAGAAGAGTGTTTTGGGGCTTAGAAAGGTTTATTTCTTGGGATCATGCCAGCAACCTTGTGGGGCAGGCCGATCAGAGGTTTTAATCTCCATTATGTGAGTGAAGAAATGGTGACACAGCTTGGCAGCTGACGAGGCTGCCTTCTGTGTGCTTTAGGATTTCACGTCTCTTTCCACTGACACGGCAATGGTGCTTTGGTTTCAGGTGGGCAATTCTGAAGGTGACATCTACACACTGACAGTGCCTGAGTTGAGGAGTGTTTCTAAAGTTAATGCATTTAACTACAGTGTTGATTTTCTGCACTGCTCTCCTGACAAGAAATGGATCTTTGCCTCTGGGACACATCAACATATCTTGCCAAAGGTAGATGCTGCCCTGTGTGCTTTAACTTCGGGGGGAGAGGGTCAGCGTTAGGAAGGTGAAGTCAGGAAGTGTTAGAGAAACTACAGAGGACCGGACGGCCTGCCTCCTCCTCTCAAAGGCCATAGCACGCATGGAATCCATTCCTAGGGCCAAGAGACAGTGTTCTTTGAAGCAATCATACCTAGTTACAAAGACAAACCTTATTAATGAAAATTTGCTCATGAAGCCTGAATCAGTCAAAGAGATGGAGGAGGGTGAGCGAGAGCGAGAAATGAAGGTCTCTGGTAACTGGTTCACTTTTGCTTTCCTTACTTTACTTTTATCTACCTTGGCTGGAAAGTACAAAGAAGTCCAGAAGTAAATAAAAATGCATCCACCTCTGATATTACTCTGAGAAAGTGACATTTTGAGCAGGCCATTTTACATGGCATATGCGGACTGGGCACCAGAGAGAAAGGAGCTAAGGGAGGAGACAGCAAAAGCAGAACAGCCCTTGACTAGTTCTCCAAGAAGGGAAAATCTGCTTAGCCAACTGCAACTTGATCAGGGGTCCTATGTGGCCAGCTGATTTGGAACCCCTTGGTATGCCAGAAGAGAAGCTTTGGGGACTCTGCTCCACGTGTGACCATGACAAGCAGGATAGAAAGACAATGAGCGACAGGCAGGGACTACTCAGTGCTCCCTGAGACTCAGAATAAAGCTTTGGCCACAAGCTGAGGATTCTTAAGGCGGCTTTTCTGGAGTCACTCCCGTCCTGAGATGCTATAACTTCCCCCTTCACCTGACTGCATGTGCAATAATCTCTCCATAGGTACTTTTTGTGGAGTGCTTACTGAGGCCGTCAGAAGGCGAAAGCCCTCTGTCTGTCTCTCTCCCGTTTTCATCGTGCTGCAGAGCCTGCTGGGCCCCCAGGAGGGCCAACAGGATAACGCTGATGTTCCGAAGAGCGTCTTTCAGAAAGACGGGGTTTAGCACCTTTGATCTAACACTTGAGAGGACTGGGGGCAGAACAGTCATTCAAGGTAGTCTATGCCATATTGGAAACCTTGTTCCTCCTCCCTATCACTCGTGCACTCATTTTAAGCTATAAATGGATGTTAATAGGTAAATCTGTGTAAAGGGCAGGGATTTCTTTAGCTCGAGGCTAACCCATGCCTGCTTGACTCCAATGCCCACATTTCTGACGTCTGCGCTCCACTGTGCCTTCTTAGGCAGACATGTTTAGATTCCCATCATGCTTTAGGGCCTGGATTCCCTTCCTTCAATGCCTAAGGTATTATTTATTGTCCAAAGCCCTCTGTTCCTGTGTCATAGCACCCACCACCATGATCAATGATGGGTACTTTCAGGCCACTGGCCTAGCCTTCGTTTTCCTCACTGGACTTTCCAAGTCCCATGGAAGTAGGGAGTATAGTTTTTCATTCAGGGAAAGGATATTTTTCTGACTAAATGACCCAAAGTTTGCCTGTATGTGTGTGTATGTGTTTTACATGAAAACAGCACATCAGATCGCAAGTTTCCTGTTGCCAGTTCATATGGAGAGTCCTATTTGGATGGGAGTCGGTGATGGAAATATGATTGTCTTTGAGAGTGGGCCATACTTGTTTCTCTTCACCATCAATGGCCTCCAGCTGCAACAATTTGATGACCACGAGCTGACCATCTGTAACTTATTGGTGGTACGTATGATCTTTCTTCTCCACTTATTAATTGCTCTGATTTTGACTCTGGGCCACTCACTCCCGGGTATCCTTTGAAGGATTCTCTCCATGTCCTCACCACATCCATGGATAACTATCTGCATATGTACATGTGGGAAGAGGAAGGTCGTTACCCATACCTCAAGAGCTGTTTTCACCTGGAACACATAAGGAATGATTACACACCAAGCTGGTAAGCCCTGCTTTGTGACTTTAACTTTTCCTAAAGATTTTAAATTTCTACATAAAAAAAAAGTTAATAAAGGGATAACAGGATTTTTAAAAGATTCTTGGAGGATATATATGAATAAACTTATGCCCAAAAAGAGAATTGCTAGTTCTTGGAGTATGTCCACAGTCCTTGCAATAGATTTCAAAAGGCTTCCCACAATGGCTCTCAATTTATATTCCCATAAGCAGCATATGAAGATTTATATCCTTAACATCTTGTCTTTACCTGTAAGGTTTTTTGTTTGTTTTAGTTCATTAGTCATTTGGGTTGCTTCTTTCATGAGCTGCCTTTATCTTCATTTTACTTATTTTTCTTCTAGATTGCTTGCCTTTATCTAAGTTATTTTTCTTGATATTTTATATACTGTACATAGAAGTCTTGTCTTTCACATACTTCACAAATATTTTCTTCCAGATTACTTGTCCTTATAATGCTTATTTTTGGCAATATCTAACAAAATACATATACATATATCATTTGAACTGCCAATGCCACTAAAAGGAATTTACTCTAACAGTATACCTCCAATGATTAAAATACCTTGTTTATTTATTACAGCATTAGTTGTGATTGCCAAATACTGGATACTACCTAATTGCCCAAACATGAGAGATTGTCTAAATTACTATGGTATATCCACATAATGAAGTATTATGCAGCTATAATTTTTTAAAAGGGGGGAAAAGAATGGGGAAAATCTCTATGTTCAGATAAGAAGTTATTGCCAATGTTTTTGAGGCAAAAATATTTAAAAGTATAGAATTGATATATATATATATATATAACTATACTTAGCAGATTTTCTTTCATATTTTTTGCTCTCTGTATCATAGCTAATAAATCTTAGCCAACTCTAAATCATAAATACTGATTTCTCTTCATGTAAAGTGTCCCATACTGCATAGCTTTGTCTTTTTCCATCTGAATAATTTTTTAAGCAGGGAGATTTTATATTTCCCAAGTAGAATACAGTTGTCCAATACACAGTTTGAGTTTTAACAAAAATATAAAGTCCTGTAATTAAACCACAGAATATGTCTATCACACCCCAATTTTTCTCATGCTCCATTGCCGTCTGTCCCTCCTTCCATCTCAGCACCAGGCAACCACTGGTCTTCTTTCGGTCTCTAAATTTATAAATTAGTTTATATTTTCTAAAATTTTATGTAAATTAAATTATATAGTAGATATGCCTTTGTGTCACCAATGAGCATGGTGTTTTTGAGATTCGCCCATGTTGAGTGTATCAGTGATTCACTCCTTTTCTCTTGCTGCATAGTGTCCCCTTCTATAGCTGTACCACAGTTCACTTTACCAGTTGCGAGACATTTATATTGTGTCTAGTTTGGAATGATTATGACTAAAACTACTGTATCCATTCGTGATAAGATTTTTGTGTATTTACCTGAGAGTGGAACTGTTGGCTCATATGGTATGTTTCACTTTATAAGAAACTGGAAAACTCTTTCCTAGGGAGCTATATATTTTTGCATTCCCACCAACAATGTTTGCGAGTTCCAGTGGTTCCAGTTGGTACTGTTTGGTTTTTGTTTTCTTAACATTTTTTTTTACATTCTAGTGGGTGTGTAGTGATATCTCATTATAGTTGTATTGTATATTTCCCCAATGATATTGAGCAACTTTTCATTTGCTTATTTACCATCCAGATATCTTCTTTGGTGGAGCATTTGTTCAAACCTTTTGGCCATTTTTTAATTGGGTTCTTTTCTTAATACTGAGTTTTAATAGTTCTTTATATATTTGGAATATAAGTCTTTTATCAGATAAGGATTTGCAAATATTTCCTCCCACTCTGGTTTCCTCCCACTCTGGTTTTTTTACTCTACCAACAGTGTCTTTCAAAGAGCAGGTGTTCTAAATTTTGATGAAGTCTAATTCTTCTTATAAAATGATTGGTCTCTGGGTGGTCTATCTAAGAAATCTTTGCCTAACCCAAGGTAACAAAGATTTTCCCCTATGTTTTCCTCCAAAAATTTTATAGTTTTAGGTTTTACATTTAGGTCTGTGATCCATTTTGAATTAAATCTTATTTAGGGCAAGTTAAAGACATAGGTTTATTTATTTCTTTGCATATGGGTATTCAATTATTCAGCACTATTTGTTGGAGAACAAAAAGCTATTCTTTCTCCATTGAATTGCCTCTATACCTTTGTATAGACAAAGGTATAAAAATTGACCATATATGTATAATTTTTATTATTAATTATGTATAATTATTATGTATAATATTAATATGTTAATTGATAACTTTACTGTTATCAATTTCATCCCTGTCTGCTTATATCTTCCTTCCTTCCTTCTGCTTGTTTTTTTTTCTAGTTCTTGAGGTAAAAGCTTAGATTATTGCTTTAAGACCTGTTCTTTTTAAATATCAGCATTTGATGCTCTAAATTCTCCCACTAAGCACTGCTTTATCTGCAACTCACAGATTTTGATTGATTCTTTTCTTTTTCATTCAGTTTTATGTACTTTTAAGTTTCCCTTTTCTCCTTTGACTCGTGTATTATTTATGTTTAATTTTCAAGTGTTTGGATATTTTATTGCTTTCTTTTTTATTGATTTCTAGTTTAAATCAATTACAGTCAGAGAGCATGCTCCATTGCTTCATATGTTCTCTGTTCTTTCACATTTGTTAAAGTCTGTTTTATGACCCAGCATGTGGTCTATCTTGATGAAGTTCCCTGTGAGCTTGAAAAGAATGTGTATCCTGCTCTTGTTGGCTTGGAATGTTCTATAAATGGCAATTGGATCACCTTGGTTGATTATCTTCTTCAGTTCCTCCATATTTTTTCCAATTTTTTTGTCTGATGGTTCTGTCAATTATGAGAGAAGATTTTTAATTTCCTGAGTATAAATGTGGATTTGTCTATTTTTCCTTTCAATTGTTTAAGTTTTTAGTTCATGTATTTTGCAACTCTGTGTGTTGGTGTATTTAGTAGCATTATATCTTTTTTGTTAATTGGCCCTTTTATTTTTGTGTAATGTCCCTCCTTGTCCCTTGCAATTTCCTTTGCGAGAAGTCTACTTTACCTGTTACTAAGTTAGCCACTCCTGGTTTTTCTTGATTAATGTTTGTATGTTACATTGTTTGTCCATTCTTTTATTTCCAATCTATTTATATTATTATAATTGAAGTGAGTTTCTTGTAGACAGGATCTAGTTGGGTTGTGGCATTTACCCACTGTGCCAAGATCTGTCTTTTGTTGGTTTGTTAACTTCTCTTTGTTCAGCATTTTAAAAAATGTTTTGCCACTTCCTTCTGTCTTCTATGGTATCCAATGAGAAGTCCACTGTCATTCAAATTGATCCTCTGCAGATGATGTGTCATTTTTCTCTGGCTGATTTCAAGTTATTTTCTTTGTCTTTAGTTTTCAGAAATTTGGTATGTCTGATGTAGTGTTCTTTGAATTTAACCTGTTTGAGTTTGATCAGCTTTGAATCTGTAGGTTTACCAAATTCAAGGAATTTTCAAGTATGATGATCTCTGCGGTACCTGGAGGGAAGAGGAAGGTGTACCACCTCTACTCACCCTAGTGCAAGGGAGGAGATAGTCAACAGATCTCTACCCCCATAATTTCTGGGCTCCTGGAGAAGAGGGGTAGGGGTACCACCTCATTCATACAGGATGAAAATGAAGGGAAACATGGCTTCTTTTATGGTATTCACCTAGAATAGAACAGGTATAGTCAAAGAGAACAAAATTCCATTTTAAAATAAAAAGCTTCCCTCGTATCATTATTAAATAAGATAACCTGGCAAATCAGAGAGATTGATAATTCTGGCAGTGACATCTCAGAGCAGGTTGGGATTGCTACTCTTACACATGATAATCAGCATACCTTTGCCAGATCTACACAGTTACTCAAAACCAAATCCAAAAGTAACTTCTATGATCAAAAGACCAATTGATTTGGGAAGAATATTTGTATTTTTGTCAGGTTCAAATTTAGTATCATTAACAATGGATATAACTACTTTCCCTTTTGTCCACTGATGGTGTTGTTTTTTTCTGTTGGCAGCTTTTTTACCAAAGCCATATGTGATAACACGAGCGTAGTATGTGTGGTGTCAAGAAGTCGTGAAACCAGCATTCTGGTGATGTATTCTTTGAACATGTAATATGGAAACTAATGCAATTAACCTGGATCATCTTGCTCAATGTAGTAAAGAGAATTCTATTTGCAAACCCAGAATGATTATTTCTGGGATTATACCAGGAAAGACGCAGTAACTTAACTATCTATAGTGAATCTACACTATATGGGTCACACACTATACAGATAGAGTATGGAGAAACATATTCTATGTCCCTTCCATCAAGGAGAGTATAGAATACTAAGGTAGGAAAATATAAATGGTCACACAAGTGTACAATTCCAAACAATTCAAGGGAAGCATATTATGGGGAAAGCGTGTGAATTTAGATTGAGGCTGGTTTAAAAATGAAGGCATCTGTATCAGTCAGTCAGTGAGTGTTCTTGCCTGTAAGCAACCAAAAATAAATTCTGTAAAATTTAAGCAAAAAAGGAATGTATTAGAAAAACAGAGGTTAATATCTAAAAGTAGCTAGAAAAGACTCAGAATATATGTAGATGGGAATAAAAAATGCTCAAAAGGACTAGGAAATTGAAAATACATCAAAGGTTAAATCACATAACTGTCTTGATTTGCATATCACCACAGCCATTGTAAAGGCTATGATAAAGAACTGGGCCCCTGTCCTTGTAGTGAGTTCAGGATTCAGAGTTCTGGGAGAGAATATTAATAAATCAAGCCTATGACACAAGGATCTGCTCTTCTGGCTTTGAGGGAGGGTAAGATTGGAAGAAAGATGATCTAAGGGGATAGATAATACTCTAAATGGGCTGTGATCTCAATGGGAAATCTCTCCAAAGCACATGGGCTGTTTAAGTGTCCACCATCCCCTCTCTGTAGAAATAAGCTTAAAGCTGTGACCAAGACAATAAAGGAAGGGCAGCGCAATGAAGGGTTTATGCAGAAGGACAAGGTTGGGTGGAGAAGATGACATGAGATGCAGTATAAACAGTACCTGAGACAGCTCTGAGATAGTCATGTGTTTGGTTTAGTTCAGAATCAAAGAAAATCTATGTGTCTGAAGTCGAACCGGCAACCTTGTGATTGAGAGGACACGCTCCAACCAACTGAGCATCTGGGAGCTCAGCTGCAGCTCAGCTCAAGGTGCTGTGTTCAATCTTAGTTGCAGGGAGCAGAGCCCACCATCCCTTTCAGAAGTCAAGGAGTCCAACAGCTGCAACCTTGTGGTTGAGAGCCCACCGGGCCATGTGAGAATTGAACCGGCAGCCTTTGGAGTTAGGAACATGGAACTCCAACCGCCTGAGCCACTGGGCCAGCCCCCTACACCTGTGTTTTTAAAAGATCCTTTTCATTGCCATTTAGAAAATTGATTTAAAAGTAGCCATAGGCCCGGTGGCTCAGGCGGTTTAGAGCTCCATACTCCTAACACTGAAGGCTGCCGGTTCGATTCCCACATGGGCCAGTGGGCTCTCAACCACAAGGCTGTCAGTTCAATTCCTCGAGTCCCACAAGGGATGGTGGGCTGTGCCCCCTGCAACTAGCAACAGCAACTGGACCTGGAGCTGAGCTGCGCCACCCACAACTAAGACTAAAAGGACAACAACTTGAAGCTGAATGGCACCCTCCACAACTAAGATTGAAAGGACGACAACTTGACTTGGAAAAAAGGCCTGGAAGTACACACTGTTTCCCAATAAAGTCATGTTACCCTTCAAAAAAAGAAAAAAAAAAAGTAGCCATAGTGACCAAGGAGAGCCAGTTAAGCCATTTCCGTTATTAGAATCTATTCTCTTTGCTATAGATAAAGGTAAAGGGTGGCAGTGGAGACCAAGGTAGAAGAGATAGAGGAAGAAATATGTAAAATTTGTGGAATATATGTGCATGAGCACAAAAAATGTAATTTGTTAGAGGACACCGGAATAAGTAGGATCCCACAGGGTCTGTGATTTCTGAGTAATGTCAGTTAAAAGGAGATAAAATTGAACTACTGTTAGGCTTTCATTTTCCATAAATAAGTGATCAAACTGTGTAGAGAATATTTTCTACACACAGCACCTAAACATTGTTCAGATTTGCAAATGCAAAACAAAACTTTAAAATCCATTGTTAAGGTGGCTGGAATAGAAGAGAAACCTTCTAAGATGGGGAAAAAAATGTAAATCCAGAAAAGTCAACAAACGTTTTTTCCTTCTTTGTCGAATTTTAAAGGACTACTTGATACAATACAGGACCTCTGCCTCATTGGAGGTGAGGTCAGATCTGTAAGATCCAGGACCCTCAGAAAGGTAAACTGAAGGGCAATCTACCCACTGGAGAAGGATGCTAGGGAGAGCTGCTGCCCTCAGCCACAGGTACAGGTAGAATAAAATCAGAGAAACCATTCTCTCCAGAGAATTCCTAACCATAACAATATTCTCCTTGGAGCTGGATTTCATATAAGTCAGGGTCCCAGGACAATATAGATATTATATACAAATTAAGATAATTTGAGGAAAGTATATTAAAGGGACTACTATAATTTGGATTTGGGATGAAAAGAAGTAGAGAAACCACAAATAATGAACCTAGTGTTATTAATATTTTAACCCATCCCTCCAAGGCTATGGCAGCCCATTTCTGACTTGTGTTTGCGAATCCAGACCAGGTTTTGTTTCTGCCTCAGTCACAGGAAGCTCTATTGGTGAGCACTACCTGATGGGAACTAGTTAACCTTCCCCTACAAGTAAGGCAAGGCACTGAAGGCTAATGGCCTATCATCCCTGACCTAGTTAAAGAAGGAGTACTTATTCCTTATCATCTCACCTTTTGTTTCCCTGGGATGGCCTATGCTTAAAGCCACTACTGATGAGTGGGCGCTAACTATAGACTATAAAGAATTAAAGGCTATTCCCGTTATTAGAGCACCTCTACCAGATATCACTTAATGGATGACATTCAAAATATCATAAGGGAATGGTTTCAAGTTACAGATTTGACCTACATGTTTTATTTTGTAAAAATTTCACAGGAGAGAGAGGTGTTCTCCTCTACCATCCATGTATTCTGCTGCACTAATGGCACGTGGAACCAGTCTGGGCCTGCTCGTGACACCCAGCAGATAGATCAACTTGCCCCTGAACCTGATAGCACCAGTTGGGTGATTCCCTGGAGATAAGCAGACCCCCTGCAGATGACCTCTGACTTTACTCTTTTGCTGTGCCTTTTCCTGATCTGAGAGGTCCCTACCCTTACCAGAGTGACTACACATCCACTGGTGTGTCACCCTAGCCTTACATATTAGCTGCCAAAGGTGGGGGGAGGGGAGGAAGGGGGTGGGCAGTCTATGTAATTGTTAACACATCCTGCTGCACTCACCAAGTTTTACAGAGAGTCAGGGACAGACACCAAAGGCACCAGAATATCACTGCTAACTAACCAGATAAGTCAGACTCTTCTCTTTTCCAGATCTAGTCTTCTGGCTCTCCCCTACTAAGTGAGCAGACTGGCTGCAAACTGGCTTCGAAGTCCTGGTTTGTGCTCTTATAGGCTTCTGTATCCTAAAGATGCTCTATCACTGGCTCTGAGCCCAGCATTCTAAAGTAACATACAATGTAGATCATAGAACAGCCCAGGGCCAGGAGATGGTTTATCATATAGATGAGCCAAAGATGGCCTCTGTGTATTGGCCCCTACGTTGTTTATTTCTTCAATGCAGACAGACTCATTACCTCAAAAGCCTGCTGGTGCCAGATTCCAGTTTTTACACATCCAATTATTTTTAAATTGTTTAATTTTTAAAATATTCAAATTCATATTTATTTAAATTCATTTTAAAAATTTAAATCTAAAATTTTATTTTTAAATGTATTTAAATTTTAATATTTATTAAATAATTAAAGTACTTAAAATAATCCAAGCAAGAAGATTTGTAGTCATTTAGAGCCTGCCTCCTTGTCAGACCCTCAGTGAAACTTCTCCTAACAGCCATTTCCTATTGGACTTTCAAGAATTACAACATATAGCATTGATTTGCATTAGCCCACAGACATTTAGACCTAATCTATTTCAGAATAAATATATTGACAGTCCTATGAAACCACTGACAGTCACTCTCATTTGACTCTTCAGTTGTTTATCTACATTGTGTCTTCAAATAGGTTTTCTAGGATAGTATATTTTCTGGCTTTTGGGTATTTCATAGGGTCTTTTTATTGCCCCAACTCATACGGGACAACTAAGCCGGATATGGCATTATCAAGATAACTTCTCTCAAAATCTAGAGATATTACTACACTGTTGTTGAGTAGCTATAGTCTCTGAAATTAATCCTTTAGGCAGTTTGAATATTTTTGTAGCAAATCTGTTTGTTCTGACTGAAATCTTCCACACTTATATGCCATTGACATTGTGTCACAGGATTTTGATGCTTTGTTCACTCTGTTTCTCTTTGTGTTTTAGGTTTGGGTAATTTCTATTGACCTATCTTCAAATTCATTGATTCTCTTTTCAGCTGTGAAAAGTCTATTGATAAATCCATTAAAGGCATTCTTCATCCTCCATTTTCATTTCTAACATTTCCATTTGACTCTATTTTAGTTTCAACATGATGGAAATTCTCACCTGCAGGGATGTAGGCTAGAACACAGACAGACACCCCTGGGCAGGTTACAAAGAAAGTGGGAGCTCAGGAGAGCCAGGTGTGAAGAGAAAATTTCAAGGCCAGTTACAGACACAAAGACCCTGCTGCTGACTGACCATTATCCAAGAGGGCACAATGCCAGGGTTCTAGGAGTTGAAGAGGGTGGAAGTCGGGGATAGAAGCTGGGGGAAACATAAACATGGTCCAATGTGGATTAAAATTTGGGAAATGGGGCGTTATTGGGAGCCCAGTGCTTCTTGTGTTGCCTGATAAAATAAGAGCTAAAGAGCATGATGAGGAGATACTTCTGTGAATACAGCGAAAAGGCCAGGCTGGAAGATAAAGCTTATATCTGTAGGTTATTGTTCTTCCTCACATGCAGCTCCAGAATAAGAGACTCACCCTTCAGTCCAGCAGCTCTGGGGGCAGTGGGGAGACTGCCTCCAGTTGGGGCAGGGGTGTTCCTACAAACTTAAGGTCTGGAAAATTGGTGCTGTGTATGTCAGCCTGACCCGTAAGAAAAAGAGGAAAGGGCCGGGCTGTGTGTGGTAAGCAGTTTACAAAAATAAACATTTATCTCACCCACATATTATCTCAGTTACATCACATAAAAATGGCGATGGAGCCTTAATGGGAGAACATATTTGTTGTGTATACAACTGAGAATGTATTGATAGCTGGAGGATTTTAGGAATTACTACAAATTTATAGATAATAGACAGGGAATCTGGAAGGGAGATAGACTGATTTAGAGTGGGTTGCTCACACAAGGTGATCCCTTGATGACAGGATGCCCATTTTTTAGGAAAGCCCATGAAGAAATGCCCAACTCCCTTAGTAATCAGTGAGTAGGTGAAAAAATAAAGACTGAGATACTACTTTATACTCGTGATTTTGGCAAAAATGGTAGCATCAGATATACTCAGGTGTGGGGAACAGCCACACTCTGCTGACAGGACTGTAAGTGATGCATTGATTCTGGGGGACCATTTGGAGGTCTTTGGTGAAATTTAGTAGTCAGCACATGCCATTGACTCATCAGCCCCACTCCGAGTCATGTGCTTAGAAAAACTTGCACACAGTGGAGCAAGGAGACGTGAAAAGGCAGGCAACAGGAAGGGTGACAGTCAACAGTGACATATGAAAATGACAGGACATCGGACAGCTACATACTTCGATTATATAGATCTCAAACACATACCCCCAAGTGAAAATATCAAACAATGGCATAAAATATTTCAAATTACAAGAGAGGAATTAGGGTTGGGAGGTGCAGGGGACCAAGTATGTGCAAACAGGTAGTCGTATATCCTCCTGAAACACAAAGTGGGGAGCAGATGTCACACACTGTCCACAAAAAATAAATTCGATCTATTTTGGGATAAATGCCCTGTCACTATTTAAAGGACCCCCATTTCCTTCCTTACCAATGTTATGTGTATTACCTATTAATTGCTATTATTGTTATTATTTGGCCTGTTTTTGAGTTATCAGTTCTTAGCCATTGAATAATCTCTCACTGAGACAATATCATGAGTTTTTTATTATTGTCTTAAGATATGCTTAAATACCTGGCAAAATTATTTTCAATATCTTTATAATAATATTATTTCAGATGACTTGTGAATTTTAGAACATTTATAACTTTCTCTCTACCAATATATATTTGTGATTACAGCTGTAACTCACAAAACTTATGAATTAATGTAAGATTAAATGACCTTTACAGTAATAGTATACATATCTTTATAGAAAACTTCATTAATATAAATGTCTATAGTACTACTATAAATTTTGTCTTATACATTTTGAACAATTTCTGTGAAGAATAAGGAAATGTTAAATAGGGTAAATGTCAAGCGGGGCTGTAATGCAGGGAGGCCTGCGGGGTCTCTGCTCCCGCTCCCCACATGAGAACGCAGGATATGGTGAGGCCAAAGAGGAACACCCATGGTGCCATAGGTAGGGGAGTCATACCACTATACTCTCCCTGGTGGCTGGGTTGGAGAAACAGGAAACAGGAGCCACACAATTCTCAACCCTCATTGCTCCGCTTGCAGGCTCAGCCACCATCTTCTTGCTAGCCCCCATTTTCTGCTAGCGTAGCCACAGCAGTTATATTAGTGGCCAATGGCTCACTGGTTACAGCTGACGGCCAACTAGCCACAGCTGATGGCCATGCAATCACGGTTCATGGCCATTTACTACCTGAGCCAGCACCTTTCCATGTGAGGCCAAGAGCCTGGAAACTGCTTTCTGGGGCTCTGTCCCCACAGGGGCAGCCTGCAGGTATCAGCTCCCGCTCCCCACATAAGAATGCAGGACATAGTGAGGACAAAAAAGAACACCCACGGAGCCATAGATAGAGGAGTCACACCACTATAGTCTCGCTGGCGGCTGAGTTGGAGACACAGGAAGCAGGAGCCACACTATCTGCAACCTGTCGTCCACTTCTCTGCAATCTGCAACCCGCACTCCGCCATGCTAACTACAGTCTGCGCTTGCCAGCTACCATCTTCTTGCTAGCCCCCATTTGCTGCTACCATAGCCACAGCAGTTATATTAATGGCCAATGGCTCACTGGTTACAGCTGACAGCCAACTAGCCACAGCTGATGGCCATCCAATCACAGTTGATGGCCATTTACTACCTGAGCCAGCACCTTTCCACGTGAGGCCGAGAGCCTGGAAACTGCACTCCTGGCTCTGTCCCCACAGTAAAATAGCAAAGAAAAAAGAATAAAGAGAAAATTTTTAGAAGGTCCAAGTATAAAAATGAAGAGAGTAGATACATAAGACACATACAGTGTTCCGTGTAAATCTTGCCTAATCTTCTTGAAAATCTTGTGCCTTTGCCTATTTTGGCATCTTTCCACTGTCTTGAAATTAAGTATTTTCTTTTTGTCTCTGTCCACTAAAATTGAAGCTCTTTTAAAGTAGAGCTCTTTGTTTCTGAGACTGCAGTGTGTCTGTCTCATAGGAAATGCTCAGTAAATTCTTAATTAGTAAGTGAAATGATGGAGGGATAACGGGAGCCAATATATCGAGTAGTATAGTGAGAGAGAGTGCAAAGTCAAATATTAGGAAAAGGGTCAAGTACAGAAGAGGGACCATAAAAAGTGGAAACAGATGGCTAACGAAGTAAAGTTAATGGAAATGCGTGAGGAGAGTAAAAATGGAAATCCAAGTGGAACAGATTTTCACACTTAAATGAAAGGAGCCATAGAGTGAGGCAACTGTAGTTAAGATTTAAAGCAAAGCAGGAGTAAATATTAAATAAGAAGGAAAAGTTAATTCAAAGAAATAGAGGTCAGAGAAAGGAATTTTGCAATAGAAAATTTGCTAAGAAGATGAGAGAAGAGAAAGGAAACAAAATAACAGAACAACATCAGAAAAAGTATGAGAGGAAACAGGTTTGTAAAGTGGGAGAGTCAGGGACACACAAAACACAAGAGGAGAAGGGGGCAATTGTCAGAAAGTTAAGCCAATTTAATGAGAGGGGAGATAAATGGGTGGAAAATAGGGCAAGGAAAAGAAATTATAAAGAGAGATGTGCAACTAGCGCTGCAATAGTGGATTAAAGAGACCTACTGACATTAAAGAGATGCAACAAGACGTGAGAATAGGAACATTAAATTGTACCTCCATAATTTCTAAGCCTAGGAAAACCTGGAAAGGAGAGAGCAGAGTGAAATGAGTATAGAGAAGAAGACAACATAAGCAAGCAATGGACGATAAGAATACCTTCGGGAGGAGGGAGAGAGCCTGAGGGAAGGGAAAAAGGGATGAAAGACAGGAATGAAGTCAGCAACAAAGAACCAGCATCCTACAAAGACAGTGATAGTGGGGGGTAAGGTTCAGAAGCCACCTCAAGATGTGCTTCAGTGGTATGCGGATTATTTGAGCTAAGGGCAATGGATACCCTGTGGGCTCAAGAGGAACTTCTGCCCCCCACCTTAATTATCTAGAAGAATTTAAATGAGGAGCTTGACCCACGATAAGAGTTATCACCAGAAAAAACTTTTGACCTTCCTATTTGGTAGGGCAAATTCTAATGACTGCAGTCTCTCTCCCTGCAATGACCTTCTGAAGCCTCAGGGTGCATTACTCATCCCTAGCTCAAAATGTCTTATAGACTCACTTTCCCCTTCTGTCCCTGAAGCTGTCCTGCATGTGGGGTCTCTGATTCTCTCATGTATGTGGGGTTCCCATACATATGTATGTATGTAATTAAATTTGGTCATTTTTCTCTTGTTAATCTGTCTCAGCTCTACTTGATTATTAGACCAGCGGAAAGAACCCTGAGGGTAGAGGAAAGTTTCTTCCTCCCCACAGTAGCAACCCTCAGGCAGTTCACATATGCTCGTGATTTCATCATTCAGAGGTTGGCCTTGTACAGAGAGGCAAAGTGACTGCCCAGAAGTCACAGCCTGGTGGAAGGCAAAGCTGGTTGAACCCAGGGAGACTGGCCCTAGCAACATTGACCAAATTGCTATAAGCCGTCAAAAAAAGACCAAGAAAATTGGAATAGGGGGCTGTCCCGGTGGCTCAGGCGGTTGGAGCTCTGTGCTCCTGCCGTGCAGGGCGTCTGGTGGGGTGTCTGCTCCCGCCCCCCGCAAGAGAACGCAGGATACGATGAGGCCAAAAAGGGACACCCACAGAGCCATAGGTAGGGGAATCATACTAGTATATTCTCGCTGGCGGCACTATAGTCTCACTGGAGGCTGGATCCACACTGTCCTAACTGCAATTCGCGCCATCCTAACTGCAATTCGCGCCATCCTAACTGCAATCCGCGCTTGCCACCCAGCCGCCATCTTCTTGCTAGCCCCCATTTCGCTGCTAGCGTAGCCACAGCAGTTATATTAGTGGCCAATGGCTCACTGGTTACAGCTGACGGCCAACTAGCCACAGCTGATGGCCATCCAATCACAGTTGATGGCCATTTACTACCTGAGCCAGCATCTGTCTATGTGAGGCTGAGAGCCTGGAAACTACTTTTTGGGGCTCTGTCCTCACAGCTCCTAACGCCAAAGGCTGCCAGTTCGATTCCCACATGGGCCAGTGGGCTCTCAACCACAAGGCTGTGGCAGTTGGACTCCTTGACTCCTGCAAGGGATGGTGGGCTCCACCTCCTGCAACTAAGATTGAACACTGAGCTGAGCTGCCACTGAGCTCCCGGATGGCTCAGTTGGTTGGAGTGTGTCCTCTCAACCATAAGGTTGCCGGTTTGATTCCTCGACTCCCTCCAAGGGATGGTGGGCTGTGCCCCCTGCAACTAACAACGGCAACTGGACCTGGAGCTGAGCTGCACCCTCCACAACTAAGAAAGGACAACACCTTGACTTGGAAAAAGTCCTGGAAGTACACACTGTTCCCCAATAAAGTCCTATTCCCCAATAAAGTCCTGTTCCCCTCCCCCAATAAAAAAAAATCTTTAAAAAAATTGGAATAGAGGTCAGAGAACAAAGGTAGAATGATTTATAAAGTGGTTTTCTTTTCTTAATTTTTATTAGGGAATATTGGCAAACAGAGTGTTTTTCCAGAACCCATCAGCTCCAAGTCAAGTAGTTGTCTTCAATCTAGTTGTGGAGGGTGTGGCTCACTGGCCCATGTGGGAATCGAACTGGCGACCTTGGTGTTATGAGCACTGCACTCTAACCAACTGAGCCAACCGGCAGCCCCGATTTATAAAGTTTTGAGATTAAAATGCCTTTTTGAAAAAGAGGAAAGGAAGAGAATAATGGACTTAGGAGGAAAATAGAAGAATGGGTAATCGCTTCTCGGCCTTTTGGCTAAGATCAAGTGTAGAAAAGGAAATACGAGGAAAAAAAACAGGAATGGATAATGAAAAGGAAATGAAGAAAAGAGAATAATGAGAAAAATAGAAAGTACGATGACAAATGAGAAAGATGACAGAGAATACTCAAATAGAAGAAACATGAAAAGAAAAATTTTTCAAAAGGCGTTGACAGATAAATGAGAAAAGGGGCTCTCACAGAAGTGTGTTCCTGTTTCTCCCAGCTGAGGCTTGAGGAGAGGGGCTCACCTGGCTGGTCTCTGCAGCTGAGACCTGACAAGCTGTGGGGGGTGATGGCAGACTCCAGAGTGACAGGACAGGTGGGGTGACCTCATCCCACACTGGGATGTGATTATCCTCTCACCCAAACTGGATCTGACCAGCTCAGGGTGGATGCTTTAAGATGGTAGAAAATTAGCCTATTGTGAATTAGCCTACTAAAACGTGTATTGTGACAATTACATTAGACACAAACTACGTTCTGGGAACACCAGCTTTTCCCGATGTGAATTCTGTGTTAATGAAGTTCTGTGCCATAAACTCAAGATTTAATTCTACTCTGTTGAAACAATAACTTAATAATAGTTGTGAGTCAACCTGATGACGTACAATGTAAAATTTTAAAGAATGAGTAGCTAAGTCATGAAAATATATGAACGATTTAAAGCAAATTGAAATAAAGTCAATTAATGGCATTTAAAATTTCTATCACAATTACTTAAGAGAATATTCATGTATGTGGATAATGACTGAAAAAAACAAGATAATCCTATTTCTGTGGGCAATCCTTAATTTTGTCCACTTAAAACTTTTCTTTAATGATTTTTTTTTAGGCAGTTTTTGTGTTTTCTAAGCCTGGTTGTTGTTTTTTTTAAGATTTTATTGGGGAAGGGGAACAGGACTTTATTGGGGAACAGTATGTACTTCCAGGCCTTTTTTCCAAGTCAAGTTGTTGTCCTTTCAGTCTTAGTTGTGGAGGATGCAGCTCAGCTCCAGGTCCAGTTGCCATTTAGTTGAGAGGACACGCTCCAACCAACTGAGCCATCCGGGAGCTCAGCCACAGCTCAGCTCATGGTGCCATGTTCAACCTTAGTTGCAGGGGGCAGAGCCCACCATCCCTTGCGGGACTCCAGGAGTTGAACTGGCAACCTTGTGGTTGAGAGGACGCGCTCCAACCAACTGAGCCATCTGGGAGCTCAGCGGCAGCTCAGCTCAAGGTGCTGTGTTCAACCTTAGTTGCAGGGGGCACAGCCCACCATCCCTTGCGGGACTCAAGGAGTTGAACTGGCAACCTTGTGGTTATATAATACTCCTACTGGAATGCTGCTTTCAGAATGTATATTTTCCTTTGCAGTTGTTGGAAATTTCTCATTTGGAAGAGTAGCACTATCTTGGATTAACTAGCATAAACTTAATGAGGAAGATAAAATAAAATATTTAAAGATCATGATTTTAAAAGTAGAAAGATATGTTTCTCTGGAAACTCATTTGTTGACTTGGGTAACAGTGACTTCTGAGGCAAAAAGGAAGCTGGAGAAGCCAGCCCTGGGCCTGAAATCTTGGGGAAGATAGGTCGGGAGGGGTGAAGGTTTCAGAGAAAGAGCCATGAGTCCTCTCTTCCTCGTGGCAGCCATTCTCTGTCTGGAGGATGCCTTGCCAGGACGTCAGGTTCCCAGACTCCTGCAGCACTGGCTTACCGCCGGCGCCTGCAAGAGGCTGTGGGTTACACGGCTGTCCCCTTGCCAGCTTGAGGCTTCTGTGGTCACTAATCTCTGGATAATTTTACACCCCCCCCCTTTGCCCTTCCAGCCCCCTCCAACACTTTCATAATCAATCTTCTGTTTGAAACACCCACAGCGGTTTGTTTTCCTGACTAGCCACTCACTGTCACTCTACCTCAACTATCTCCTTAGACATATCTCACATCTAAAACCAGAATTCAGGTTAGAGACAAGGTAAGATTACCCACTAAGCCGGGGGTGTAAAAACTGCGGCCCGCGGGCCAACTGCGGTCCGCAATCCATTGTTAATTGGCCCGCAGCAAATTCCAAAAACATATTTAGTTTACTTAAATAAACCAGGTGAGGCAATACATACTTCACCTCGAGTGAGTGGCCCGGCTGTTTGTGTATTTTACCTCATATGGCCCTTGGTAAAAAACGTTGAAAAAAGTTTGGACACCCCTGCGACTAAGCCCTAGCAATACTGAATTTAGAACCGCTCCTCATTGTTTCAATTGTCTAAAGAGCTCCAGGCACAGGAATATTCAAGGCTTTGATAAATTCCTCACTGTGGCCAGAAGATGGCAGTACGCCACCACCCAACTCACCAACAACCCGCTGGCCAGAGCGGCTTCACAATCCTAGACCCTGCAGGGACTCAATTACCGTCATGGGACATGTCCGCCCACAGGTCAGTCGGTTTCAAGAGCACCTATCAGCCACGTAATCCAAATGCTTATAAATAAAACCCCAAGTCGCAATCAAGAAATAACTTCCTTTCAAACACCATGATATCCTAGTCTGAGATGTCTGGCAAACGTTTGGAATTGAATAAACCATCATCCTTAGTTAGGACAGAACACTTTTAAAGGGAGATCCATGGTCCATGAAGCATCGTCAGTCAGCTAAACCAGGCGGTCTGGGTCTGCATTTGTTCTTGAATGTGTTATCCTAAGGACAGCCTGGGGGAACGGGCACCTGACACACAAAGGCCAGTCACCAGCGCCCAATGGAAAAGCCTGGGGCCGCCAGGCCCACCCCGTGACCCACCAACACAGCCGAGAGCCATCTGTGGGCACTGGCCAATAGGACCCAGAGTCCTGCCCATTCCCAAGGTGTCAAGTGTCTTCCAAGGTAATCCCAACATTTATCAGCATAAATTCAACTGTTACATCTATTAGTAAGTTTCTTCCAATACCAAAAAGATTAATAAAAATATAGCACTTCCGGATCTTCTGTCTGGATATTTACTCCAATATGTAAAAGTTCTTTTAATAAAGGAAGTCACTCCTTCAACATGGTAAGGCCCCCCCCCCCGCCATAATCAGAAGAAACAAAATCCTTTCGTGCCACACATTTGTGGGAAATATAGCAATGAGGGTTCACTTTTGCAATCTCAATCAGAAAAATTAGGAATGTCCTACACTGCAATTGTGGCCAAGACCCAAGTAAACGATCCCAGAGTCCCGCCGGTGTGGGACTGTCCATTCTCAGCCGAGGGGCTGTGATTTCTGGGAAGTTCCTCCTGTCTCTTGTTAGAACAATGGTCTGGAAGGGCTGAGCTGTGAATGACTCAGAGGACGTGCAGTACCCATCCTGCCAAGCGTGCAGGCACATGGTTTTCCTCTCCCCCGAGCCCTCGCCAACCCCTAACAGGCCGCCTGGAACCTGCAGTGGCCTGAGCCTGGAACACAGGGCTTATGGTGCTGAACAAGGCTGCCTCCCTCTCTGTGCCTGAACACCCCAAACTGCACCCCTGCTCCCTGGGATAGTCTCTTTGGGGGATCAACTCTATGGTTTGGCCAAAGCAGCCATGGAGAGTCAGAACCATTCTGAGCTGCTAAAAAACCTGGCTGGAGCACCCAATCAAAGCACCAAAGCTCACATTCTCCCAAATGATGGCACCTGACTGCTGACCTGTTTCTGACTGGGGTCCTGACACTGGGCAGAAATGGGGAGGGAGGGCGTTAGAGCAGCTGTGACTACACTGGCATGGACATACGAATGTGGCTCCTGCTGTCTTAGGGACAAGGACTTTGGGATGGCTTTAGGGCCAGTAAGGAGGGAAGCGGACTCACCTTGGCCTCTGTCTCTTCAAGCCGTCTATGAAGGCCCGAGTGGGGGTGGGGCTTCTGTGTCAGAAGCTGAGAGGCTGGGGGTAAAGGAAGGGCTCTGGGCTATGGGAGTAAGCAGAGAGCCGAGGGGGAGAGACCTGCGAAGACCCTGAGGGCTCTGCGCTGGCCTCTGTTCGGCAGGCTGGTCTCCTGCTGAGGTCCAGGTGGTCTCAGTCAAGGGGGCATCAAGCCCCAGCCCTACAGACCCAGCCAGCAACACAAGACCCCGTAGATAGACAGTCTGGAAGTTCACCAGCTACAAATCAGGAAAACCATCTAAAGGGGCCTTCATGTGGGAGCTCCCACCCAAGATGCGGACTTAGAAGACAACCCAGTATCTAGGAGCCCCTTGGAACTATTGGGGTTTGCGGAGTTCAGACAGGACTATGGTAAAGGGCCCCAAGACCCACTTTGCCTAGGGTTGGCTGCAACGATGTCACCCTTTCCCAGTTACTTTCTAGACAAATGGAACATGAATGGAGGATTCAGAACACTCAACTTGCAGATAAGGCAGCCCCCCCCCGAAGAGACTACAGACCCCCACACACACACATGGATTGCAGGCCTCCCCAGCCCTGTCCTGGATGGGGCTCTCATTTCCTTCATGGAATCTGACCCAGCAAGCCCTGCCTGGGAGCCAGGGAGAGCCCAGCCAGCCCTGCAGTCTGGAGCATTATATGGGGGCCATGAGACCTCCCCCGGCTACACAGCTGGCACCCTCCTACTAAGGGAGGGGCTGGGCTGAGCCCACACATACCAGACGCCACGCAGTGTGTTATCCTTTAATAAAGAACTGGGTCAGTGTGGCCACCATTCTCCCCAAGGCCCCCTGCAGCAGATGCCCCTCACCACTGGCTGCCTCCGAGGCAGGGTGGCCCTGAGGCAGCCAACCAGGCTGAGGGGTCAGTGTGCAGAGGCCTAGGAAAGGCATACATCTCTCGGACCTAGGAACGTGGCAGCAGCAACAAGGCCAGAGGCAGCTAAACTGAGGTCAGGGCTGATGGAGGACAGGACAGGAAGTAGGGGTCCTCCTCCTTCCCCGCGGAATCCCGGTGGGGTGAAGGCCAGTGTTCAGGAACAGTACAGTCTCTCCGGCGGCTGGAGGCCCTTCCAGCCACTCTCTGGAAGCCCTTAGTCCCTGACTCCCCACAGACTAACATCCCACAAACAGCCCACAGGCTCACGGGGCTTGGGGAGCAGGCGGGGTACCACCCCAACGGCCTCACAGCTCCAGGTCTGCGAGGTAAGTCCAGCAGGGCCCAGGCCAGAGCCACCAGGCAACTGTGGGCCACCTTCCACTAACTCTGCTTGTCAGGCACTATAGGCATCTAAGAAGGTGGTCTGTCCCTCAAGGTTCCAGAGTTGCCCAGGCGAGGCTGAGGCAACAGCAGGGCTCGCCGGGTCCCTACAGATCCGTGACTTTGTTTTCCACAGCCGCTGCGATCTGCTGCAGCCGATAGCCCAACTGCATCTTCTGGGCCGTACCATCTTCCTCCAGAGCAGTGATGATCTGAAACACAGAGACCGACGCCGTCAGGGGAGGCCTCCTGCCTCCACGCCTGCCTTTGCCGCAAACTTCAAGGGGCCTCCGCAGTATTGGAGCACAGTGGGGAGTACCACTCACTACTTCCCATGTGACCTCAGGGCTTCAGCGGGAGGGGAGACTCTCAGCAAAGTCACTGTGGGGTTTTAAGGATCAGTGAGGTGGAGACTGAAATACTTAGCACTCATGGTAACAAATATCCACCTCCCCCAGGAAAATCGTTTGGAGTGGAGATCAGCTCCCCACGCCGTGTTGGCCTTCTCCCCACAAACCCCCTAGAAGCCCTGTGCTGGCCAGATACTGGCCAAACATGAACAACAGAACCACAAATGAGGGCCACCACAGAGGGACAGCAGGAACCTGGAGGGGCTCACCCGCCGTGTCTGCACAGGGGACAAGATGCATCACACATCCCCGTCCCCCATGCCCGACGCTGAGGCTCACACCACTCAGAGCAAGTGCCTGCACTTCACACTGAACATTTGTTAAACGACTGTCCTCACTTTAGGCCTGGGCCACGAGGCAGGCTCCTTATCTCTAAACAGCAACGGACACATCGCTGGTTTCCCGCAAATGTCCGCGTGGACGATTCTGGCACATTCAGTAGGCTGACTGGTGGGGCTCTGATCTAGAGGCTCAGTCCAGGAATCCTCCAGAAAGACCCCTCACCGGCTCCACTGTGCCCTCACCCACCCCTGGCACTGTGCCTGGACCCTCCTCTCTCGAAGCCGATGCCGCCCACACCCACAGGGATGGCCGGGCACAGCATCCTGCCACCCGTGGACTTGGGTAGGGATATGAGACACGGCAAGTTCAGGGCAGAGGTGGCAGCTGTGTCCCCCCAGCGCAGTCTACACACCATCTCCAGGCGCTGGTAGGACCCAGCTGCCCACCACCACCATGCCTGGGAGACCTGCTGAGGAGCCCGGATGTGGGGGTGGGGACAGGTAAGAGCACACCAATACCAGAAAGCATGCCTGAAGAATGCTTCCCATGCCCAGCCCCTCCCCTAATCTGTGCTGGGGAGCAGAGCCGGGGGCTCCCGAATGGTCCCCATGAGAGTCACAGGGCCAGATCCCCTGTCACGTCCATCTTCTCAGCCCCCATCAGGGCCCCAGGTTCTGCCCACCTGGTCATAGTATTTGTTGATATACTTGTAGAGTTCATGCAGGGCCACTCGTGCCCCAAGGTCTCCAGAGTAGTTCTAGGGAGGACAGAGAGAGGTGAGAGAAATGAGGGATGCCGCCAGCCACCAGAGGAGGCCCAGGACTTAGGGAAAGTGGAGGAGGGAGAAGGGGGCCTGGGAGATGGAGGAAAGGATGGGCCCCCCTACACATCAGGGGTCACAGGCCAGGCATGCTCAGCTAGGGATGGGTCAGGGCCAAAGGGCCTCCTGGTGAAGACACCCCAGGTAGGCAGTTTCAGCAGGGCCCTGCCTCTCTCCCCCTTGAGGTTCCAGCGGGGACCCTCTGTCATCCCAGGGGACTGCAGAGCCAAGCGAGAGAGATGCCGCTCAGGCTGTGACCCTGCATTGTTCTGCTCTGATCTCACTCAAGTCTTTCCTGAGATGACAGTCAGGCCCCTCTATAGGGACACTTTTGAGCCTCAACCTCCTCGGGACAATGGAGCTGACATCACCTAACTTGTGGAGCTCTTGTGGGGAACAAATGAGAAGACAAAGCGTCCCCCACACAGCAGTACCCCCCAAATCGTAGCTGCTATTATTACTGTAGTTATGATCGTCATCATCATCATTTCAGAAACAGTGTTTATAGGCTCCCTGGGGTTGATGTTCGGGGCTGCTTCCGGCGTAGAAAGGACATGTCTACACCACCAAGGAAATCAAGAGCCATAGGAAGACAAGGCCAGGCTGTCCCGGGTGGTCCTGAGCTGAATCCCAGCCACCTAGCTGCTGTGGGGCTGTCATCCACAGACCCCAACAAGCGCTGCAGGCCTCCCAGCACCCAGCTGGGTCAGGTGAGGTGGCAGCTGCTAGGATAGAACCCCTGCTGCTCTCTGATGAAAAGTTGGGAGTCCTGGTCTTTCAAAATGACAACTGGAACATTCTACTGAGGTACTTCCCTGCAAAGGGAACAGCGTGAAGCGGGAGGGACTCTCAAGGGGGAGGAGGCCTGTGCTTAACCCAACAAGCAGACAGAGGACCGTACCCGGGACAGCTCGGCCAAAACGGAGTTCATCTCTTGATCACTGGCGGGGATGGTCTGTCTGATGTCTGCATAGTACCTGCAAGAGACCATGCGGACAGCAGCCGCTGGGGAAACAACCCCACTCCTCACCCCAGAGGCCCACCCCTGGGCCTCTAACTGTAAACACCCACCAATCCGTCCACTCTGCCCCCTCCAGACCTTTCCCCTGCCCTCGTACCTTTCCACCATCCGTTTGTAACGGGGTATGTCCCGAGCATACAGAAGTTTGTTGATGGGGGAGTCCTGGGCGCCAGCAGGCAAGTAGTGAAAGGGGAAAGGAGAATGAGAGACCCTGGAACGTGATCAACTTTGTTTCCCAGCATTGTTTCAGTTTTAAAACTCAAAGTCCCGACTCCCAGGAGCGCCCTACAGTCCCAGGCAATCGGGATGGCTGGTCACCCTAGGCTATTTCCTTCTGCAAAGATCTCCTCCACGCCCCCATTCCACTGACATCCAGTCTCTGCCTTTGTCCCCTCGAGCTTTTCCCCCAGATTATTCCAAGGTCATTTCTCTGCTCCACATGCCTCCACCTGGATCCAGCAGGTGACTGGCATGCAGGGCAGGAAGGGAACAGTGCCACGTGCAGCCCTGTGCTGCTTCCCCACATGCTGTTTGTTCCCCATGTGATCATTTTAAAAATCAGGAAACTGACCCAGGAGATTAAGTAATTTGCCCAGACTACCTCACTCCTGAGTGACTGAGCTGGGATTTGAAGCAAGTCTCTCAGATCAGAGCCCACAATTTTGACACACCCAGACATCCTCTACTACTGAACTGGGGTCCACGCCCAGCTCTGCCCCAGTGGCTGTGGGCTCTGGGCAGGATGCTTCCCTTCCCTGGACCTGCTGCCTCATCCTGATCCTGCTGGGAGCATGAGGCAAGATCGCGCCACCCGCTGTGAGCAGGAATGGGAGCCCTGGGCCCGAGGAAGGGTGCGTGCCTCCCCAACAACTCTCCATGCGGGACACTTGGCATTCCTGGTTTGGACTATTGCTGAGCTACCCAGGAAGCATTTGCAGTTTGGCTGGAAGGAGGCAGTGTGACGATCAGGCAGAAAACCAGCCACTACACAGCACCCACTGTGGAGGTGGCCACGGGGCCCTGCTGTGGCCCTGCGGTGCTCAGTGCATCGCAGGCAGAACAAGAGCACGCAGAGCAAAAGTCGCCCCCAAAATAGCGCTACACAGTGGAACTTTCCACTTTGTTTCTTCATAGAGGTCATGTATCTCTCAAGAGGTCCCAGGGCAACTGTTCCAGGGACTGGGCTAAGCAGAGCCCCATTCTCAGACCTGAGGATCCCTGCCTGCAGGGCGCCTGAGCAGTCTTAGGGGTTACCCCGTATCTGTCACGGGACTCTCTGGACTCTGACTACGGTGACAACACATGCCACCTTCTGTGTGACCAGATGGCCCTGACCACTTCTCCTCTCTGTTTCTGAGCATCCCTCGTCACACCGCCCTCCATGCCTGGCAGTGTCCTCTCTTCTCTGCACTGGCAGGCAGACACCTCCACCGCCCTTAGGAATCAAACGCACCAGGCAGCCTGGAGCTGCCCTGCAACAGTAGAATCCACATCTCCACCTGGAAACCTCCTGGTGGCCCCACCACCATCTCGGGCTCACCTCCTCCAAGTCTAAACTCACCACAGCCGGAGACCCAGGAATCCCAAGTGACCCTTCCTTCTTCCTCATTCCCCACATTCAACCCACAGCTTCAGCCTGCCCTATACCCCCTCTTGTCCCGCTTAAACCTGGCCACTGCTGGTCCTGAGGACAGCACAGCTCCCTGTCTGGACTCCTGGCTCCAGTCCATCCACTGCACAATTGCCAGAAGACTGAACTTAACACTCAAGTCTAACACCCCTCACCCCCGTCCAGTTCCCAGGCCTGCAATGGATCCCATTGCCACCTCGGGGTAAGCCCTCACCCAGAGGCCCTGCTCTTGCCACCCACAGTCTGCACTGTCTGCCATGTCTTAACCCCATGAATCAGCACACAGCATCCCTGCCCTTGCTCATTCTTGATAACTGAGGCACCGCCACCTCCCAGGGAGCCTGGGGACAAAGCCTGGCCTGGGGCCTGGAGGCAGAGGCCTTGCCTGGCTCTCCTCCTCGATTCTCAGGAAAGCCTGGAATCTGTGCACCTGCATAGCACTGCCCACCCCACGCTGCCCCACCCACCCATGCCCTCTACCCCGACCCACTCACCCGGCCCAGCTTGTGGTCGGCCAGGGTGCAGGCATCCATAAACGTCTGCGCAATGACCAGGAGCACCGCGTCCATGTTGTCGGATGTCTGCACGTCGAACACAAACTGCGGGTTTTTTATTATATTGATCCAGAACCTCAGCGGCAAGCTGCGGACAGGGAAGGCGTCGCCAGTGAGTGTGCTTCAAAGACAAAAGAGAAGGTCCTGCACACCTGGCCTGCCTGGCCCCTCCCCCACCTGTTGGTCTTCCAGATATGGACGGTGTCCTGGTCGGAGATGCCATGCTGCTGGGCTTGCTCGTCCAGCAGGTCAAAGAAGTACTTAACAGCGAGAGGCACAGGGCGGCTGGTGCTGAGAATCACCTGGAACAGGTCATCCACAAACTTCTGCAGGGTGCCCTGCGGGGAGGGGAAGTACAGAGGTGCGGTCAGCAAGGGGACCTCAGCCCCAGCCCAACCTCAGACTCCTTGTGGCACCAGGCCTGTGTGAGCCCCATACCACCCCCAAATCCCACGAGTGACTGTTCTCTACCCAGCCCAGACCTCACTGCCTGTCCTGTCCCTGCCCCACCTTCATGGATAACAGGCGGGTCAGGTAGATCTCAGGGATGGCCTTGGCTCGCTCACGCTCCCCGCTCCGAAGGCTGCCCCTCCGCGGCCTGGGCGGCTCAGGCTCCTCGCTGGGCTTCACCAGGTGCCAAGGCCGGATGCCCCCCTCGTCTACATCCTCCAGCATGGGGGTCCCTGTGCCAAGACCCCACCACTTATCAGCCCTCATCACGTACCCCCTCCCCTGGGTCCTGGGGTCCTGTCAACTCCCAGTAGTGGGGGCACCTGGTGGAGGGCTTCTCTGGGTGGAAGGGAAGTAGACACAGCCCACCCCGAGGTCCAGGCTCTTGCCCATTACTGGGGACTGGGCAAAGCAAGGGCAGAGGGCCATAATTGGGGTGGGAGAGTACTCACTCTCTCCAGGGACATAATCCTGGTTTTCCCGGAGAACATGCTTGGTGAGGCAGGGGACCAGGGCCACAGTTGCTCCGTCGGGGACCTGTTAACCACAGCTGGTGACCCCCTCCATCAGCCACACCCCACCATACCCCTCCTCTGGTTCCCACCCTTCCCACCTTGTAATGCTGCAGAGTGTTCAGGCGCCTCCACAGACCCTGGACCTCAGAAGTCACATCCTCGTCGGAAAGAATGAGATGCCCGGCTACCCCAGAACGCCACTCTGCAAGGGCAAAATGGGGCATGGTCTAGGGCTTCCAGGACACCCTTCCTGCAATGGAACCTGTCTCTTCCTCCACGGGAACACAGGCACCTCCATTAGGGGCAGCCCTACCCAACCTCTCCAAAGACCAGGAGCAGGTCCCCCTCACCAGCTCTGCCCCCACTCATAACATCCCACCCCCACTGGACGATAGCTGCCAGCAGAGATGGTCCAGGACCAGCCCGGCCCTAACTCTGGCTCTGGTCCCCAGGCCACCCTTCCCTTCTGCTCTCACCGACATCCAGGGTGCGGGAGTCTGGCCGCTGGGCGAGAGGCACTCCTTTATAAAGCTGTTCCAGCATCTTCTCCTTGGCCTGGGAGATGGTGTCGCAGTCCAGGACCTTCACAGGCACACCCTGCACTTCTCCGGCCCCAGGCCCCACAGACAGCAGGGCATTTAAGGTCTACATGGGACACATGGGAGCATTCAGGGCTCATGCCACACGTGGGAAGACCAAGACACAAGGCCAAGGACAGGACAACCCCTGAGGAAGCCACTGCCTCTGACCTCCAAACACCAAACAGCCCTAATTCCTGTCTCTTCACCTGCCTGCGTCCCCCAAGGGCAGAGGCTCCCTGGCATAACACACTAGTAAATATCAATGGGGTGAGTGGCAGAAAAATGAGGGAACACAAGTCCCTCTTAACTCGGGTCTCCAGGCTCCTGGCTCAGCTGAGGCACCGGAGGAAAATCCCCAGGAGGAGCAGGTTTGGCAGAGCCTGAAAGGGATTTTCCCAAAGGAACTTGGGGTGGGTCACTAAGGGGAAAGCAAACCCAGAGGGATGTGATGGGCAGGGCTGCCAGAGTGGCTCCCCGCTTGGTGGGCACATCACATTCCTGGCAGGACACTGAGACCCCGGTCAGGCAAACACTCAGGTCCTGGCACCGCAAGGACTTGGGCGAGGGCAGAGCTGGCTATGGCCACCATGACCACACCCCAAGCCTGGGGACCTTCTGACGCCATATCCTCAACCTTCTATCCTGTAAGCTAAAGGCCTCTCTCCCACAGACACAGATACACAATCACACAGGCTCACCCTCCTCACCCTCACCAAGACTGACATTCCAGCACGCGCACACACATTCTCCCTCACCAGGGGACGGTACTCCACATCCTCTCTGAGAAGGCGGTTGTCATTCAGGGTGTATTTGGCTTTGCCAGTCACGCTGTCCACCGGCCCCTTGTCCACTTGATGCTTAATGCCACGGAAGAGCATGTACAGAGGTTCCCCTACTGCGTCCTGGAGAGTGGCAGGCAGTTAGAGCCACCGGGACAGGTGACAGGCATGGGCCCAGGTGTATGGGATACAACCCACACTAGGGAAGGATGCAGAGGGCTTAAGGTGACTGAAGACATGCTGCATGCAGGCTGGGGGCTGCGTGGTTTGCAGTCCTGCCCCTCCCTGGAGGGGAGCCCCATCCACTTCTGCGTCCCTTACCCTGACGAAAGTGTACAGGCAGATGGACATCCAGTTGGTGAGCAGCTTCTCCACCACTGTCTCTGTCCTGGAATGACAGGAAAGGGGGGCTTAGCTGGGGCAGGGTTAGCAGGTGCGTCCACGGGACTCTGTTCTGCAGACCTCCAGGCCCCAGAGGTCCTGACTCCGCTCCTGGCTCCAGCTGTCCGCAGCCACCCGGCCCCCATTGCTACTGACACCCACACAGACCTGCGAAGCATCAGCTTGGGGTTCTTGGCCACATACTGGGCCACCAGGTCACTGAGCAGGGTACGGAGTATGTCAGTGAAGTACTCAAGCTTCCCATGAAGCGCCACGGTGAGCAGAGATGCCACATAGGCACGGTCCCGAGCTGAGAAGGTGCGCTGGCTCTCCAGGGTGTGGATGAACTGGTGCCAGAGAGAGAGAATGGGTGGGAGGGAAGGGCCTATTCCAAAACCAAGGGATGGAGAAGGGGCGGGGCTGGTGTGGGCGGGGCCACGAGGGGGCGGGGCCAGGAGGGCCCAGGCGTGGGGGAGGGTCAGGGGTGGGATCTGCACCTTGGTGAGGAAAAGCTTGCTGTTGAGCAGGTTGGAGAGCTGCCCCAGCCCTTGTTCCACAGTAGGTCGCCTGCTCTCAGGCACACCCAGGTCCCGGTGCAAGGGCGACTCCTGGTGCCCAGGGAAGAAGACCCTCTCAGCATACACCTTGTAGTCAAGGAAGGGGATGCCGCTGCCCAGAAGGTCACTGGTGAGATCTGTCATCTCAGTCATAAGGTCTGTTGAGCAGAAAAGGCCAGGTTTGGGCGCCTGTCCCATGTTATAGGAGCAGGCTTGGGCACAGCCCTGGAGCCTGGGACCCCTTCTCTGCAGCCTCACCTGTGAACTCCTTCTTGCAGCGGTCCCGCACGCTGCTCTCCAGATTCTCCAGCTGGATCTGGACCTTCTTGTAGTCCCTCAGAGCCTGCTTACTCTTCCTCCTGCTCAGCACACCAAGGTCAGGACAGGAAAGGCTAGAGGAGGCCAGAGCCCTTGCTGGTCCCACGTGGCCCAGGCCTGCTTAGGCCTAACCCAGCCATGCCCAACCAAGCCAAGGCCTAGCCCAGAATAATTCAGCCTATCACGTTCGAGACAAGTCACAGCCACCCATGTCCTGTCTAGCCCAGCACAGTTTAGCCCAGGGATCAGCAAACCATAACCAGGTCAAATATACCCCTGACCTGTTTTTGTAAATAAAGATTTATTGGAACACAGCCATGCTCATGTGTTTGCACTATTGTCCAAGGGAGTTTTGTGTTAGAATGGTAGAGTTGAGCAGTTCTAACCAAGACCACCTAGCCAAATATTTACTCTGGCCCTTTATAGGAAATGTTTGTTGACCCCTGGTCTAGTCTGCTTCTCAGTTCAGCCACAGCCCGCTTCCTGCCCCGACCCAGCCCCATCTGCAGCACCCACCTGTACATGAGGACAATGACGATGACACCCAGAGCCAGAAGAGACGTGCCCACCCCCAAGCCCACCTGGGCTGCCATAGGAAAGGCCATAGGGCTCTCGCTATCATACTGCACGAAGCCCAGGGAGAAGCGCAGGTTCCCCATCTGCACCTGTATGGGGAGCCACCTGTGAGCAAGGCTGCAGCACAGGCCCAATGCCCGGCCCAGCCTGGAGCCTGCCCACTGACCGTGAACTCAGGCAAATCATCAGGTGCCTCCCGGAGGGCATGGTGCCGGGGCAAGGGCTGCTCCACAGGAGGCTCGCAGTACAGGTCGCTCCTGGTCAGCGTCTTCACCACGCAGAGGCCGTCCCCTATCATGGCCACAACCTCCTCCTTGGATATTGCAAGGTCCAGATTCTCCCCCTGGAACATGGGGCCACTGATCTATCACTCAGAACTCTTCGCTGAGGGAAGAAGCTGGTGGTCACTCAGATCCTATCTCCCTAATTATGGGCAGGATGGTCCTGAGACTCAGCCGCAGAAGCAGGGCTTACGGTGCCTGAACACCTCAGCCCTGCATGTGGAGTGACAGTCCTGTGGACGTCTTCCATTCTGCGCCCCCATCCTGACCCTTCGCTATCCTTCTTCTTCAAGTCTTACCTTCTCCAGAGCTAAAAGTCTGGAGACTCTAAAGTTGCCCCAAATTCTGCCCAGCTGCCTAGCAAAGCCAGAACCCCTCCTCTGTCTGCTGGCCTGCCAGGTCAGTGATGATGGGTTGTCTACCGATGGCATGTGTCAGAATACGTGCCTAGTGTGTGTCTACGTGAGTCAGGCTGTCAAATGGGAATCAGCCCAGGCACCTACTGTGTACCACGCCACCCACCTACTGCATGTGCCAAACCATTTATATATTGTCATTCTGACGCCTGCCATGGAGTGTGTCGAGACCCAGGCCAAGGACCTAGGCCTCTGCTCTGTGCATCAGGCTAGGCACTCCACCACCCGCCTGCTCAGCTCGCGCCACATGAAGGGCGAGGAGCCAGGTCCATCCTTACTCTGCTGTCATGCCCCCTCTGCCACACACAGCAATACTGTCCGGCAAAGTGAAGCGCCTTGGGTCCAAGTAGGAGCAGTACCTCTACAGAGATCACACTTCCGGGCTTGTGCCGGAATGGCATGGTGGGGTCCTCACGGTTGAGGGGCTTCAGAGTGGGGTCAGCCTCATAGGAGAAGGGTGTGGGGTTCAGCGTAGCAAAGTCAAAGACCAAGTTGTCAAGGATAAATTCCACGCGGACCCAGGGGTCCTCAGGCAGGCCCGGGAGGGCAGGTGTTCGGCACATGATGAGCTGAGAGGAGTTCACATGGCATGGCTCCTCAAACTGGGGCAGTGGGCGGAACGATAGGGGAGGGTCAGCTGAGGGGGCACGCAAAAACAGGGCCCAGTGAAGATGGTACCCGCCACCCACGGCTGTCCACAGGGCGGGGTTGGGTGCGGTGGGCGACACTAGCCCAGCACAGGCAGGGGTATCCGGGTATCCTACGGGTATCCTACGTGATGACCGCCACAGGAGGCTCCAGGGGAGCACGCTGTTTCCGGGATCACGCGGCGCTTCCGCCCGAGCTCCTGGCCCAGCCCAAGTGCTCGTGGGGCCACAGTCACTCGGATTCTTGGCGTCTGTACCACATCCAAATTCTGGCCACGGACCTTTATCTCACGTCCTCCACTGTAACACAGCACGTGAGCCACTCATGGCTTAGGAGAACCAGGCTTTAAAGCCCAGGCCGGTCCCAGTTAGGTTAGCTCATCCCCAGCCCAAAGCCACGTGGTCCCTCTTCCCACCAGCAATAAAGCCCTACGAACCACCCATGTCCTGGATCTGCAAAGACCTCCCTGCCACACGTCATGCAGCCATGCCCTTGGCCCAGTACCTGAGGAAACTCTTGGTGGGGCCAGCAGAAGTGACATTGGGGTCTGATGTGTACTCGAACTGGCTGTGTTGAAGCCTCCGCTCAGTGGCCCCAAACCACACAGCCACAGGGAGCGTGGCAGGCGTGGGGTGTGGGCTGGTCTCACATTGTAGCTGCTCTTCCTGGTACTCCAATAGCCTATGGAAGGGAGGTAGGAGTGGAAGGCAGGCCTGGCTGGCCAGAGTGGGCACAGGAAGGAGAAAGGGACGGTCCCAAGACACAGGACCCATGCAGGCCTCAGCTCACTTCCATTCAGTGCTGACGGCCTTCTCCACAGAGGACCCTGGAAACTGCATTCCCACGACAGCTCCAGGTTCAGGAGGGTCTGGCCACTTTCTGATGAAGCAAACTTGGCCCTCTCCCTGTTTCTGTTCTCCCCAGCATCCCACCCCTCCGTCTTCTCCCTGGAATGCATGGATTTTTATAGAATGAGGAAGCAGGAAGCAGCCCTCACAGGTGACAAGGCTGATCTCCAACTACCACTCGGATGTCCTCCAGTCGTCCAGTCAGGAGCTTGGAGCCGTGCAGGGTGAGACAGGTGCCCCCGGCTCTGGGGCCCCGTGTTGGGAAGATGGAGTACACCTTTGGGTCCTGTGGGAAGGGGGATAGGGAGAGACAGGCATCAGGCCAGAGACAGAGCGGCATGGGAGCTGAGGCAGACAAAAAGACCCTGGGGTGGGGAGCCCAGGAAGGTGAACCCAGATGGGCTGGAAGGAGCCACCAGAGGGGGTGGCCCATCAGCAGCTGAGGTGGTGGAGGGGGGCACAACTCAGCAGTCATGTACCTGGTAGGCAAAGCTGTAGTCTGAGATGCCGCGTCCTCTTCCTGGCACCTCCACTGTGACAGTGCCTTCCACCTCCTCCCCACTGGCCTCAGTGATACACACGAGGCTGTGGGCACAGAGCAGACTGGGGTGCCAGGCCACACCAAGGGCCCCTCAAACTGACCTGGCTGTGCCTCCCTGCCCCACTAAGTCAGGTGGTCTCCCCCCTCCCCATCCTCCACAAGATTGACAGAAATCTTTCTTGCTTTGGAGGGAATTCCTTCTGGCATACCTGGAGGCTCTGGCACCTAAGAATTAACATTTGTGGTTTAATCATCTGAGTCCAACCCCAAGCCCCCCTAACAAGGAGGAATTTCTGTGTGGCACAAATTTACAAAGAAGCCCTTTAAGGCTGGTTGTGGGGGTGAGTTGCTCAGCTAATGAGTGGGTCCAACTGGCCGTCATCAACGTGTGCACAGCACCACTTACAAAGTGGTGGAAATTTGATTTCCTCATGAAAAGAAGTCCCTGAAAGCCTCCAGTCAGGTCTGAGGATAGATGTGAATGGAAAGTGAGCGATCTAAAAAAATGCTGGTTCTTGGCCAGGAAACAGAAGCTTGGGGCAAATTAATTTCCAGAATGTGCAGCCTGTTGTGGCTTAACTTCGTGACATTGTCACGGTCACTGCAAATACTCTGAGGAAATAGAACAAGTGATGTGTAAACTATCCAGGAGAGACTTCAGTCAGAATATATTTTAACCACTTTATAAATCACTTCATAAATTTCTTTAGTTTTATGATTCTAAAATCATTAACAGTCTAGACAGTAAAGTTCTTAGTCACAACACATTGAGGGGGAAAAGCTACATGCTCTAGCAAAGTTTTGTTTAAAACATAGATTACCAGGCCCCAACGCAGGCCCACAGACCCAGGTTTCCACGGCTGAGTCTAAGGATCTGCTTTGCAGTGGCTCTGGACAGGGTGTCCAGGTAACCCTTACATGCAGCCGGGTTTGGGACTTGCTGCTTGTGGGTATCTCCGTGGCGATGTCCCATGTATGCACTTTTGGGACCCTGCAACTGCCAGGCGTGTTCCCATGAGCCAGAACCTCTGTAACCCATGAGCCCTGGGAGGCAGGGATCTCAGGGACTGGATGGAGAAGCCTGGCACTCAGCAGGTGTGCTACACATCTGCCTCTGGGAGGAGCCCGCCTGGGGCAATACTTAGGGGAGAATAGTCAGTCGGTGGGAAGGCCAGCCCCTGAGCATAGCTATCTGGAATCTGAAGACCCTGCTATCACAACTATACCCACGGTCACTCAAAGCCAGGCGAGGACACTTGGGTGCAGCCAGGAAGCGGAACCACCAGACAGCTCTAGGCAGTGGCTGGGCCCCAGGTCCAGGAATGACACCCCCAGCAGCCCAGGCCCGGAAGCTAAAGGTGTGTGCATGACGGCAACCCTAGCACTGAGGCATTGTGACCAGAACCAAAGAATGGGGACAGGGGAGGGCAGATGAGTAGTGGGTATGCAGCCCTGAGCAGGAAAGCCAACCGCAGAGTCCAGCCACTGGCGCGTTGGTCCAGCCAGCTCACCTGCTAGAGACCTCGTACACCTGAGCATCCACCACACAGGGCACACCGGCCACCCTGACCATGTCCTGCACGTCCTGCACATGTTGGCCCAGGTTGGAGCCCCTGATGGTGACACGGGTGCCTCCATCTACAGGCCCAGTCAGTGGCTCCACCTGTTCCAGGACAAGGACGGCTCACTGGCAGCATGGGGAGACAGCCCCAGCCTCCCCGCTTGGGGCCCCCTGGGCCCACAGCAGCCCACCCTCCCTCCAAGGGCAGCAGTGAGGAAGGTACATGCCAGAGTTTCAACACACCGAGTGGATGAGGGGTGCAGGGCACTGGGTGGCCACAGCTTCAGTGTTGCCACAGGCCTCCCGGGCCACACAACGTGAATGTTCCCCCTTGCACCACACACAGTTATACTGGGGCAAGGCAGTTTGGCAGCGGCTGCAGTCCCCGTGTCCCACGGAACAGTCATATAGTACCACTGGGGGTGGCAGAGACAAGTGTGAGAGGCAGGCCTGGAAGAGCCCTATTGCCACCAGCCAGTAGCAGCCCCAGGCAGCTCACCATGCAGCCCCGCGGCACTGTCCACTCGCAGACGACCGGCCCGACGCAGAAACAGCCCCACATGGAGCTCTGGCTGCAGAGCCTCATAGCTGAGCTGGACAAATGGAAGTGGGGTCAGAGTCTAGGGCTAGGGGAGGGGGTGTCAGAGAAAGGACCAAAATGACTCATTGTGGGAACACAAAGTCAGAGGTCAGAGTTGGGGTACAGGGACACCATGGGACCATAGGGTCAGAGGTTAGAGCTACCAAGACTCCTGGGACACATGGTCACAGGCAGAACTGGAATGTAGGGACCCAGTGGGGCCAGGGGCCACAGGGTGGGGAGTCAGAGCTGGGATACAAGGACCCCACGGGACGAGGATCAGAGGTCAGAGATGGAGAACCAAGGGTCACGGGGTCAGAACTTGGGCTGGGATGAGGGTGGTGCAGCCAGCTAAGGGTGGTGGCCAGCCTGTGGCCACCCAGGCACTCATGATCTGCACCTGGTGCGGCTGGCACGTGACACGGCACTGGGTATCTGGAGGCAGCTCACACGCCACCTGGGCCTCAAGCACCACCTCGCGGCCCTCCAGCTCCATCACACACTCGTCTCCTGGGCTATCCTGAGGGCAGAGGACAGGGCTGTGCTGTCGGGTAGCTTCAGGAGCTGGGCCCTGGGTTGGGTCTGAGACCTGGGGCCCTCTTCCTGCTCCCTCATGCTTGTATATGATTTGCCAACAGCCAAGGAGGCCATGACGACACTGCAAGCAAGACACGCTTACCTGGAAGAGGTGCAGGTTCCTGCCCAGCAGCTGGACTTCTCGTTCCACGTGCACAGGCATCAGGGCGGAGCCCTGAACACTCTCCACACAAGGGCAGGAGCTTGCCCCCCAGATCACCTCTTCCTGCAAGCACCAAGAGCGAGGCAGGCTATGGAGCCCACCCTGCCACCCCGTCATTTCCCACACAGAGCCCCAGGGGCCAGGTCGGCATGAAGCTGCAGCCCTCACCCTGCCCCTCGATCCCTGCCGATGCAGGATGCAGAACCGCAAGGTGAGCGAGTGTGCACCTGCCCCAGTGCCCTCCCCTGAGGCCTCCTTCCTGGGCTGGGCCTCACCAGCTCCCAGAGCCCGGGGGTGTCGTACTGGTAGTCGAGGCTGGACAGGAGGATGAGGGGGGCAGGAGGGCCTTCGTGCTCAGCTGAGTCTCCATCACCTGAGAGGAGGGTGGAAGTGGAGAAGGCGGGCGTGTCACCCCCTGTCCACTCGTCCGCCTCGGGCAGCTCGCCGCCTTCTCTCATGAGCCAGTCCAGAGCAGGCTTCGTGGAGCCAGCGGCCCCTGGGAAAGTGGTGGCAGGAGCAGTGCTGGGGGGCTGGTCCAGGGGTACCGCAGAGGGGAAGGCCTCAGGACCGGGGTCTGCAGGGGCAAGGGGCTGTGCTGCTGCATCTGAGGGTGATGGGTGGGAGGCCAAGAGGTCCTCGGGTGTGGCCGTGGGTCCGAAGTCAGTGACAGCAGGGATAGCAGTTCCAGGTCTGTCCGGGGGGCTGGGAGGGACAGGCTCCTCATGGAGCGGTGACTCTGTGGAGGCCGAGGCAGGTGTGGGGCTGGGACCTGCCCATGGCCCCCAGGGGCTGAGCAGGGAAGGCCTGGCCCCAGATGGAACATCTGAGGCTGGGGCTGAGGAGGGAGCCCCAGGCTTCATGGGAAGGGTGTCAGGAGCAGGGCTGACCGTGGCCTTGGGGTCTACAGGTGGGAAAGGAGTGGGTGCATCTCTTGCAGGAGGGGCTGAGGAAAGAAGCGGGCTCTGAGGGGGAGGCAGAGAAAGACGAGAGAGGCCACTCAGCAGGCAGGCGCGGGAGCAGGCAGCAGGCAGGCAAAGGGAGTGTTAAGAGGAAAGGAGACCAAGGAAAGAGAAACAAAAACAGCCCATTAATTCTCCAAAGGAGAAAAGGGGAGGGCAGGCTCCAGGCCTCTGTGCTGAGGTGGGGCACGAGGCCCAGACCTCCCCGCCTCTCAGCTACAAACGTCCTCTCCTAAAACAGGCAGGACGCCGGCAGCCTTCTCCAGTGAGTCCATCACACACAGCAATTCCGGTGCTCACATGGGCAGGCAGGCACACAGACCCCAGGCCATCAGAGAAACCCTTATAAGGGGACCCCAAACACCCCGTGTGGCCCAGCCCAGAGTCACGCTCACCTGTTGGCTGACCACCATGGGCCCGGAATCACACGAGATCTTGTGTGTGCACAGGTACTGCCAGACGCACCAGTTACACCGCCAGCGGCTGCTCACGCAGGCCTGGCACCTGCACAGAGCACAACCATGGGGCAGGGGTCGCCACGGGGCAGCCCTGGGTCTCGGGGACAGGGTGAGGGACTCACTGAGCAGAAGGGTGGAGCTCAGCGATGGCTGCACAGTCATAGAAGGAGAGGGAAGCTTTGGCAATCACGACGGCGCCAAACCTGAGCTCCACACTCACAGGGATGTGGTCTGCAAAAAGGGAGAGGAGGCCAGGGCTAAGGAGTGTGGAGGGGTGCTCAGAACCCGAGCCGATGTCCTGAGACCACACAGAGTATGCACCCCAAATGGGGAAGGCTACCCGAGGTCAGGGGAACACAGTCCATAGAGCACAAAATGGGGACTTTAAGGGAATGGGGCCTAGTGGGGGACTCTGAGAAAGGCGTCGCTTCAGGGCTCTGGATTCACACCTCACCCCGACCACACCCCTTGGAGCAAGATGGGAGGAGGGCAGGGCTCCCAGGCCCTGGGGCTGACCCCTTCCCTCACCCACCGGCTCCTTCCGGCAGCGCTAGGGCCTCACTAGGCTCTGGTGAGGGGCACATCACACCAGAACTGGTCAGCAGGGCAGGACTCTGATGTTCCCCAAAGTGGCAGGAATACGACTCCCCTGGCCACAGGGGTGGCAGGTCAGGTATAGAAAGGAAAACCTGCCAAGAGAGGCCAGGACACATTGTTGGAGCCATTGGGCAGCAGATCAGGGCTCAAGCTTAAGGGGCACCCAATGTGGGCAGGCATCAGCCCCCCCAAGCACCCTCTGGCTGGTTAGTAACAGATGGAGAAAGTGAGGCCCCAAGAGACGTGACTTATGCAAGGCCATGTGGTATTTGGTGCATCCAACACCAAAATCCAAGGTGCCGACCCTTTACCAGAGCCATCCCCACCAGGGCCCCGCCTGCTCTGGTCATTCACCTCCCTCCTCTCCTCTCGGCTGATGTTAGCAGGATTCATAGCTGCCACTTGCAGACAGCTCGGCTCAGGCTGGAAGCTCCACAGCCACCGCTCTGGGCCCTGGCCCCTTGAGCACTCGGAACGGCGACTGCACCTGGACGAGAATGATGAGCGTCCACCTGTGACCCTCACAGGGCCACTGGGAGTTCATGGGGCAGGAACACCTATGCTCCTGGGGACCTGGGCAGGATCCTCAAGGGGGCCATGACACCAGGCTGTGTGTGCCCTGGCAAGGCACCGATACCCAGGGTAGTGACAGAGTAGGTGCTGGGGTCAGGAGTTGAGAGTCCAGGGCCAAGGATCAGGAATCCTGGGCAGGGCAGGTATGTAGGAGCCCTGAGGGCAAGAGGCTGAGGGTGGGGTTGGAGAAGGGGTCAGGAGTCAGCAGAGCACTGACCTGCCGAGGAGCACACACCACCCGCAGTAAGGGTCCCTGTGAGCAAGACAGGACGCGCAGTCCCGGTGCTGGGCACAGGAGGCCACAGGAACCTTGAGAAGCTGTGACAGCAAAGAGGACTTGGAGCCAGCCATCCAAACACCAGGGGCTCACCCTGGCCCCGTCCAAGACCCCCCCACCCCCAGCAGCCAGGCCCCAGCTCCCGCCTGGCACTCACTGTGCTCTGGGTCATGACATAGAGGTGCTCGAATGCCCCATCAAAGGTGAGGTCTCTGCTCACCGCAGACCCCTGCTGGATGCTCTGTGTGATGTATGGTTGGCCATCACTTCCCGGACCCAAGTAGACCTGAGATCAGAGACCACAAGGTCTGGGACCCAAGACCATGGCCACAGGCTCAAGGGGCCCTCTTTCCCCACAATGTACAGGCATATTTCCTCCTAGCAGTACAGGTCACACCACCCAGCCCTGGGGGCAGAAGTGGGGGATCAGATCATAGATGAACACTACCCGGCCTTAGGAAGAAGAGCACAGGTCATCTCTCACAGCCTGGGGCCAGGAGCATGTCAGATCCCACATCCCAGCCCCAGAGGTCACAGGGGAGGTTCTGCCCAGGCTGGGTCACCAACAGCCTGTCCCCTCCAGACACTGGGGTAGGGCCCAGCACTTCCTGTGAACTCACCCTGTGCAGCTGCCCTTGGCTGTCACCCAGGAAAGCAATGGTGTGTCCATCCTCCATGGTGACCGCCACAGCTGTTAGCTGAACCCCTGGCCACTCTAGAACTGGCATGGCTTCCAGGGGGACACGGCTGGCCATGGGGCTGGGTGTGTGGTCTGAGCCACAGGGATAAGCATCCAGAGTGTCCTGTAGGCAGCAGGAAGCACCATAAGGCCCTCCCTGGATAAGCTCCCTGCACCATCCTCCTGGGCGACCCCATCCCCTCCCCCAGGCCCCCTGCCAGCCCTCCCTGAACAATTCTGTCTTTGCAGGGCCTCCTGGGACAGCCTCGTCCCTGCCCCAGGCCCCTTGCCAGCCCTCCCTGACAACATCTCCCACAGTGGCATCCTTAGCCCTGCCTTAGGGGCTTATCTCCAGCTGTCTCGAACAGTCTCCAGCCACTCCTTCCCCTTTTTTTGATCTCCATCTGCCTGGGGCCCCACCTTCACCCATCTCTGGCCTGGGAGCTGCTTCCTGCAGTGTATGCGTAAGAGGAGGCTTCTCCTGGACCGCTTCTCCAAAGCCTCTCTTAAGCTTGCACCCTCATCTCCAAGTCCACTCACCTGGGCCCTGCTACCTCTCACTGACTCACGGGTGCGGCTTCTTCCCTTTTTTTTATCCATCCTGAGGCTAGAGCTAAACAAGTTTCAACCTCACCTGCCCTCTTGCTCAAGAACCTAAAACAATAGGTCCTACCCCTACACACATATTCGAGGTGGCTGTGCCATACCCCAGAACCCCAGACACCGTCTCAGTCCACCTACACAAAGGCTACCCCTTCAGCGTCCAGTACGAGGAGACTGCCATGCTTACCATAGGTCCTATGTGTCTGCCATGCCTCCACGGCCCAGACACCAAGTGTGTAACATCTACCGACCTGACCCGCCCCCACACTACCACCAACTTCCCTCAGACTCTCCAGGCAGCTGCTTGGCAGGGGACTCCTGGCCAGTGGCCTCAAAGATGGGTAAGGGCTGTGGCAGTGCTGGGACTCACCACAGGCAGCTGTGCACAGTCGGAATTGACATCATACTCGATGTAGGCCACCTCGGCCCCGTCCTCGGTGCGGCCCTCCCGAGTGTAGCAGGCATCACGCGTGCGATTCGCAAGGCGGTCCACCTCGTCCAGGGGGAATGCACAGAGGGCAGAAGCTCCAGATGCCCCGGCTGCTGCTGACGGGGGCCGGCCCACAGTGGGGGGAGCGGCCGAGGAAAAGGCTGCGAAGAGCACCTCCCCCCGGGCCACCTCTGGGGATGTGGCCACAGCTGCAGCCTGGATCAGCCCATAGCGGCCACCCTGGCAGGCCAGGGGTAGCTCCACGTAGGAGTAGTAGTGCTGGTCCCGGAGGCACACGCGAGATACATAGGCACGAAAGGCTCTCGACTGAGCCTGCAGGTCCCGACGAAGGAACAGGAAGTAGGCATTGGTGCCACGTGCAAAGGCGCTCACAAAGTGGTGGCTGTACTCAGAGAGGCGGCCCACGGCCAGCTTGGCAGTCTCCTCATAGGAGAAGGCAGCCTGGGGGTCCGGTGGCCGTAAGGCTCGGGTGGTGATGGGAGGGATGCCACCCCCCACACCCCTGCTGGTGTATCCCCGCCCCACGAACAGGAGGGGCTCCCCAGCCAAACCCTGGGCCACCAGTCCCACTGTGCTGACCGCAGGGTCATTGGCAGCCACGTACTGGGTGTCCCCAGGCCGCTCTGGCCGCAGCAGCAGGTGCTCAAGCTGGCCCAGGCGCCGCTGCTCACAGACGCCCTGGTGCACACTCCCGCACACCACCAGGGCCCCTGGGCTCACCAGGAGCAGCTGGTTCAGGTTGTTGGTAGGCTGGGCCTGGGGGCACTCATCGGGCACCACAGGTGGCAGGCAGTCCCTGCTATCTAGCACAGGGCCAGTGGGCACAGCGGCCTCCAGCTGTAGCCCAGGGCTCAGCTGGAATAGGAAGTTGGTGGCTCCTAAGTAGATGGTGCCTGAGGTAGGATCCTGTGCCAAGTGCTGCAGATATGTGCCGTTGGGAGTGAAAGCAGCTGGTGGAGGGGGCTGGAGGGTAAGGACCCACCCGGCCCAGAGCATCTGGAGAAGAGCTGGGCCACGGGCAGGCATGGTCACCTGGCAGGGAGAGAGTTGGAGCAGGGTTCACGTGGGGCCACTGGTGAGGGATAGGGCTATGCCATTGCCAAGATATCCCTCCTAGCCCAGGGGGTGAGGAGAGGACCAGGCTTAGACAGGCACTGGGGACCAGGATGCCCCCAGGATCACACATTAGCAAGGGGTCAGGAGATCTTTTCTGGAAACTTCCACACTGCCCGTCTCTACAAGCACTATTCTCTCAGGGGAGCTGGACCCCACCCCACCCTCACCCTACACTGCGCCGTGTCACCTACCACAGGGTCCAAGGGTGAGAGGCTAAAGGGGCAGATTGTAGGAAACATCCCATCCCCAGGGACCGGGGCTTGGAAGGGGCAGGAGAGTAGAGGACTTGAAGGAGAGGCACAGAGCCCTGAGGACGGAGCAGCGCCCCTTTCATAGACGTCAGTTTCCTGGGCAGAAGGAGGAGGGAGGGCGAGGTCCCAAGAGCCACTCGCAGGTTAGGGCAGGGCAAGAATTGGATGAAGGGCCTTTCAGGCAGGAATCCAGAAGGGTAATAAGCATAGAACCAAAGGGCCAGAGAGAAGAGGGAGGTTAAGGCTGCCAGGGATGGGGCCTGAAAGCCTGGACCCCATCCTGGAGAGCCCCCAGAAAAGATGAAGGTCACACTTCTTCCAGATGCCTCGGTGTGAAGTCAGGCTCACCTGGCAGGGCCGGCTGGGTCAGGCGACAACTGCATGACCTGTGTGAGTCACCTAGCCAAGAAGAAAGCAGAGCATGAAGCTGGTGGCTGGGCTGCAGGCATGTGGAAGCCTCACAGAGGTACCCCCTTCCCGCGGGCCAGCCTGCCGGTGGAACTGGGCCCAGCCTGGCCCTTGGCCACCAAACACATTCCACATGGGACGCCTCCTCAGAGCCCACACAGGGAGGGGGAGGGCAACGGAACCAGGCACCCGCAGGGCCTGGGAAAGGGCAGCTAGGAAGGAGCCCTATGGCTGGCAGGGCCCAGTCAGGCCCCCAACATGGCCATGTCCCCCTGGAGCCCCTTCTTCTCCCTTCTTGGCACTCTCCCATTCTCACCCTCTGTCCAGAGTCCACTCTATCAAGGCACCCAGGTATATACTCTCCATACAGGACAGGGGCTGTCCTAGCCCAAACTGCCACTAGCACATAAGCAGACACATGCTCGCACACACCAAGCATATGCTTCACCCCACCTGCGTGTACACACCCACACACAAGCACATGGGTGCTTACATACAACCACAGATGTGCAGATACAATCTGGACACAGAAACACAGACAGACACACAGATGCTTATACACCTGCACAAAGACACATCCACATAGCGACAACCTCCTTAGACATAAAAACACACAAATCACACAAACATGCACTTTGCACAGGCACATGTCACACCCACCTACCAAAGACATACACACCACCACCACATTCTGACACCCACACATATAGCTCCACGCACACTTCCCTGGTTCAAGCCCTATCCTAGAGGGCTGTGGAAGCCAGGCCATCTCTTGCTATTTCCTCCCCTGAAGGTCAGAGCAGAGCCAGGGCCCTGCGGGGGGGAGGGGGGGGTGCTGTCCTAAAAGAAGTCACCATCAGGCCCAGCTGAGCCCCCCATCCGCAGGAGCTCCCAGAACTTGGGTGCCTGCTCTCTTCACACTCCTCCTTGTAGGCTCCAGCTAAAGCCTGCTGGAACCAGGAAACCATGGCAACACCATCTTCCCCAGCCCCGGGTGGTCCCCAGCCAGGAGCACCAGGAGTTGGTGAAGTGCTGAGACAGGCTATACATTACAGGCCGGGAGACACTTCCCTTACTTGCCTGTGCCCAGGCCACGTTGCCCAGCCCCTCCCGCCATCCATCCAGCTGCCGGTCTGCCTGTGGGAGCGCTTCCCTCAGCCCAGGTCAGCTCCTCCCAGCCCAGGGCCCCATGGGGCGTCCCTGGGGCTGCCCCAGAGTGAGCGGAGCTAGGCGCAAGGCGCAAGGATCGGAGGAGAAGCCAGCAGCCCGGCGGGAGCAGGGGAGCCGTGGCCACAGCTCTGCTGGGCACTGCTCCCGAAATAGCTTGGGGGTTTCCATTTTTAGTGTGCAGAGAACAGGACAGCACTATGGGAGCAAGAACAAGGCCGCCTCTGTTCACCGCCCGAGGGGGTGGGGAAGGGGGCGGCAAGGAGAGTCGTGAACCCGGCGAGAAGCCCAGGACTGTGGCAAAGCCAGGCTTCCCAGGAGCCCCCCACCTTGTTTCCAGGGGTGAGAGAAGAAAGTTTCCTCCTCTTGGAAGGCAGGGTCTGCCTGGGGACTGGCAGAGGCCACCTCCTGCTCAGGGATGCGCCTGGGGCAGACGGCCCATACTTGGACCAACACTCACTCCTTTATTCATTTGCAAACATTTGCTCAGAGCCTACTATGTGCCAAGGTTCTCTACCCCTTAAGGGGAAGCAACCAAGACACTCCCAAATGTAAAATCACAACTGGGTGGCCCACAGGAAGATGGGTGGGATCAGAACAACTCCTGGCTAGGCCAGAGGAGGCTGGAGGCTGACCCACCCTGGGGAAAATGGCAGGCTTCTTCTAGCTCTGAACACGGCCTGGCACCCCTTGCCCTTCCCCACATACCTTGAGTAGGGGAGGAGGAAAAGAAGGACAGTGACAATTTCTCCTCCCTTTTGGGCACTCCTATTTCATTTAACCTCTGCCACAGGCCACAGAGCAGGCCCCAGGCCCTCCCACTTCACGGGAATCCAAGCACATCCCTCCCTCCAGTCTTTGGGGCATCCTAGAGCCTGTGACAAAGGTCAAACCTCTCCAGTGCCCACCCTCTTCCATCCAATCCACGCCAGTGCTCCCCCACACATGCTCCTCATTCCTGCCGGCCTGAACTACAGGCTGTTGCCACTGCCTGGAATGCCCACTCCCTGTCTGTCCCATTAACTTGACTCCCAGCCATCATGTACCAGGGAGCCTTCCGGGCTAGCCCAGCCGGTGGGTGCTGAGTACACTGCAGCTCTGCCTTGGGCTCTATGAGCCTCAGATTCCCCATTTACAGAATAGAAGGCAGGACTGCGTGCTCTGACCACTAAACGTGACACGGTGTGTGCCTGGCACTAGTGGCACCAACCAAGGGCACTTTTGCCCATTCCACCCTCCCACTCTGGACTTGAAGTTGCTTGAAGGCAGGGCATGTGGCTTTTCATCCAGAGGCCCCAGCAACTCAGAACAGGTTAACACAGAGTCGGTGCTCCTGGTATTTTGAAAGAACCCCCTTTTCATAGCCAAGGAAACCTAGCCAATAGGGGAGATACGGGGTTCTCTAAGCTACTTGGCCTCTCCGAGAACAAGGTGTGAGCCCCACTTTTGTTAATGACCGGGCCAGAGAAGGCTGAAAAGGATGGTTTGGAGCCAGGCCTCACGTCCCCAACTTGCACAGCTAGGATCTCCTGCTCACTCGGCAGATCTCAGGCCCCGTCCAGACTCACAGCCACAGACTCTCTGCCTGTGCCCAGGCCTGTGCTGAGGTCTCTTCTGGCCCACCTTTCTGTGGATCTCTTCAGCAGGGCCCAAGGCTGCCTAACTTCTGTCTGCAAAAAGCCAGCACCACCTGGGCCCTCGGGAGGCTGTCCTCACCAACCAAAGGGGCTCACAAACTCTGCCCTTCCACATCTGAAGACGGGTCATCATAAGCAGCCGTCATTTCCGTGTCCCGAGTCCCAGGGATCAGTGAGAAACTGGCCTTTCCTTTCGGCTATCCTGCTGGGCTCCCAGGGTCCAGCCAGGAGAAGAGTTACTCATTGACAGTGCTGGAGCGCACACTGCTCGCCCTGTTGTCAGTGTGTTGACGTGGGGTGGGAGGATCCACCATTTACCCGGCACCCGCGAGGACTCAAGCACCGTCAGTGTACCAAGAAGGGGGGTCCCCCTCTGGGGGTGCGTGGCAGGAGGCTCACAGTCCGCCTTGAGCGCAGCCTGGTATGGCTGCTACTACAAGAAGGGAAGCCTCGACTTCCCATCGGCTGTTCCCCGACCCTCCTCCCTCTTCTCCGGACCGCGGGGCAAGGACCCCACCAGTGGTCCTCGGAGGGCGGGGAAGGGGCCGGCCGGTTCCAGCTGAGGCGGCGGCGAGGAGGGGGCGCGGAGGAGCAGCTCCACCTCCTCTGTCTCCCAATCGCGTTACAGGCGGAGCCGCCAGAGTTTCCCTTCGCGCGAAGAAGTGTGGTCCCAACTCTCAGGACCGAAGCCGCCCACTACTCACCCGGGCTATCCCTGCCCCCGCGGGATTCGAAGCCTCAGGCCCTTCACCCCGGGGTGCGCCGCCGTGCCGGGTCCCCACCGCCCGGCCTGGGTCCCCGCACTCACCACCCGGCTGGGCCCCGCGGGACTAGTGCGCCGAGGCGGGCGCCAGCCGCTCCGGGCTCGGGAATCTGCGCGCGGCGACTTCGCTGCCCGAACCCCCCCCCCCCGGAGGTGGGTCTGACGGAGCCGCAGCTGTTACCCGGAGACCGAGGGGCGGAAAACTGCGCCCGCTGCCCGCCCCTCCCGCCGCGGCGCTGCCACCGCCCCGAACAAAGGAGACAAAGCCGCGTCGTCCGGGCCCGCTCCGCTCCTTCCCCCCCGCGCCCGCCGGGCCGCCCTCCCCCCGCCCGCCGCCCAGGCCAGGCCGGAAGCAGCCGGGAGAGCCGGGCGCGCGCCCCGAGCCGCCCGGGACCCCGCATTCCAGCCCAGCCGGCTCTGAATTTGCAGAGGGCGGGGGACTTGACCCCTCCCCTGTGGGGGGCAGGCACCCGGGCGGTAGCCATGGCAACGCGGGTCGCAGCGGACGGTGGGAGGGAGAGAAGCGGAGCGCGGCAGCCCCACCCCGCCCGGTCCCTGCCGGGCCTTACCTGTGCTGCGCTGGAACTGGAAGTGGGAGCACTCCCAGGACTGGAGGGGCGGGGATGAGGGTCGCGTTCCGCACCCTCAGGTGTGGTAGTGCAGCGCGGTCCTATTCCTGCCCGCCAGCGCCGGGTGGGACCCACGCCCCTCACCTGCCCCGCCTGTTAGCTAGGCACCACCCCTGCCCTCCAGTGCCCCGAGCTTCCTCTTTCCTTACCTGGCTCCCGTAGTCAGCCTCCTCCAACTTTCTTTACCTAGGCGCCTCGTTTCTCCCACTGCACCGGGTCCTGCCCACTGCCCCTACTCCCTGGACTCCCAAACAGCCAACCCCTCCTTCCGGCCCCCACCTCTGGCTGTGCGGGAAGAGCGCAGCTTTTGGGGTTGGGCCTGGGTTTGCGCCATCAGTAAGCTAAGTAACCTGACCCCCGCCCCCGACTATATCCACAAGCCTGTTTGCTCACCGGCAAGTGGAGGTGATACCACACCTAGCCTGGCTGTTACAGGAGGGCTCATCGGCTGTAAAAGTGCACAAGCAAGGGCGCATTTCCTTCGTTTTCTCCCAGGCCTGTACCTGGATCCACCCCAAAGAGAGAAGCTTGGGCAAGTCCAGACTCCCTCACTGACAAATACCTGGGCATTAGGAGGGAGGAACCGCTGAGCCGAAGGGTTCTCTCCAGGGGCCCATTTGTGCCCCCTGCTGGGCCCTTCTCACCTTGGCCTGCCCATTGCAAACTCTGGAGCCAGGACCTGGCCCATCCTATTAGGACTTTTGGAGGACTTTGGCTTAAGGCCATTGGGATGGCTTCCTGGGAGGAAAATTTGTCACATACACATCACTCTGGAAGATCCCAGAGCCTCCCCAGACTGGGAGGAGTCTCAACCACAAAGTTCAGGTCATCCATACCTGCTACTGTCCAAAAAGCTAATACCACACAGGCACCCTCTTCCCAGCTCCCCCCTCCATTAAGAGTCTGCCTTCCCTCTCAGCTACCTCATGCTGCCTTCCTAATTCTCCCTCCTCAACTCTGCAGGTCACTCCCTTTCCTCCACCCCTTCCAGCACCTGGGGCCAGGCACTCAGTACCTGGTCTGCACCAGCATGGCACCTTCTCCCCAGTTCCCTCATCCCTGGCCTCTGACACGAGACCTCAGGTGCCTGCCAATCTGGCACCCCAGGTCTTACGCTCCACACTCCCATACCCATCACCATCTCAGCCAGGTCAGTCGGCCACAGGCTTTCCTGCCTGTGATGCTTGTGGGGAGCCCTTTCCAAGTGGCTGGAATCCTCCCTTCCTTAAATCCATTCACTCAAGTGCACACCCTTTAGGACTTACATCATCCAGAGGGGGACTTGGGACTTCCAAATCCCACGGCGCCCCTCATCTGATATGGCATCTCCTACCCCATTGGAAGGGGAGCGTCCCAAGTGCAGAGGTCGTGTCATCCCGTGCCCTCCTGGCGAACCATTACAAAGAAAACAGCGCCCAGGATGAAGTGACCCAATGACCAAGGGACCAGGTGCTCAGAGGTTCATAGCACATGTGGGGCCACTGCCCAGGCTTGAGCACAGGCTCCAAAAAGCAAGGGCACCTCATGGAAAACACTTCTGCCTCCGAAGGCCTGTGCTGAGCCAGCCTGCAGAAGTCCCCGCCTGCAGACCCTGTATAGCAACTTGGTTCTCTGAAAGGTTCTCGAGGCCCACAGGTCCTCCAACATGCCGGTGGGAGCGCAGAGTGCCTCCCCACTGCTCCTGTTTACTCAAGGATACACGAGGCCATGATGGCCATTTAGCCGGGGAGGTCAAAGTTTGCCCTTTCCCTCTGAAAAGGCAGAGGTCAGTGGTTCTCAGGGCAGTCTGCGTCCATGCCCCCCACTGCACCTCCCACCTCTGGGAGGCCTCTCCCCATCACTGCCTCTCCGTTCACACTGCTGATGGGCTGAGCTCTGCCATCCCTGGGCTGTGTGTGGGAGGATACCCAGCCCTAGTGGCACACCAGTACTGCCCAAAGCACTCTGCACCAGGGAGCCAGATTGGCCACCAATCCCTGTAATTACGTCCCCAGCAATATTTATCAACCCTTCCCCCAATCCCTCTTCCCTGCTCTCCCCTGATGATTGCTCCAGCGTTAGATCCAGGAGGTTCTCCCCACCATGGCCGAGATAGTGATCCAGAAGAGGCGCAGTAACCATGGTCACCAATGAGTGGGAAGCAGGCTAGGTTCCACTCATGGAAATGCCCAGGCCACCTGACACAGGAGGGTTGGGCAAGTGGAGGGCAGGCCAGAAAATCCAAAATGAAAATCCAGGCCTCAAGGATAAGTGTATCCAAAGTGGTCCTGCACCAAGGACAAGACCAATGGAGATGAGAGAGGAACTAAATGGGGTGATCATGGTAATTCCAGGCCCAACCCTCAAGTCCCAAATCTCAATTTTCAACAGACAAAACTCAGTCCAATATAAATTACTTTAAATAATACAAATTCAAAGACATTTTAATTGGACATTAGCACAAAATTTTCATAATTACTGTAAATGAGCGTTGCCTAAAAAGCCAAGTGTGCCTGCTAGTGAGCCACAGAGACGGTATTCAGACTCCGGCTGAGGTTGTGTGCACACCAAAGGCTCACTTCACTGCTGGGATTCTCTAACTCAATCCGCATCCACACCCATCCCGCAGGCCCTCTGGAGGACAGTCCAGGTGCTAGCTGGCCCTAAAAAGCACGTAGAGCACAGGCATGGTGGCCGCAACTGTCAGACAGGTGACCAGCGTGCTGTAGATGGTGTTCCTGTTGACCTGGGCTTCTAGCCTCTGCTCCATGTCCGACAGCGCCAAGATCACGCCCCCCTGCTCCAGCAAGGAGCCAGGCAGCGCCCCATCTGCTGGGTCCACCAGGCCTGGATGTGCCACAGCCTTTGCAAGCTGAACCACCCCAGCTGTTTGGCTGAAAGTCTTTTCCAGGCCGTCAAGCTGCTCTCGTAAACCCTCTAGACAGGAACGGACCTGCCTGGAATGGCTGAGCTGCTCTTTCAAGGCAGCTGAAAGGACATCTGTGTCTCTGTCTCGGGTGGGGGAAGTACCGGCCTGGGACCCAGAGCTCTGCCCTGGCCCGGCTTGCACCAGGTCCCGTAGGTCCGCCATGAGGTCATGGAGGTCCCTCTGCTGGAGGGAGTAGCTGGATGCCTGTTCTCGGATGGCCTCCTGGAGGCTCACAGGCCCCTTCTGTGCCTCCAGGAGCAAGGCCTTCAGCTCCTGTAGCCGCACACGGTTCACGTAGGTGGAACCAGCCACACCAATCAGGGCGCCAAGGACTGACCCAATGAGGGACCAGTTCTTGGTTCTTTCCGCCCGAGTGCGCTCCTTCTCATGACTTGCCCGCACGGCCGCAGAGAAGAGGGAGAACTTCTCTCGCTCCGAGTCTTCGGCACGCACATAGGCCGTGCGAAGTCTCTTCTCCTCCTGCGGAAATGAAGCGGTTTGAGACAGCAGCAATATGACCCTGCAGCTTCAGCTGCCAGCAGATGTCCCACTACCGTGTCCCTGGGGCTCAGCCCCACGCCGGGCACAGATTACGTGCTAATGAATGAAGGCGGCACAAATCTGGTGGTGGGGGGGAGCAGACGGCTATCAGGGGTGGTCGAGATGAGCGGCACTAAGCTCCTACCCGAGCAATCTCAGGAAGTGTCTGGCACTCTTGGGGCCACTCCTCCATGGTGCTCTCTCCTCAGCAATCTGGGGCCCAAATTACACTGCCCTGGACCGTGGACCCCAGTCCTCCAGGCAGGAGGAAGTGGGTGGATGAGCTCTGGAAGCCCGGGGCCCAGTCCCTCCATAGGGACTTCCGGTTTACCTCCTCCCCAGGTCTCCGAACACCAGACAGTCAGGGTTTCCGCCTCACCCCTCCACGACCTGCCAGGCTAGGGTCCCTGTCCAGGTGACGGAGGGCTGCCTGCCAAGGCACCTACCTGCAGCATCCTGTGCTCCAGGGTAGCCAGTTCCAGATACTGGCTGTCCTCTCTGGAGATGCGGTCCAAGCGGTCCCTCACCTCCTTCAGCTTGGCCTGCTGCCTTTCCAAGTCCTCCTGAGCCTCGCGCACGAGCCCCCGAGCCACCATGAACACTTTCTCCGCCTGTGGAGAGAACAAGAGAGGCCATCTGCCCCTTCTCTCCGTACCCACACGGGCTCCGCTCTATTCCCAAGAAGGCTGTGGCTGAGAACAGGGCAGTGGGGTGTCGGTGCAAAGGGTGGAAAGAGAGTCCTTCGGACACATAATCCTGGCTCACCCAGGCCTCCTGAGTGCAGCCCTGGGCCACGCCCATCAGAATCACCGGATTTATCCATTCAAGTTGAAAAAACATGCCCCTGAGAAACGCAAAAACAGCTAGGAATGTACAGTCTTTGTCCACCAAACCCAGCCAACTCTAGTCTGACACAAACATCAGGAAGGAACCTATGAAAGATGTTTCCGTGTGTTACCTAATTTACACCTCATAACAGCCTCCATTTTGCAGATCCAAAAACCCCTGTCTCAACCAAGGTCATAACCTCTAAGGGGAGAGACAGCACTGCACCTCAAAACCTCCAGTTGAAGCCCAGGTTCTTCCCACCTCACGACACTGGCCCAGGCAGAGGCAGGAGTGGGAACAGAGGTGGCAGAATGCATTTCCACTGCCACAAATGACTTAACAAACACAGGCAGCTCTTTCGACCTCACAGAATGACATTTCCCAGGGCCTCTGCCTTCACCAGGGGTGTTTTAATTACACAGCAACCCCCAAACCATCAATGAAGGAAGTGTTTGCTGGCCTGACAGAACGGATGCTAACGTCTAGGGACTCACTGGTACACAGCAACTTGTTTTCGGGGTGGGGGGGGCACAGTTACACAGAGATCTTCACCCCAGCAGGCTGTCATGTGAGCAACAGTCAAATCCCCCTCCTAGTGGTATTTGTTCAAGAAAAGACAAATCACGGCAGCTTCTCAGCCACGTGGCTGGTGACCTGCTTGGCAGGAGCCTCCAGGCCACACTTGCCCAGTCAGAAGGCAGGGTCCACCACTCAGGCTCCCCTCCTCACCTCAGTCACGTTTCCCTGGGCCTCTCGAACCTCATCGAGTCCGACAAACTCTTCATATCTGTCCCACCAAGTCTTGGCTGTGGAGGACGCTCGCTGCTGAATGCCACGGCCCAGGGCTCTTCCCAGCGCTGTGAGGCGGCGGTACGGCCCCAGGGCCACCTCCTCAGGGCCTTTCTCTCTCGGCTGGCTGGGGCCCGGGCTGCAGAGAGTCCTGGTCATAGAATGGTCCCTTCCAAGGAGGCCTCTCCGCACCAGCACAGGGGGCACACCCATGACGTGCTGCATGGCAAACACAGGGCTGCACCCTGTCATCGGGAGATCTGTGGGGCACACCAGGCAGATCAACTCGTGGCTGAGAAAGGCTGGGCATAAGTCAGGTTTCAAGACTGAGGGACAGTTCTGAAACGACTTAACATCTATTAAAAAGTCCAAACTTAGGGCGGCCGGATGGCTCAGTTGGTTAGAGTGCGAGCTCTGAACAATAGGGTTGCTGGTTCGATTCCCGCATGGGATGGTAGGCTGTGCCCCCTGCAACTAAAGATTGAAAAGGGCAACTGGACTTGGAGCTGAGCTGCACCTTCCACAACAAGACTGAAGGACAACGACTTGGAGCTGATGGGCCCTGGAGAAACACACTGTTCCCCAATATTTCCCAATAAAAATAAAAATAAATTAAAAGTCCAAACTTAGTGCTCCTCTGTGCCTAGAGACAGCCAACAGTGTGGTCAGGCTTCTCCCTGGCTGCACCTGGACAAGGGGACACATCAGGAAAGAATATGTGTCAGAAATCACGCCTTCCACCTTCCTCCACGATGCCACACGAACCAGACCCTCCCATTCCACCCACCTTCTCCCCAGCCCCCAGGTCTCTGTTATGACTCGGATAAGAATTCTGATGCCCAGATTTCTGATAATGTCAAAGAAAATTCTCAAACCAGATTTGCACCCATGCTGTCAAAGCCCCACAAAGATTGATAAAGGCTCCCGGGGTTTCGGGGACAGAGGACAACTTTTCTTAGGTTCACACTAACCCTTCTCCACCTGCCCTGCAAGCCCAGACTTTCCAACTGCCGGTCTCACATTTCTCACTTAAGCTTTCTCCCTCCTCTCCAACCTTAGTCACTGCTCAACAGGTTAGGTTTCTTTAATCTTTCCTTTTTCAACTTTGCTTTGATATTTGGGCCCCAACAACGCCTACTTCTCTACCTCAACAGCACAGGGAGTCTCCCATTATCCAGTCAGGCCTTGCCGGAGCCCAAGAGCAGCTGTGACCCAGGAACCCCTGAAGAGAGGGCCACGTGACCCAGGCTCCCGGGCAAACCTGAGCCAGCAGCACCCTCTCCTGGCCGAGCTGCCCCTCCACCCACAAGCCCTACAGTACTGACTCTGGCTGTCAAGAGTGACACCTGGTGGCCAAACAACCAGGCCAGAGAGAGAAAAGCAGAGGAAGCTAGAGACAGGAGGACAAATTGGAGGCACTCCAGTAACAAAGAAAGAGGCTTCCTGATGTAAGGTGATGTGAAACAGAGACCCGCTCAGGACCTCCTACCCACTGAGCTGTGATTAGAGAAGCTCAAGCCCTCTTGAAAACAAAATTGGATAGGGAGGGACATACCTCCTGGACAAAGCGGGCCCGAGCTGAGAGCCATAGAAGGGGGCATCCCTGTTACAGTGGTCCCAAGCTGGTGCTGTACCGGAACCCCTGTGTCCCATTCATAAGGCCAAGGGAGCACAAGTCATGCATGCCCCAATGGCTGGGCATGCCTCCTAGGCCTCCATGCCAGCGCCCACTGCACACAAGCTGTGACCCCACAACGATCCTGCAGGTGTACCCCTCATCAAAGCAAAGCACACAGCCTTACAGCCCTGCCAGCCCAGAGCGCAGTCTCAGCAATGCTCAGCAGAAAGGTGTCTACCTGGGCCACCGCTACTTCCTCAGTCCCCCTGTCAATCCTATCCCACCAAGGCTAATCTCCTGGGGGCCCTGCAAAGCGTCCACCTGGCCAGGCCCGGCAGGTGCTTCTCACATTTCTTCGCCAACCTCTCTGCAGCGTTCAACACCCTGTCTGAAATCACTACCCCTCTAGGCTTCCTCCGACCTTCTCAGCCTCCTTTCCAGGGTCTTCCTCCACCAGCTGCCCACTCTTGGACCCCAGGAAGGATACCTACCCCTGGCAGAGATGACAGCTACAGCCTCCTACGAAGTCTTGGCTTCCTCCCTGCCCTTCACAGCTGTTCTTCACAAGGCAACGAGGGGCTGTTAACTCGTAAGTCAGATCACATCCCTCAGCTCGAAACCCCTAACAGTGCCCATCTCACTGGCATAAACACCAGTCCTGCCAGTGGCCAACAAGCCCCGGTCCTCTCAGCCCTCACCCCCTTCCTTCTCTCCATCCTTCTACTCCACCCCAGCCACCCTACCATGCTGAACACGATCCTGCTTCTTCCTCTGCCTGGGCCACTCTTCCTCCACAATACGGTCGGCTCACCCTGACTTCTATGTCTCTGCTCAGCTATCACCTCTTGGCAAGGCCTTCCCGGACCACTCCCTCCTTGGCCACCTCACCTGCTTGATTTTTCTCCATCAGTCACATATTGCCTTCTCTATTTGTTGCCTAGCCCCTCACTAGAACATAAGCTTGGTGACAGCAGGGCCTTTGCTTCATGAGGGAAGGCGCCAATGACCCCAGTTGTTCCCCCACTCCACACCTCCTCTCAGCCTCCCACCCTCCAGCCCCGGACTGTATCTCGGCTCCTCCCCACTGAGATGTCTCACAATCCCCTCAACTAGCAAAGGGAAGATGTTTCTGGCAGAGGGGGAAAGTGGAAAAGTGCTTGAGGTCATCAAAAACCTGAAAGGCAGCCAGGGCAGCTGGGAAGCAGCTGAGAGGAGTGGATGGAGGAGAGGCTGGACAGGTGGACAGAGGCCAGAGTAAGCAGGCCCTTGACGTCCAAGTTCAGAATCTTGTCCCTCCAAACCCATTCTCTCATTCCATCCAGGTGACCTTCTCCACCAAACGCCCTTCCTCAATCCTTCACTATCTGTACCTCATCCTTACTTGCAGCTAATGGCTTGCTTCATTTTGCACAAAGTAAATATTTAAAAATTGGAAGAGAAGGTCCCACACCTTTGCACCTGCCAGTGTCTGCCCCATTTCTGCACTTTTTCCTCAGCATGAAGAATCCATGCTCCAGGGAAGAGCAAGCTGGGCCCCAGGTCCCATGTCCTCTCCTCCTAAGACAATTGATCTCACACTCCCTTCAGCAACTGCTTTTTCTGCCAAACTCCTTGACAGGTTGTACTGTTTCTAGTTCCTCTTCTCCTGTTTGTAAACCCTCTCTGATCTGGCCTTCACTCCCACCATGCCACTGGGACTGCTCTTGGGCAGGTCACCCCCACGCTGCTAAGTCCCAACAATCAGTTCTGTCCTCACTACTTGCCCTGTCAGTGGCCTGTGCCTCTCGATAGCTTCCGTCTCCTTGCGAGACTTTCTACACTTGGCTTCCGGTCTTCACTCATCCTCCTAACCTTCCCACACAGAGTGCCCTGGGGCTTGGTCCTCAGACGCTTCTCTCATCTAATCCCACGGCTTTAAAACAAATCTACGAGAATGTTCTAAAATTGATTGTAGCATTGGTTGCACAACACTGTAAAATACTAAAACCACTGAACTGTACACATTAAATTGAATCATATGGTATGTAAATTATATCTCAATAAAGCTGTTACTTCAAAATAAAAACCAACTATACTGACTTCTCCAGCCCAGACCTCTCCTCTGAATTCCAGGCTCATTCATCAAACTGGACAATCTACATCTGTGTGTGCAAGGTTAATGGGGATCACAGATTTCCCTGTCAAACTTGCTTTTCCCACAGCCTTTTCCATCTTGGTTGATGGGAACCGCAAGTCCCAATCAGGCCAAAAATCTCTGATCACCCCTGACTCTGCCTTCTCTCCCACCTCACATCCAATCCATTAGCTAATGCCACTTCCTTTCTAAGTCCAGAATCCCTCTTACTCTTGCCCCTGCCACTGCTACCACCTGGTCCCAATGGCCAACATCTGTTGCCTAGATTATTCTAGGAGCCTCCTGACAGGTCTCCCTGCTTCTACTCTTGCCACTAGTGTCTATTGTCAACACAGTGGTCCTTTCAACATGTCTCTCTCTGCTCAAACCCTGCAACGGTTCCCCATTTCTCTCAAGGTAAAAGCCAATCCTTTCCATGGCCTATAGGGCATCCACCTCCTGGCTGTCACTCTTCTCTGACCTCATTTCCCACTCGTCTCTCTTTCCTCACTCCATTGCAGCCACAAGGATGGTTTTCTTCCCCCAGCTTTATTGAGATATAATTGACATATACCATGTAGTATAAGTCAACGAGATGTGATACACTTACCTGCATGTTGCTAAATGTTTCCACAATAGGGTTAGCTAACACATCCTTCAACGCACATAATTACCATGCATGGACTTGATATACCTGGCACACACTAAGCTTCCCCACCTGAGACTTCACGCCGGTGTTCACTATCTGTCCTGCTCAAATGTCATTGCCATCCACCCCCACCCCAGCACTCCTTACCCACCTCCTCTGCTTTATCATTCTCTGCGCACATTATCACATGACCTGGGATATATATTTCACTTATTTACTGGGCTCATGGTCTGTCTCACCCACTAGAATGTCGGCTCTGCCAGGGCAGGCACTGTTTTGTTCACTGCTGCATCCTCAGTGCCTAGGATATTATCTGCATATAGTAAATACTCAACAAAAATGTATTGGATGACTAAACAACTTGCAAAAAGGTGCACCCCGTACTACATTATAAAACCCAAACTCCTTCGGGTGGTCTCCAAAGCTCTAAAACCAGGTGCTCTAGCCCTCGCCCACTTCTGCCACCTCCCTCGCATCTTCCTCCAGTCATGCTGTGCTTTCCACGGTTCCAGGAATGCGCCAAACTTCAAGGCCTTTGCATACGCCCTTCCCTCTACCTGCAGCGCTTTGCCCGCGCAACGTCCCAGGTCTGGTGCTTTCTGGTTAAGCACCCCTCCTGGCTTCCGGAGCCTCCCCTGGCAGGACGACTCCCTAACCCCTCACCCCCGTACCTGGCCAGCCTAGCGCCGGAGCTGCAGCCCCAACCGAACCCCGCCACTCAATTGATCGCTGAGACTTTAGCTCCCGCCTCCAGAGGGCCGCTTCCGGCAGCGCGAGCGCAGCTTCCTGACTAGGAGCCAATCAGCAGGCCCGCATGGAGGTGTAGGTTCAGGGGAGGGACCCGGAGCTCCGCTTCCGGTGGCAGGGTCTGGGGAAGGGGCGGCAGGCGCCATGTCCGGCCGCGAAGGTGAGTGTGAGGGGGTGGCGGGGCGAAGTGACGGGACCCGGTGGGGGCCGGGCTGAGCGTGATCATGTCGCCCATAGGTGGCAAGAAGAAGCCCCTGAAGCAGCCCAAGAAGCAGGCCAAGGAGATGGACGAGGTAAGGGCGGCGCGGAGGCGTGGGCGGGCGCGGAGGGGCTGGGAAGCCCGCCTGGCGTGAACCCGCTCTGCTTCTCCCTAGGATGAGAAGGCATTCAAGCAGAGGCAAAAAGAGGAGCAGAAGAAACTCGAGGAGTTAAAAGCGAAGGCCGCGGGGAAGGGCCCCCTGGGTAAGTGAGGGCTAGGTAGAGCCCAGGCCCTACAAATGTTCTGAGCATCTGTGGACGCGGGCCCGGGGAGGTCCGTTTCCTGCCTGGTTTGGTGAGTGGCGAGGTCTCCGTTCTTGGTGTCCGTCGCGGCGGATGGCCGTGGCCAGGCTTGGATTCGCCGCAGCGGCAAGGGACGGGAGCCAGACCGGGTCTGGAAACGAAGTCTGCCTCCCAGGCAGTCTGGGCTTCCCTTCCTTGGGGAAAAGGCAGAAATGGAAACACAGAAACTCATATATCTTAGGCATAATTCATACAGTTGGGTTTCCAAATGTCCTCCACAGTTTCTTGCCCCAAAGTCATATTTCATTGCTTTTTAACTACTATTGTTAACGCTAGTAAATACTTTTGCATCCTGAGTCTTTTCTGGATGCGCCTAGACTAAAATGTCCAGGTTTCTTGGCAGGCTATTATGCTATATGCTTTTTTTAACCTAATCCCTCACCGTTCTGTCTCTTCTTTTCCTTTATGAGAAATTGATTACATACCAAAGATTTTTCAAGCCCAACAGTCCTGGTGTTTTCTGTGCTTCTTAAATGCTGTTCACATTCATCAAACTAGTGATTTGTCCCCCCCAGTTATGTATGCCCTATTGAATCACTGTGACCTACAAGGGGGGATGATGGAGGCTGGGGTGATGGGAGTGTCATCCAGGGCTTCCCAAGACCTCTTTTCTCCGTGGGTTTGATTCATTATTTATCCACACGGCCCTGGGAATTCTAGCAATTGAGATTCCGTTTTGGAATGATGTGATGAGGTATCTTGCACTTTCCCCGACTGTGTACAGGAGGTCAGTCCTCAGTGAAATCCTATACGACTTGTTTCCACTGAACGTCATCTAATTTAATTTAAGGTTTATTTCGTCACAGCCCTTCAGGATCTTCATTCCTGTATTAGGCATACTTAATTTTACAACTATTTCTTCAGTTACCTACTGTTTGCCAAATATATAGTCATTTGTAAATTGGGTGAAATAAAGGTATTGAGTAAATCAGACTCCAGAAATATAATATGGAAGGTACTGTGGTGTGATGTCGCAGTTAAGAATATGGACTTGGAAGTCAGACTACCCAGGCTGGAATCCTGGCTTCGTCACATATCAGTTTATGACTGAACACCTTAACACTAAGACTTCATTATCTGTAAAATGGGTCGATAAGGGATGAGGATTAAATAAGCCAGTCTGTGAAGTACACAACACAGTGCAGATCCAGACCAGTGTGCAGCCATTTCTTGTGCCCCTGCCTCATCTCATTCTTCTTTTGCCCAGAACAGACAATATTGGTAAAGCTCTATATATACTTATGTTAAAAAGAATGCTCAGTAGAGAGCTTAAGCCTTCCATATCAGGCCCTGGCGCTTCTACCATAGGAACTGTATTTTTCCCTAGCTGAAACTTTTTTTTTTCCTTTGCAGCCACAGGTGGAATTAAGAAATCTGGCAAAAAGTGAGCTGTTCCTTGTGCCTGGAGCAATGGTGATCCTTAATTCCATTCCAGTTTTAACATTTGGATTCCCTGCCATAAGAGCTATTGCCACCTATAGCTAGAATGAAGTGTTTTGGAGTCTGTTGTACATTTAAGAATAAACTTTTGTAAAAAATAATAATAATGCAGTGGCTCACCTGTTTAGTTCTTCTCACTCAGCCATTTCAACCTTAGCTGTGAGGTCAGAGGAAACCCAACCCAGAATCCTAAGTGTGTTCTTCAGTCTTTGTTCTATCCCGAATTCTGTACTGCCTGGAATTAAACCAACTCATTTGAAATGGCTGTCATTTTTGTGTATTGTATACCCGACGGAACATTACATGAGATTAGTGGAAGAATTGGCGCTTTGGAGAGAAAACCCATCTTTCTCTGTTAAGACATCCACGGTGCCATTTGTTTTAATGGGGTAGTTCATCTGTTCATGTAAGGAGTCTGCTGTTTGCAGGCTGGGCTTGTACCAGAGAACAGTTACTGCTGTCAAGGAACTTCTCCATAGTGGGAGGGGAGCAGGACAAGTCCACATGATATGCGTTGTAAAGGCAAGAAAATGGGAAGGGAGATTCCTGAAAGTCTTTAAGAACAAAGCTTACTCTGAAGTCCCCAGGTCTGCATTTCCACTAGAACTCCAGAAATATCCTTCCTAGGTTCTTTTGTCTTATATCCCATATTCAACTCATCAGGAAAATTAAATCTGAGCCCTTCATACTTACTACAATACCACCACCCCCCAATTGTAACCCTAAAATCTCTCACCTGGATTACTGCAGGCACATCCAAATTTGGCTTCCTTCTCCTACCCTTGTTCCCCTACAGTCTCACCTTCACTCAAGACCCAGCGTGATCTTGCTAAATAGTGAAGTTATACTTCATTTCTCCTTGGCTCAGAATTCTTCAATGACTTCTTACAGCAAAAGCCAGAGTCCCTACAGTGAACACTGAACACCACTCCCTGCCCTTTGGTATCTACAGTTCTGTCCCTTGCTCCATTTTGAGCTGCAATGGCCTACATTCCAAGCAAGCTCCTGCCTTACTGTGCTGTCACCAACTCCTTATACCTGTCACTCTTCTGGATACTGGAAAGTCCCTCCCTCCCTTTAGAGAAATGAAACATCACAATAGTGAGCTTTTCCCTGACCACTATAAAGGAGCAGTCCCAGTGTCTCTTACCCTGTTTTCATTTTTCTCTCCTGACATTTGTTATCACCCTTGACTCCAGGAGGAGTAAATTCCTGGATGACAGAGGCCATTCATGTGTGATAAATGCATATGTATTGAAACAATTCAGAGGCACAAATATTTGGATTTCCCTTCCAGCAGCCTTGATACAACTATGGGAATAATACTAATGCCGTATTTCCCTGAGAATAAGACCTAGCCAGACAATCAGCAATAATGCATCTTTTTGGAGCAAAAATTCATAGAAGACCCGGTCTTCTATGAATTTTTGCTCCAAAAGACGTATTAGAGCTGATTGTCCGGCTAGGTCTTATTTTTGGGGAAACACGGTAGTGCTAAACTTTCTTTGAGAATGTTCTTAAAAAGGACTCGAATTAGTCAGATTTTGCTAAGTCAAAACTGGAAAAGGTTTTGACAGATTGAAGTCTGTTTTGAGACTAATGTACTTGACATTAATGGGGGAAAAAGAGCAAAAGCCTGCTTTGGTCCTCTCCTGGAAAGTGGCACAGCCAGCAGCATCTTTGGACTTGATGCATTCCCTGTGGGACCTTGCCAGCTGGCACCCAGCCCTGTGCTACTGAGAACAACTTTGGGAGCCAGCACACTGCCCCTGAGAGTGAAACCTAAAGTCTCCTGACAAATCAAGTGCAATCCTATCTCTACAGGACCAGACACCTGCAGCAATTAAGACTTAAGGATTCGATATTTGGGAAACTACGTGAAGGAAACTAGCAATTACTTCAAAAAACTAAACTCAGTACACCTGAAATTAAAATTACATTGAATGTTAACAGTAACTGAAATAATTTTTTAAAAAACACCTAAACTCAGGTATTCAAGACCCTCTGGATGCTGACAACCATCTCCTTTTCACTTACTGCTTTCACAAATATTCATAGGACATTCACAGGCTATTTGGCATTGAGCATGAAAGGATGAAAGTCTTTCCCCTGTTACTCTCCAACACCCTGTTCCGGTTAACTGTCCTGCACACCACTGCTGCCCAATAAAATCCTGCCAGGCACTCAAGCCCAGCTTGAATCCTTGCTCCTCTGAAGCCTTACGTTCTCTCTGCCATAGATAACGCCTACCTGGCACTTGTATGGCCCCCATTTTGGTATTGTATGCTTGTCTGCCTAGTCTTACGGGCCAGCCTCCTTGCTCACTCTGATAACTCCCACTCAACCTGTAGGACAGCCCAGGGGACCTTCCTTGACACGAACCTCATTCATTTCTACATTACCAGCACTTGGGTAAAACACTAAAGTGCACTCAGAGAACTGAATGAATAATGTTAACGGACTGAGGAGTTACACAGGCACCTTTTCAGGATCACCCTTCCTTAGACTTTCTTCCCATACCTACCTCAAATGCACACATTCAAAATATCTGTTCTCAAACATGCCTGCTCACAACAGTTCTATTCATACTCTTCGTCCAAGCCCACTCTCCCGGACTTCTCCCCAAGAGAACCTGGAGTATGTGAGGGGTGGGTCCGACAGAGGACAACGAGGTTACAGAGACCAAACCCCTAAACGTTGGCTGCCTCAATTCACATGCGCACGTGTGAATGCCATGGCAAACTCCTCCGGCGTGTCCTCCACGAGATGCCGGGAAGGAGGAGCACACACCCGCACGGTGGGGCTGGTGAGCCCGGAACCCGCACTGCTGTAGCTTGGATAGCGCCGCACAGAGCTCGGGGTGCCGACCTACTGAGTCCCAACAGCGAGTAGAGGGGCCAGAGGCGACCGACAAGGGTAGGTACTCAGCGGAGCACCGCGGCGCGCTCGGATGTGTGTCACTGCTCCGCGCCCGCCAGCCGGCAGCTGATTGGCCCGTGGGCTCGGGGGCGTGGCCCCAGCGCCTGAGGCGAGCGGCGGCGCGCGGGAGTTTGTCCAGTTCCTCGGCTTTGCGGCAACCAGGCCGCGCTCGATTCCTTCAGACACTTGCCGGCAGCAGGCATGGCTGGAACCGCTGCGCCGGGCAGCAGGAGGCGGAGCGGGCCCCCGACCTCTAGCTCTGGCCCGCCGCCCAGCATCGGGCATCCTCCGAGCAAGCGGGCCCGCGGCTTCCCAGTGGCCGCAGCTCTGGACCCCGAAGATCCGTTCGGTCCGCACGGGGATTTCACCGCGGACGACCTGGAGGAACTCGACACCCTCGCGTCACAGGCCCTGAGCCAATGCCCGTCCGCTGCTCGGGACGTGTCCAGTGAGTGCGCCCAGGGGTCTTTTTCCCGAGGGTGGTGCAGACTTTGCCAGACGCCCTTGAGGGCTGCGGCTTCGGAACCCCACGGCGACCGCTGTCTTGCATCCACGCCGCCTCTTCACCTTTTAAAAATGTAGGAACAGCTTGATTTAAGCAGCGGTTGTGTTCCACAAAGGTCCTTTGATTTGGGGGAGCGATGGATCAGGAATGTCAAACAACCGATCTGAAATATAGAAAGTTAGGTTAACATTTTACTTTAGCTTCTCAAGTTAGGGTCACCGGGTTCTTAGTTCTAAGCAGAGATCCTGCTTAGGACTCCCACCATCAGACCCATCACTACCTTCGCAGGGAGACCCATTCTTGTGGCCGTTTGGGGAAGTTTTAGATCTAATGAAGACCGCTGTCCCCCTTGAGCCTCATGAGCTTAAGCGGGGTCTGGCAGAGGCAAGAGACGAAAGAAACTTATTATTTTATACAACCAATAAATTGTACCAGGTGTCCAAACCTTAGGAATGGCAGCACACTTAGCAATGAGCAAAAGACTAAAATCCCTTCCTTCATGGAGCTTGCATTCTAGTTGGAGAATGAGTGACATCTTGCGGAGCTCACAAAAAGAGAAAGGTCTTGAGAGCAACTTGCATCTGTACTTGGATGTCTCACAGGCATCTTAAATTCCACACAATTGTTTCATGGAAACCCACTCATCCTCCAGCATCTCCAGCATGGTGCCTGGAAACGCAGACATTCAGAAAACACCCGTCGATGCCCAAATGTTCCACATGACACTGACTAGCACCACTCCCCAGCAAGTGGCACAAGGCGACAGCTCCCTTTCCTTGACTATACATCGAATTCCTTTCCAAACCCTGTAACTTTACTTTCTTAATCTATCTTGGAATCCATCCTCTTTGCATCATCTCTACCATCTCCCTGATCTGTTACCATCACCCCGCCCCTGGACAATAGTCTGCTAAATTGTCTTCCCAGTTCCAGTCTTGAGTCCCTACAAATTAGACTTCCCACCACAGCCAGAGTGATTTGTTTTGAAAAGATCACTGTGTCTCACACAGATACACATGAGCATCCCTACTGAAAGCCCTTTAATGACTTCCCACGGTTTCTAGGATAAAGACCAAAACCCTTATGTGGCCTGCAAGGCCCAGCATAGTCTGTCACTTCCCCTCTTCCTCTCTGGGTTTTAGCCACCCTGACCTTTCATTCCTTGAATTCTCTCTGCTTCTTTATAACACAGAAGCTTTGCACATTGCTGTTTCTTGTATATTGAGTGTTCTTTCCATCTATTCCCCATCCCCACTCATCTGGTTAATTCCTGCTTGTTCTTCAGCTTTTGGCTCAATCATCGTCACTTCCTTAGCCTTCCAATCATTCAGTTGGATCAAATTCCCCTATTATAGGCTTTCCTATATTTGTTCTCTGCAGTTCTCATCACAGTTGTAATTTTACATTTATACATGTGGTTATTTTTTAATGTCCTGTCAGCTCCACAAGCAAAAAGATAATCCATTTTGCTCACCATTGTACCTTTAGAGACTAAATCATGCCTGGCATATTACAGGTGCTCAGTAAATATTGCTGGATGTAAATCACTGAGTTCTGACTAGGGGGATTCCCACAGTGCCTTGCAGCCTTTAGATAAGACTCTTAAAATTGGGTGGGGCATCGGGAGAGGGTGGCAGGATCTATTATTTTAAAGGATCATTTATGAGGTTGAGTCATGTTCTTAGATTAGAAAAGGTCCTATATTGCTTACTAGATCTTTCTCTAATTTGCCTTCAAGAGGGATTCTTTTCAGCATTGTCTGATAAAAGTGGGAAAATGTTGGGTCCTGAAAAGTATGTGGGAACTTTTTTTTACAGGTGTTTATAAGGTTCCCAGGTTAGATGGAATGTCAAAAAATCCTGCAGGGAAAAACAGAGAAAGTGTTCCAGTTAAAGCTAATTTTGAATTGGAGTTACTTCAAGCACAATACAAAGAACTTAAAGAAAAGGTAAATGACTTAACTTGTGGTTTTTATAACTAATTAATTCACTTATGCATGCATTGTACAATAAAATATATAAAACTTTTAAAACTAGAGTCCAGATCCATCCCCATGAAAGGGGAGGAGCGGGAGGCTGGGGAAAGAAAGCCAGAAAATTGAGGCCGAAAGAAACTAAATCCTGAGATTACTAACAGCCAAGGCAGGAAAGGAAACACTGTACACCAGTTCCAAAAAGAGATACAAACTTTCTGTTTTAGCACCAAGATAAATTTATAGCATATTTCTTATATAAAGGATACAGCGTCATAATGGTTGCTATTCAATAGCAGTTTTGCAAAAAAGCAGACATCTTTCATATAACCAAACTGGGTCACTGGGTAAACCAGGAGCAAAATGTGGAATTTTAGTTCTGTAAAGTGTGTGACCCAGATTATTTAAGACCTATGGAGCCTACAGAATCTGCATGCATGAGTGACAAGTGTGTCATTAAGCTGTCTTGCTGAATAACTGCTGTCCCACGAAGGAGCCTAGCAGACCACGGTGACGACTGGTTGGTATGGATATATTTTGAGCACTCACTGGTCTGTAGGACGTGTTTTACATGGGCTTTTTCCATCTCTCCAGGTACATGTTGAAACAAGTACATATATAATTTTCCCTTACAAACTTTTCACAAGATTGATTTGGGATTTACAGATGAAGGCAATGGAAGAAGAAGTCCTCATTAAAAATGGAGAAATTAAAATTTTACGGGACTCACTGCATCAGACTGAATCCACTTTAGAGGAACAGAGAAGATCACATTTCCTTCTTGAGCAGGAGAAAACTCAAGCACTCAGTGACAAAGAAAAAGAATTCTCCAAAAAGGTGACCCAGAGCGTTTGTTTTGATCATTATGGACACCAGCTTTGCCTGCTCACTGAGTTCCTTTAGACACAATGGCCAAAGTTTCATGTAAATCTTCCCGGAAGATTTCAACAGTTGTTTGTCTTAAGTACTTTCTGGTATCAGCTCATTGCATGTACTTTTCTTCAGGCTCTTTTGGCAGATCAGAAACTCACTTGATCTAGCTTAGGCCAAAAGGAAATGCATTGGCTTCCATAACTAAGTCTGGGAAAAACGGTGTTCTATGGCTTCCGCTGAGTCAGGCATTACCAGGACTTCTCTTTATTCTCTGTACTATAGACAGGCTCCATCCTTCTGGTAGAGGATGTGTTCTCCAGAAGCTCCTGGGCTCATATTTCATAGCTTTAGAGCAGACTGAAGATTTGGTCTCCCATCTCCAGTTTTAAAATTCTGGGGGAGTTTTAACATTTAAAATTGGTCTCACCTGAGTCAGGTGCCTGTCCTTGAACCAGTCACTGTAAGCACACAGATGAGAACTCCCATTCATATCACGTAGTCAGAGGTAGGGAAACGATTGTTTCTCAGGGGGGAGATGCTGCTCTGGGAAGGAAACCGTTGGTGTCCAGTGTGTACCACTTTCCTTCAGCACCTCCCAAGGCTTCAGTCCCAAGGACATGGAGTCTTCATTCAGCAAACGTCCCAGAAGTACTACCTGTACCCAGCACTAACAGTGGTAGTTGCCTTTCCATATATGTGATGAAGAGGAAAGGATTTGCTGTCAGACAAACCAGAGTTTGAATCGAGGTTTTGTCACACACAAGTGGTGACCTCAGAGTAATGACTTAAACTCTATGACTCATTTCCCTTATCTGTTCCAGGAGATAACCCGAAGGGCAATTTTGAGACTTAAAACACTGCACTTACTGTGTCTGGTGCTGACCCTGGCATGGGGTGTGCTCAGGGAGTGACACCGATTACTGTGGGTATAGACCCCGAGGGTCAGGGCAGCAGGTCCCCCCACTCTGCATGGGGCTTTGGTAAAGCTCTTCCAGATACTCTGCCCACACTTTCAAGAAGACCTGGAATTGTGCATCACTGTATTCATTAGAAGGCCAACATACGGGGTGGCTGGTTAGCTCAGTTGGTTAGAGCACGATGCTCATAACACCGGGGTTGCCGGTTCGATCCCCACGTGGGCCACTGTGAGCTGCTCCCTCCACTACTAGATTGAAACAATTACTTGACTTGGAACTGATGGGTTCTGGAAAAACACACTTAAATAAATAAAAGTTAAAAAAAAAAAAAAAAAAAGGCCACCATGTTACTGGGAGATAATGGCACCTTGTCAGGCTCTGCGGGGCATTTTACATTCATCATTCTAATTTAATCCCCCCAACTGTGAAGACGGGTATTTATGTTACAGGCAAGCTAAGGTTCAGAGAGCCTGAGTAAATGGTTTTTGAACACTCACAATAGTTCAGGTCAAAATATCTTTCTAGAACAGCATCTGTCTTTCAGAAAGAAGGCTGAAGCTCACTATTTTAGGACATTTATGTCACAGCAGACTTTCTTATTTCTTTCTCATTGTTTTCCATTAGCTTGAGATTTTGAAGCCCAGAGATGTTTTTGTATGTGTGATGCAGCCACTACAAGTATGTTTCTTTTGCCTTCCAGCTCCAATCATTGCAGTCTGAACTGCAGTTTAAAGACGCAGAGATGAACGAATTAAGGACAAAGCTTCAGAGCAGTGAGCGAGCCAATAAATTAGCTGTTCCCTCCACTTCTCACGTCAGGTAATGATGATGCTGGAAGGAGAGTTCTATTTTGCATTGTTTAGTAAAAAGTCTGAAAATGTCAGGCTAGTCCTGAATGGAGGCCATTTAGACTCTGGGCTGGGGCCTAGGTCCTCTTGCTAAAAGCTTCAAAGGTGGTTTGGCTGAGGCCTCACAGCATACAGGCCCCACTCTCTAAGAGTACTTCCTCTGAATGGAACTTTATAAACACATCTCCTAAGGACTAGAAAAGGCTGGAAAGATCATCCCTAAAATTTTGGGGTGGGCCAATCTTCACGTTTATGAAATTTGTTTCTAATAACTGATTTTGCCCCAAGCATAGTGTATTTCAGTCCCAACTACTTAGAATATTTTTTTCCACTTGCTGCCCTGGGACCTTTGTCCAATAGCCCCCGCCTTTGCTACAGATATGATGAGCTTGTTAATGGTCTGTGTCCTGCCCCCGCCTGCCAGAAAAGTCTGCCCCACTGTCAGTATCAGCCTTGAAATTTGGACAGTGCATCAGGGCGGCTTTCTCTGCTATTGAGCATTCTGCAGCCTTTGCTCCTAATGGGCAGAGTGTGAAATTGAACTCTTCCTGCTTTGTGTTGTCCAGGGAAGACAGGAGAACAGAGGGAATCCATCCTCACACCTTCACACATCACTAACTGAAAGGCCTCGGTATGGTCAGATCCGATCAGAGGGTTAAGACTGCTTCTCTAACATAGAGCCCCTGGCACTGAGGAGCTTGCTCAGTGTTGCAAGACACAACACACCTTTTAATAGACCCTCTTTCTACTGAAAAATCTTTGAATACAGTCCCTGACTTAAAAAAGAGGCCATTCCCCAGTGAAAAGATGTTTTGGGGGAATCGGAAATAGTAATGGAATTCTGGCCAATATCTCTGGGTGATTAGAAGAATATAGAAATAAAAGGAAGATATTTTTTAACGGATCAAAATGCCTTGAATTTTACACTGCTGTCTTGATGAAGAATGATAAATATATAGTAGATAAAACCTTTGGTCAAATCACCAAGATATGAAAAGTTTCAAGCTTGTTAGAAGTTTTATAACTAGTTATTTTAAGTGGTTTTAGCAGAATCATTACTTTGCTTACATAGTTCACTTTTTCCAGTCCTAGGAAAATAAAGACAGAAGCATGTTCTCCACAATTTGGAAAACCATCTTTTCCTACAAAGGAGTCTTTTATTGCTAACATGCCCCTTCCCCACCCCTGCCAGACAGAGCCAGGACACAAGTCCCCGGTAGGCAGAGAGGGTAAGTGAGTCTATCCCTCACCTATTGCTGTATAACACATTACCCAAACGTGTGGCTTTAAACAACGAGTATTTATTTTCTCTGGTTTCTGGGGTCGGCAATTCTGACAGGACACAATGGGGCTGGTTTGTCTGTGTGGGGACTGGAATCACTACAGGCTTGCCTGGAGCCGGAGGATCTGTTTCTAGGTGGCTCACTCAATGGCTGGCAACAGAATTCCTCTCCACACGTGGGCCTCTCCCCAGGGCTACTTGGCTGAACTCATAACCTGGTGACCAGCTTCCTTTAGAGCTAGCAGACCCAGAGAGAGCCAGGTAGAAGCTATCCTATTTGTGGCCTAGCCTGAGAAGTCACATGGCATCACTTCTGTCACGTTCTGTTTGTTAGAAGTGAGTCACTGAGTCTGGGCCACATTTAAGGGAAGGAATCTAGGCTGTACTTTTTGAAGGGAATTAAGTGTGTCAAAGAATTTGCAGGCATATGCATATTTTAAAACCTCCACAGTCAGCATCCACTGACGTGACAGAACCACAGCTAGTATCTAGGGACATGTGTTCCTCTCAGAGCCCAGCCTGGACCTTGGACATCCCAGTCCAGACTGATGGAATGCTACTGCTTTCTAGAGAGTTACAGTCTAGCATGAGCAGGTTTTCACTCTGAGGCTGCGTTGTGCCACTGAATCTTATAATTTGGATATATTGCTTCTCTCCTACCACCGTCAGCCTGGCCATAAGTCCCAGTCACACTACTTCCTGGCTTGTGTGATTTGGACAAGTCCTTTACCCTTGTGCCTCAGTTTTCCTATAGAAAACAGAGCTAATGCTAACACCCCCTCGTAGGGTTGCTGTGAGGAACAAGTGAGGAACATGTGTAAAGCTCTTAGCACTGTCTAGAACACAGTAAGCACTATCTAAATGTTAGTGGCTGCTGCTTTTATGTTATTGCCTTATTTTGAAGGGGGGCAAACAGCTTAATTTTCCTTTCCTCTCCTTGTGTGAGTTCCTACTTTACATGAGGAAGGCAAAAGATGTGAGAGCCCTTGAGTTGCTCTGGCTCTTGTTTTGATCCAAGGTTGAAAAAGTAGAACGATCTGTCTTAAACTTGTTGCATTTAAGAGTTTCTGATATGCCTATGCTTTTGTGCTCAGGTTTTGATTCACATTTTACCTAGTTTCAGAGAATAAGGCCCACAGTCTGGGAGGTGCCCCAGGGAAGCAAGAAGAGTCCCAAAAACATGCTGTTGACAGCTGGATGCAAAGATCAAACACTCGAGGTACCAGAACCCCACTCCTGCTGGCTCCGGTGGCCCTCTGCCATGCTGCAGTCGAATTGCCTGGGGTACCGTCCGGGTCTCTAAGGACAGTGGTCAGAGGGTCCAGGGAAGTCATAGTTGTGACTTAAGCAGAAGACTTTAAAATGGAGGGGGCCAAGAGCAGGTGTGTCACAGGGCCTTCAGCACCCATAGGTGCCTATCTCAGTGGGGCGTAGTGGCAGCTTAGAGGACAGTTGGCATCCAAGGAATCCCCCCTTTTTCCTTCTGAGGCCATAGAAAAGGCCTCCCATGTCAGAACTTCTAGAGTTACCTTGTTTTCTGCAGGTTCCATTTTGATAAACCTTCTCCTGAAGCAGCCTCTGATCCCAGGCTCATCGCTAGGTCTGTGCCACCTCCTGAGCAGTTGTTCCGAGGCTCCTTCCAGCACCCTGTTGCAGCCACTGGGGTTGGGCAGGTAAGCATAAGACTCCTAAAAAAAAAACTTTTAGGAAGAAGCTTCCAGGAAGCAAGTCCCTTTCTGGCCTTGGCCAGCCTGGGAGGCCAGTGCCCCAGGCAGGGAAGCTAGAGAGTTTGGCAGGCAGGTTGTTTGGGGCCCTTGACCTTATCTCCATCTCACACTGTGTGTTTTCTTTTGTGTTTGTTGCTAGTTCCTTGCCTGGGATTTCAAGCCTGAGGACCACAGTTTCTCAAGATGGGTCATTTCCCCTCTCGGCCCTTAGAGAAGCACAGAACCTAGCATTTACTGGACTGAATCTGATTGCCAGGAATGAAGGCTCATGTGACAGAGACCCAGCAGAGGGAGGCAGCAGGGCCTTCCCGCTCTGCCAGCATCCTGGGGCTGTGCACCTCCTCCCCCTGGTACAGTGCTTTCTCGGCTTACACTGCCAGGCTTTGCAGGATTTGGCAGTAGCCAAGAGAAGTGGGGAGCCTGGGGACACCCCAATACATTCCTCCCGCAGGAGCTCTGGGGTAGATCCCAGCCCCGAGGACTCACTTTGCAAGCTGGAAGGCTTCTCTGTGGCTTCGCTTAGCCTTCTGCAGCACCTGGTGTGCCACAGCGGAGCGGTCACCTGCCTGTTACTGTCACAAGCCGCAGCGGATTCCGCTGCTGCGGATGGAAACCAGAGCCTAGACTCCCATGGGGACGCGAGCCCCGCCCCAGGGGGGCTTGCTGGTGACCAAGGCCAGCATCCACTATTGAAGATGGTTCTTCGCCTCTTGGTTTTCTCTTCTGCAGCAACAAATCACCTTCACGCCAATGTCGTCAGCCAGTGCCTTAAGGTTTTGGTGAAATTAGCTGAAAACGCTTCCTATGATTGCTTGCCCAGGTATATTGCAGCATGGGAGTCATGATTGTGTGTGGGGCTTACCTGACCTCTTGAGGTTTATCCTGTGGCCCTTGTATTTTGCTCATCTCTTGACTTATCTATACTGTTCAGTTCTAAGCCTTGGTTTAGGTTGTAAAGCTTTGTTCAGGGAGTTCTGAAGTGAGAACCAAGGAAGTGGTTTATTTGGCTTAATTCTGCCTCTGTACAGCAGGTAAGCAAAAGACACACAAGATAAAAGAGAGCGGTTAGCCATGAGGGAAGAGTGTCCTGCCCCCGGGACAGACAAAGGCTATACCAAGAGGCCTTTGAACGTGGGACGTGGATCAGGTGAAGCCCACACGTCACAGCCACGTTTAAGTTTGGTGGGGTTCTCAAAGGAGGGTGTGGGAGGGCATGCAGTGCACAAGCTGACCTTGTTGGGAATCTGCCTGTCATTGTGCCCACCTTCGGCAGGAGCCACCGGTTCCTTAAGGTTTACTGGAAGTGGTAGGGTAGTGAGCCTAGCTCATGAACACTGTTGTCATAAATTCCAAACTTGAGATTCCAGAGCCTCAAGATTGGAAGAAACTAAACACCATCCGGCCCATCCCTTCAACCAGTAACCCCACTGCCCCCTCTGCTTCACCAAACAGGCCAGTTCCTGTCTCGAAATGACTCTGCTGACTGCATGTAACTTTTCATCTCTGAGTTCAGATACCTGTTTCTAAAAATAGTCCCAGATCCTGGTTTCCATCTGAATCTATTCTAGCTGGTCTGGTCTATCAGAGCCGGACCTGGTACACAGAGAGTGTGGGCAGCACGGTAGGCACGGACCATCACCCGAGTGCCTGGCAGGGGCCCAGCTCCGTGGCTGGTTGCTTGTTTCATATTTGTTAAATGAATGAATACCAGGAACCACATTTTTACCACTTTTCTTGGTAGAAACACCATCATTCCATTCCTGTTCAACTTGTCCACAGGACATCAAAACACAGCCATTTAGTGGGTGTTGACCACAGGCCAGACACATGCCTCCCATTCACTAGCTCGTACGACACCCTCGGAGCCCTGCATCTTCACACTAGCACAGAGCCTGGCTCACTGAGCACTGTGTTTGTTGAGTGAATAAGCCCTGTGTTGAGGTAGGAAAAGTTGTCAGATCCCAGAGGGAGCACGCTGGATGGGTTTCAAACCAATTAGGCTCCTGAGCCATGGCCCCTGATCACATCTGATACCACCTTCCACTTTGTGCTTCTCTTCAAAATTCCTTTACACTTGCAAGCTGAACCCCACTACCGCACAGCTTCCTGTCCACCTTGGCATGAAAGCTAGGGACGAGTGCCACCAAGGCTCTAACCCAGCACGCAGTGCAGGCAGGCTGCAGCCTCCACAGGCACGCTTGTCCACCCGGGCCTGAGGGCAGCCTCACCCGTCTTCCTACAGCATCTCTTGTAGACATCGGTCCGGGGTTGTCCCCAGGTACTAGGATGGCAGGGGTTTTGGGGCAAATAGGTCTCATCCCCAACTTCAACCAGAGCAGCATGACTTACCTATTGTGCTTTGCGGGGGGTGCTGCGAAAAAATTCATCTAAAAAGACAGCTCTGATGCTATGAAAACAATTTGGAAACCTCTGTGTTGTATACGAAGATGGATTCTTCATGCAGATAGTTTCAGGGGCTTCAGTGCACTGGTTAGGAGCCACTTCTACCAACCAGGTTGAATTCCAGTTTCCCACAAAGTCCCACTCTCCTGGCGACGGAAAACATTCAGCTTCTTGTCTGCCATGCAGGGATTTGCTCTAAGATGAGTTCACCCCCAATAGTGAGACCTTGCTTCCTAGTGGCATCCTGAGGAATATTCTTAAGCCTCGATGCTGTGCGCCAAGACACTGCAGGTGCGTGAAGGGGGACATGCGCGTACAGCTGTCCCTGCCCCCCCATGAGGCAGTGTAGGTCGGACAAACATCAGTGGTTGTCTTGGGACTTGGTTCCTTGGTAATAGGTGCCCCTCTGCCCTGAGACTTGGGGGAGAGTGTGCCCACCCCAAGTGGGTACCTTCTCATACTTGGTGGCAGAGAAGCTGCTGTTCTTACGTACAAGTGGAGAAAATGGGCTTCCTTTCTTGGCGAGTGGTCTCATAAGATCCCACCATACCGAGTCCACATTTATCATTTCTGGAGCCTGGCCAGTCCTTTGGTGGTGGGCACAGGACACTGCTCTCACCCAAGACCTGCCTCCCTCTTTGGGAGCAGAAGCAGAAAAGTTCAGGAGCAGTGTGGAGGCCAGGCACCCCGGGTCCAGGGAGGCAACCCGCATTTAATGGGTGTTACTGTGCCGAGTGAGGGCCTATCTAAGCCGCAGTGAAGGGTAGCACCCACTCATTCGCGTGAAAGGAGGTGGTAGTCGGCTGGCACTGGAATGCAGGTCTATCTGGACCACATCTCTGTACTGGCCTGAATTCCTGTTCCCTCCAGTGGAAAGGGAGGGTGAATGTGGGACTGGGTGGGAAGTGTCACGTCCTTCTGGGCCCCTGTGTTGTAGGTTCCATTGTGTGCTCCCGGTGCTGCCGCCGTGCCTCAGCCCACAGGCTCCCCTGCCCAGCGTGCTGCTGACAGTGGGGCTCCTGTCCCTGCTCGTGGACCATGAGAAGCTCGTGTCTCAGCTCTGCTCCCACTCGGGTAAAGCGGGCAGGGCGGGCGTCTGGACTCCTGCAGGGTGGAGGGAAGGGTGGCAGCAAGGACAGGGGCTTCTGCAGCTGGTGTTGGCCCTGGGTGAGAAGCGGGGCCCTGAGTGAGAGCGGGGCCTTCTTTTCAGACGGCTGTCTCCTCCTGCTGTTATACACGTACATCACATCACGGCCTGACAAAGTGGCCTCGGACACACAGTGGCTTCAACTAGAGCAAGAGGTAAAAATGCCAGAGCCCCTTCTGTGGACTGTTCCCCACCCCGCCTCACCCCAAGAGCCATTTTCCCTCCTTCCTCTGGAGAGAGGGAGCTTTAATTCATTTTGGTAGCTTATCTAGCCACCAACAAGGTAAACAAACTCATTTGGGGGGGGCTCCACACCACACAGCTACAAAACTGGAGCCCAGGGTATCTTGGCATTTGGCAGGGTTGCCTGATAACTGGTTCTACCCTGACCTTGGAGCCTGGTAGCTGCAGGTGGGCCTGGAGGCACGTGGGTTGTTGGTGAGACACGGGTGTTGGTCCAGAGATTGGTCTGGGAAGGACCCCATTTGTGCAGACAAGCAGTTGCTAAGGCAACTGGAGCTCTTGTAGGAGCCTGAAAAAGGCCTCGCTGTGATGCGTCAGGGTCTCGTTCTGCCACGGATGGAACCGTCTGCTCTTATTCTAGGCCGTGTGGCTCCTGGCCAAGCTCGGTGTGCAAAGCCCCTCCTCCCCTATCACTGGCTCCAACTGCCAGTGCAACGTGGAGGTGAGTGCCTGAGACAGGCAGGGGGCAAAAGCAGGGCAGCTCTGCTGGTGGGTGAGGCGGCCCTGTGCAGGGCCCCGTGCCGCTTCTAAGCCTGGTGCCACCACTCAGAGCCCTCCTCACCTGGCGGGCAGGGGAAGCTCCTGCCTAGCCGAGCAAGTCGTTAGGGTGCAGGAACTGCAAGCCTGACCTCAGTCTGCACCCTCAGGTGGTCAGAGCGCTCACGGCGATGCTACATAGACAGTGGCTGACAGTGCGGAGGGAAGGGGGGCCCCCCAGGACCGAGCAGCAGAGGCGGACAGTGCGGTGTCTGCGGGACACAGTCCTGCTGCTGCACGGCCTGTCCCAGAAGGACACGCTGTTCACAGTGCACTGCGTGGAGGCCCTGCATCAGTACGACCAGGTGATGCCAGGGGTCAGCACGCTGATTCGGGGGCTCCCGGACGTGACGGACTGTGAAGGTGAGCTGGCAGGAGGGTCCCTCCCTGCCCGGGCCCACCTGGGCGCTTTCCTGAAGTTCAGGGATGAGTCCGCCTTCCCGCCTGTTCAGCAGCCCTCCGTCCACCACGCTCTTTGCCAGCACTGGAGTCATTCTTACCTTCCTGCTCCGGTTCTTCTCTGAGCACATCAGGCTGCCTTGCTTGTGTCTGTGGAGTTGGCCTGGCAGAGCCACGGTTTTTTCAGAAACATCCCTGTTTGAATTGCTTTTGTATCACTGCTTGCCGTAGGTGTGGGAGCAAGGCCTGGGCATGGAAGGGACTGGTTAGTTCCTGTGGGCGTGGGGGGAAGAAAGGTGGGACCTCCCCCAGCTCCAGCACCTTCAGGCCTTCCCCACAGAACCCTCTTCTGTCTCCCTCAGAGGCTGCCCTGGATGACCTCTGTGCCACCGAGACCGACGTGGATGACCCAGAGATGGACTGTGGCTGAGGCTGAGAATCGAGCCACCTGGTGGCACCAGCACCACTGTTTTCCTCACCTCCTCAACTGATTAAAAGCAGTGACTGCTGTTTAAGATCTTGCCAGCCTTGTTGTGTTCCCTGAGTCTGATCTGTGTCGGCTGAGTGGGAGGGATGGAGCAGGAACACGACTCAGGGAAGGCTGGGCTCCTTCCTGTCCTAGCTGGAGCCGAGACTGGTCCCCATGGTAACGAATCTGCCTAGAGGAAGAAGCCCTGCCCTGCCTGTGGAATTGTCCTGAGTCATCGCTTTGGGCAGAAGCCATGGGAAGAAAAGTATGACAAGGAAGGAGGCAGCCCTCATCCCAGGCCTAAACCAGGGAGACCTGGGAAAGGGGGGCTAAAGGGTGGGTGCAAAATGGCCATGGCAGGGGCTCCTGACAGGCTTGAGTCCTGGAGCTGGCCTTCCGCAATAGCATGGGCACCGCTGCCGGTGTCCTGACTGGCTGTCTTGCTGCTGAGGGCCCGGCTGCACTGTGCCAGCCAGCAGGCAGGCCCACAGCTGTACATCTGAGGCGGCCTTTGGGGAGTCACAGGTGGGGGGGCTGGGGAGGGAGGAGGCCTGCCGACAAGCAGGGCGGGCCTTGCTCACTCCAGTCCAGTGGGCGGGCTCAGACTAAGTTTCACTTCCCGCCACTGCTGCCAGCAGCAAGAACCAGCCAGTGTGCACCCGAGTCATTGCTGCTTGCCTGCCTGCCGCTTGGTAAGTGAGGACCCCCAAGGGCCTGGGGCAGGGTGGGAAGGCCATGGGTTCCACCCGCCTCTCCCCAGACTCAGCAGGCACTGGGGGGGAACAAACGCCTGACAGTTGAATGTGCTGATCGCACTAAATAGGCCATCCCACCCTCTCTGGCTTCCTGCCTTGAAAATGGGTCCTGGAGCTCACGGCAGTGCCTGCCTTCCCTCTCCTCCCCTCCTTCGATCTTACCACTGTGGCACTCACACCCACTCCCCACCCTGTGCTCCTCCCCAGGCTCAGCGGTAGGTACCCACCATGGCCTCGCAGGCCCTGCCCCAGGAGCCCATGCAGACCCTCATCTTCTTGGACCTGGAGGCCACTGGACTTCCCTTCTCCCAGCCCAAGATCACGGAGCTGTGCCTGCTGGCTGTCCACAGATGTGCCCTGGAGAGCCCTCCCAGCCCTCAGGGGCCTCCTCCCACGGTGCCCCCAACACCCCGAGTGGTGGACAAACTCTCCCTCTGTGTGGCCCCAGGGAAGGCCTGTAACCCCGCAGCCAGCGAGATCACGGGCCTGAGCACAGCTGTGCTGGCAGCCCACGGGCGTCAACACTTCGATGCAGACCTTGTCAAGCTGCTCCGAGCCTTCCTGCAGCGCCAGCCACAGCCCTGGTGCCTCGTGGCACACAACGGTGACCGCTACGACTTCCCCCTGCTGCAGGCGGAGTTGGCCATGCTGGGCTTCTCCAGGGCTCTGGACGACGCCTTCTGTGTGGACAGCATCGCTGCCCTGAAGGCCTTGGAGCAGACTGGCAGCACCCCTGAGCATGGCCCGAGGAAGAGCTACAGCCTGGGCAGCATCTACACACGCCTGTATGGGCAGGTCCCGCTGGACTCGCACACGGCCGAGGGTGACGTCCTAGCCCTGCTCAGCATCTGTCAGTGGAGGCCGCGGGCCCTGCTGCAGTGGGTGGACGCTCACGCCAGGCCCTTCAGCACCGTCAAGCCAATGTACGGGGTCACAGCCTTTATTGGAACCAACTCAAGGCCACCTGCTGCCACAGCCACTACCCTCCTGGCCAGAGGCGGAGGCTCCAGTCCCAACCTCGGGGGGAGCAGGAGGCCCAAGGTCCTACCTCCAGCGAAGGGCCCTGAAGCCTCACCCAGGGAGGGCCTGCTGGCCCCACTGGGCCTGCTGGCCTTCCTCAGCGTGGCAATAGCGACACTGTACGGGCTGTCCCTGGCTACACCTGGGTAATAGGATGAGAAAGAACGTCTGATGAATAAAGACCCCCACAGCACTGTGGTCCCTTGCCTCTACCTTCCTGGGCAGCTTTGCAGCCGCCTGCACCTCTGCCTGCACTCGGGCCGCCGGGGTGGGGGCACCGAGGGCGGTGCGGTCTTTGTCCCTCACCCTCCCCATCAGGATGGTCAGACGTCTGAGGCCAATACAAGCAGGGAAAACAGGGAAATCTAAGTGCTGGATTGAAATGGTACCTGGCCCCCTACCCAATACTTGCAGCCAAGGCTCTGAAGAAAGGGGGCAGCAGCTCCAAATGTCCGCATTTATTATAAACAAGGGTGCAGTCCCCGACTCTCAGAAACATATCAACAGGCACAAAGCTGAGACAGATGGTGAGACAGAAACAGGGACAGAGAACCCCGAGGTATTCATGTCCGGGCCAACAGCCACCCAAGGCCCCCTCCATTTTGGTCCCTTTGCTCCAGACAGTCCATTGGCCCAGGTGTCCCCCTTGCCAGGACAAACTGTGGCTGGGGGTACAGGACCTGGATATACTGTGGGGCTGGTGTGGGGGAAGCAGGGACTACAGAGGTCAGGGGGTCCCTCTCCTCCGGGACCCAGGGGTTTCAGCCTCACAGAAACGATCACATTTTGAAACAGAAAACAGGCCAAATGTTTGGCTAAGAATAAAACAAAAACACTGCAGGAAGGACACCTGAGTGTGTAGGTAGGTGGACAGAGGCCACCCTGCCCACCGCTGGCGGGGGCCAGGGCCAGCCAGGGTAGCCAGAACTGCGGGTGGAAGTGGCCCTCCAGGTGGTCCCAGGGAAGTTGCAGAAACAGTCCAGGCAGACAGCTGTCAGGGTGGGTGGGGCTCTGCCTTAGGTGTTTGGATATCAGGACGCTGCCCACCCTCCACTGGCCATGGCACAGGCTCCAGGGAGCTATGGGGTCAAAACCCAACTTAGCCAGGTCCCAAACCTCACCCACTTGCCTGAATCACAGCTCTGGTTCTTCGAAGGGAAGCACACACGCTGGGGACAAGCTGTGGCCGCAAGCAACGGCCAGCCATTCCACTGAAACCAGAACGTGCGTGCATCTTGCCCAGAGAAAAGCTGTGCAGTCCTAATGTGACAAGCCCCACCTGGTCTCCCTGGGGTGGTCTGGAAAAGAACTCCCACCTCATGCTTTGCATTTTGCTTGAGATTTCAAGGAAGCGTAATTTCAAGTGAGGAAGAGAAAAAGGTGTGGTCCCAGTAACTGGTATGGACTGTCCCACCTGTCAGCACCACCAGAAGCCTTATGTACAAACAGGACACACACACATCCTGCATGGGAGAAAAAGACCGTGCCCACATCCCCATTCACACGCACATCCACACACAGAGTATCAAGTGGCAGCCAGAGATGCAGGGCCGTTCTCAGTGGGCGGCCTTCGGGGGGTCCATATAGGCTGGGTTGTAAGGAGGCTGGCTGGCAGAGTAGGGCATGGCTGCACCTCCTGAAAATAGAGAGGACACCGGTTGGCTGGGGGTACAGCAGGGTCTTTGGGATTAAGCAGAGTCCGAGTTGGCAGTGGTACTCACCAGACAATGTCTCGTGGTAGGCTGGCGGGCCCATGGGCTGGGCCGGGTAGGGTGGTGGGTACTGTGTCGGGTAGGGTGCTGCCGCCAGCCCTGGCTGGGGGGGCATGGGGTGGTAGCCCTGGTACGACGGCCCAGGGTAGCTGGGCGGCACACTTGGAGGCTGAGGGTAAGGGGCGTGCACCACGGTGGTGGATGTGGTGGTGGTCACGACCGCTGTAAAGAGAATCCCCGTCAGGACCCCCAGGCTTGCCCTTCCCCCCAGCTTAGCCGAATCAGGGTCCCAGTCAGCTCCCCTTGCCCCCCTGGGGTCTGTGCACAAGGGCCCAATGGGCATGCTCACGGCGTGGTCGGCGGCACATCTTGTACAAACAGCAGCAGGAGCAGGTGAAGCAGACGATGATGGTGACAACAAAGAGCACAAAGATGGTCAGGCCAATGGCCACAGTCGCCCCGAACCTGCCGAAGAGCCGGGCGTGACCAAGGCCCCCCCATACCCAGGACCAGCAGGCCGCAGCCCACCCACCCCAGGGGGCACCCCTCTTGCTGAAGGAGGTCGGGGAACAGATACAGCAACTTCCGGTGTGTAGTTTGAACCTGTTTCAGTCTCATTTCCTCATGCATAAAATGGGTTGTGAGACTAGGTAAAGCACCCCCCTGGGGTCTGCCCCCCAGTCCCCCCCCTAGGAGTATGGGAGGGCATTTTCTGTGCCTCCCACCATACACACATCTTACCCACCCCACCAACCGTCAGCAGATGGTCACCGAGCACATGCCACAAGCCAGGCACTGTGGTCTGAGCCAAAAACTCAGCGATGGGTGAGACAGACCAACCTGTGGCCTCTGGGAGCCCACAGGCCACTGTAGGAGGCAGATGCTGGAGGTAAAATGACTCAGGAAGCACATGGGACGAAGCTGGGGAGAAGTTCCAGGACAGCAGAGACCAGTGTGGCCAGAACAGCAAGGACAGCAATGCAGCGAACGCAGCCTCTGCGCGTCGCCCCGGGCAGGGCTGTCCCCGAGGTGACCTGAGCCTGCTGGGTGCGAGCACCAAGCCCGCTGTTCACATGCACCTCCGTCTGGGCTTCACAGGGCGGGTAAACTAAGAGCCAGATGGATGACATGGAGGGGCTGGAGGTGCCTTGACTTCTGGAAAAGGAGGCCACTCGGCTTGACCCAGGCCCCTCAGCAAGGATGATGATGGTGGAGGGCCTGCTCTTTGAGAAAGCAGGCCCTGGACCGGAAGTTCACCCAAACTGACTTTCAAGGGCAGAAAGAACCTGTGCTAAGCTCCCCTGCTCCCAGAGGCCAAGCTCTATTCTAATAAAAGGCAAATGCTTAGCAACTGCACCAAGCCCGTTAAACCTGGAAAGAGCCTGGTGAGCTGTCGGGTATCTGCCTCCTGAGGCCCAGGGCAGGGCTGTGGGGGCTTCCACCTCATGCCCAGACCAGCAGCACCCCCTCAGCAGGGCCCTGCGCCACAGCCTAGGGACAGAAGGAGGGCAGACTCTTCACACTCCAGACTCAAAAATAGCCAACAGCATTTGCAAAGCAGGAGTCACTGACTGCTGTGCGGCCAGAACAGGCCCCAAGACAGGACTGTCAGTCAGCTCCTCCCATACCCTCTGCTGACCCAGGGAATGGAGACACACATACATTCAGGGACGATCAATGACAGTGCCCTCATCTTTAATCTCTCCCATCTCCTTCTCTTCCTCACTTTCACTCTGTCACACACACACACACACACACACACACACACACACACAGTATGACACCCAGTCTCACCCCATGTTAGCCTCCACTTTCACTCAGAGTACTGCACCCCCGACTTCCCTCTTTCCATCGTGGGCCACTCAATTTCAATCTCCTCCCCTTTCAGAGAAAAGGAAAGCAAATCTCCTAGGCCCTCCCCTATCGTGACGTCAGCAGCAGGAAGGACAGACAGGGGACCCTCTTAAAGACACAGCGCACCAGGTGCCCAACTGTTCCCAGCTGTGTGATGAGTAGGGAAGGGCCAGGAGTGGGGAGGGAGGCAGGCGCTCAGGCTGTCTTCCCAGGACAATGCCACCACGGGGTGAGGGGTGAGAGAGACACCCAGACTCAGTGTGCCTGAATCACTCCTGCTCAGACCCTGCTCAGCCGGTTCCAGCCACCCTCCTTGACGGGCAACTTCAGCTACCTAGGGCTACAAGCAGGACCTTGGGGCCCCCTCTGCCACCCTGCCAGGTCTGCTCATGTGACTCTCCACTCAAAAGCCTACTATGGCTCCTGTAGCTCTTGGGATCACTCAGGAATTTGCTTTATAATTTATTTGTTACATTGTGTGTGTGTGTGTGTGTGTGTGTGTGTGTGTATACTTTCCTGTACATTATTAAAGTTGACCAGAAAGAAAATCTATTTGTCTCACTAGATAGTAAAGCTTACAATAAGGCAAATTTTTAATCTTTCATTAAAAGTCTAAATACAGTAACACTCCTGTGTGGTCTAGGACTCCCACTTTCCCGCTGTACTCCAGCCACATCACCCTCCTTTCAGCTTTGGAAAGCACCAGGCTGTGTCCTACCTCAGGGCCTTTGCACTTGCAGTTCCTCCTGCCTGGTCTACCTTTGTCTTCCTCCCATCCCCATATCAATTTTTGTTCAGCCTGAAGCTCAAAACATCACTTCCTCAGGGACACATTCCCTGACCATGCAGATGAAATCAGACTTCTTGACATATGCTCTTACAGAATCAAATTCCTGTCTATCTCAGTTTATAAACACTCACTCCATGCGAGCATTTGGTTAACTTGCAGCTAGCCTCTGGCTTGTGGGTTCATGGAGGCATAGACTGTACCTGCTTTGGGCCATCACTGTATCTCCAGCACCTGGCATATAGTAGGTGCTCAGTAAGTCTCTGACAAATGAATACATTCACTCAGGCCCCCATGGCAGCACTAAGCAGGACTGCCAGGCATGATGCTCCAAGGAAGCACAACATTTCAGGGGTGGTTGCAGAGTGTGGCAGGGCCCATGGCCACAACAGGGCATGATACTAACAAAACCGTACCTCTGAGGGGAATGGGGCTTCCCATGGCTGGTGCTACCTCCCAGATCAAGGAGTCTAAAGGCCAAGTTCAGAAGGCAGAATTGGGTGGCCCCCAGCAGGCTGAAGACTCCCAATGTTCAGATTGTGAAAGCGCTGTCTCTGGAGCTTGGACACTAGCTCTCACTATAATGTTGACAAGGCAGTAGACCGGCCATGACACAGCACGTGTGAGAGCCAGCACAGGTTCACCGCGGCCACACCTCACCTAACGGACCTCCGGGCCTTTCCCCTGCACTGTCACAGTGGAGTCGGGGCAGAACAACATGGCTGTCTGGGGCCCATGGCCAGAGACCCTATCACTCAGGTGCCGAAAAACATACCAATCTTGCCCAATCGTCCTGTGAGGCGCAAGGATCTGGGAAGGGACAATGAAATCAGAATCCAAAGAATCACGACAAGGGACCAAGGCAGCTCTGGGGAGGGAACAAGCAGAGAATGCACACGGCCACCAACTATTCAACAGAGCAGGATGGGACTCATCTGCCAAAGTTGGGGTGGGGGTGGAGGGCTGCAGAAGACCTAAGCCAGCCCCAAGCCCACAGGTAACATGGCTTCACTATGGGAAGTACGGTGCCCATGTCAAGGACACCACCCATCCCGGCTACGCCAGGCAGATGTGGGCTCATCTAGATCCCTGCGCTGACCTGGTGCCTTGTTCTTGGGGAACCCAAGGAGTCACCCAGAGGGAGAGCCAAGGGCAAGGATCCAAGAATGAGGAGGAGGAGGGAGTTGGTGGCAGGGAGTGAGGGTGGAGCTGGCACAGGTCCCTGGAGCTCCCAGCTGCGACGCAGGCAGCAGGGGCTGGACACCACCAAGAAGCCAACACTCCAGTAGACAAACAACAGTGCCCTTGGCAGAGGGGCAGCGCACAGATGCTCACCCAAGAGGACATCTCCTTGGGGCTCAGACAGGCAGCCACCTGAGGGCATTCACAGAAGTGTCATTGACAACCCTGTCCTTCTACCCAACTATAACCAGCTCCCCAAGCCCTAAACCTTTATAAGGCAGGCGCTGTGGGAATCACTGGGGCTCTGCTCAAAAAGCAGAGACGGGCAGGGGGAAAATAGGAGGGGACCACTACTTCAGTCATCTGCACTTCCCAGTGGGTGGGCAATACAGCCTGGGTGGGTGGCGTGGGGGGCAAAGCAGGGCAGGGAGGCTGCAGGGCACACCCGCAAGACTCCATGGTGTGCAAACCACGGTGTGCAGTCAGGCTGACCAGGCCTGCTTCTGGGAGTACACCTTGGGGAGGGAGAGGTGACCCAGTCACCTCCCTGCCACCACAGCCCCAGGAAGCCACTTCTCCTCCTGTGCCCCCTCTGGCTGTCCCCTCTCTCCACTTTCCCAGCTCAAGTCCCCACCGTTGCAAAAGTAGCCTTCTTCAACCTGATTCCTCCTCCAACTCCTGTCTTACTTCTCATTCGTTCACGGCCAAGTCTCCACGGAGCTGTCTACACTCACCTCACTGCACACGCTTCCAACTCACTTCAATTTGCTCTACTGGACAGCTCCTGCCAAGGGGGCCATGGCCTCCGTGGTGTGGAAGCCACATTTCCCAACACAGTCCAGGCCGCCTTCCTGTCTCCTCCCCCTCAGGTCCCTGCCGCCAGCCCTCAACGGTTGTTGACCCTCAGATTCAGTCCTCAAAACATTCATCCCACCCAAACCAAGCCCTTCACCCCAAACCAACTCTCCATCCTAAATCCTCATGCTGGGCACGACCTCTGACTCTGTCACTACAGCAGAGACCAGGGCACCCCCGACCCCTTGCCACTCCCTTAGCTCCCTCCCTAACAGACAGTTACTGAATGCCTGGTCTCCAGCTCACTTGGCCTCACCAAGCACAGTCTGCCTCTAGCCTCCAGCACATGGGACTAAGAAGCCATGGCTGCCTCCCGTGGCCGCCTGCCTGGTCTCCTCATCCTCCACGGAGCAGCTAGAGAGGTCTTCTTCCTAAAACACCATTCAGAACCCGCAGTGTCCAGAAGCCTCCGTGGTGTTCACTGTCATCAGGACAAGGCCCCCTCCTGGGCGGCCTGCAGGCCCACACCCTAGACGGCAGACTCCCCTGAGACCATCTGAAAGCCCACAGTTCTGGACATGCAGGGAGGGGTGCTTCAAAAGCTCAGTCTCCATCAGCTGAGGGGGCAGGATCAGCCCCCCGCCGGGAGGGAGCACGGGCTGCACTTCCTGCCCTCCCGCACTCTCAGGACTCCGGCCTCAATTCCCCTGCAGCCAGTGAGGCCCCACACCCGCCCAGGCCCACAGGGCAGGATGGGGCAGGGCAAGAACTGGACACCCACACAGGCCCAGAGCCCAAAGTCTCTTCCCCCAAAGGATCAACCAGGCCTGGGCAGATCTTCTCCTGAGAGGGGCTTCTACACCGACCAGGGCAGGGACAGACAACATGGGGAACAGACTCCACCGGGGAAATTCACACGAGTGGCTGCACAGCCATTCCATCCACATGAGATGTGGAGTCATGAGACCTGTTATGGTGGCAAAAAGACAGGGAAGGAACCTGGCCAAGGAGACTGGAGTTTGGGAGAATGGGTTGTTCCTTGGCCCCGACAGGAGGGCCCTGACATGGTAACCACGACCCATAAACCTGACACAGGTAGGTACTGGGCATCATCAATTGTCTGAGTAGCTTTGCCCCACAATTATCACCCTATCACCATGCACCCGGCATTGCCACAGCCCCTATCACTGCCACCATTGTCACCATTACCCCACCCTTGTACCCACCACCCGTATCCCCATCACATCTCGCTGCCACCATCGCCCCACCACCACCATCTCACCACAACTGCTTCCTATCACCATACACTGCCTGTCACCCCATCACCATACATGTCCCCAGCACCCCCAGCACCATCAGCCTATCCCCACCACCACACACAGCACTGCCACGATCGCCCCATGCCTGTCACTCCCTCGACTCTCCTACACCCATCAGTCACCCAGGCCTACCCCCTCACTTAGGTCAATATGAGCCCCCACCCTTGACCTTTCACATGTCAACCCCCCACCACAGTCACCCCCATTGCCAACACCCCAGCACAATGATAAGGACACAAATTCCAAACATAAGGATCAAGTGTCTTGGTGGTCAGATATGGTAACAACTTCCCTGCCACTCCAGTCCCCACAGCCATCACCCGAGCCCCCCTGAGCCCCCTTGTCACCTCTGCCAGGAAGACGCACCCAGCCTGCAGGTTTTATTTACCCTGACATGGGGTCGCTGTCTATGTCGGAGCGGAACTTCAGCGACTCGGCCAGCTCCCGCACATGGTCTGCGTTCTCCCTGATACTGTCAAAAATGCAAAGAGGAAACCTCACAATTAGCACAACAAGGCCCACCCAGTGTACCAGGAGCAAACAAACACTACATGCGTGCACACACAGGACATGTACATGCGCCAACCCGCTACTGGCGCATGGAGACAGCCCTGGTGGCCCCTGGGGCATAGGTATCACCCCCCCCGGGTCTCAGGCTACAATGCCACACATTCTTCTCAAGTGCACATGGGACAAAAACCAGCACAGGCCACACGTGAGGCCACCAAAAGAGTCTGATGAGATTTGAAGACAGCTGTCCTACAAAGTATCTTCTCCAATCACAAAGGGATGAAGTCAGAAATCAGGAACAGAAGACTAAAAAGCCACAAAGTTAAAAAAAACAAAAAAGGAATGCTAAAAATAACTCATGCCTTGGGAAACTACTAGTTAACATGGCACAAAAAAGAAACAATAACAACAAGAAAAACCCTGTGGGTTTAAAGAAATCCTAAAGGAAATTAAGAAATATGTAAAACTGAATGATAATGAAAATACTAAAGGTCAAATTCGTAAAACACAGCTAATGTAGTTCTTAGAGGGAAATTTGTATCTTAAATACTGAGATGGGGAAAAAGTTATAGGGCAAACCCAAAATGTAATATAAGGAAGGAATTAATCAAAGTAAGTACAAAAATAAAAGAAAAATGGCCACAGAAAATAAGAGATTAACAACACCAAAGCTGGTAGACCTCTGGCAAGACTAATCAAGAAAAGGAGAAATGATACAAAAAGAAAAAAATACAGAATAAAAAAGGGGAAATAACTACAGGAACAAGAGAGATTTTTAAAAAATAATAACCTTGTTAGGATTCTGACTTGAACAAACTACCCACGAAGAAATTTTTGAAACAAGTGAAGTCAACTAAAGACAGACAAGTATTGAAAGCTCTTAATGAATTACTGTTAATTGTGCCATATGTGTCATTGACACAGTGGTTTAATTTCTTTTTAAAGGACTCATTTGTACTAATATAAACTAACAGTTAAGGAGAAATGTTTATGATATCTGGGATTTGTTTTTAAATAATCCAGAAGAAAAGAAAAAGTGGCAGGAGGTGTGTGGAACTGTGTCAGAGTGTTGGTAACCATGGAAGTGGGTGATGGATATACGGAGTTATTCTCTCTGCTTTTGTAGTTATTTGAAAATTTTGGAGTTATTTGAAAGTTAAATGTAAAAATAAATAACATTTCAAAGCCTTAGGAACAACTATACCCTAATAAGTATGAAGGACAACCCATAAAGCTGAGGAGAAAATATTTTTAGAAATCAGTGTGAAGGAGGAAGCATTTGAAATCTTGCTCCCCAGCATGAGGTCTGACAATTAAGTTCCTCAATTAACTTGTTGCAATGATGTTGCTAAACTTTTTTGATATCAGAGGGATTATTCATTATGAATTTGTACCAACTGGACAGTTAACCAAGTTTACTATTTGAAGTGCTGAAACGGCTGTGTGAAAAAGTTAGACAACCTGAACTTTTCACCAACAATTCATGGCTCTTGCATCACGACAACGCACCAGCTCACAGGGCACTGTCTGGGAGGGAGTTTTAAGCCAGTAAATAAACAACTGTATTGGAACACCCTTCCTATTCACCTGATCTGGGCCCCCTATGCTTCTTTCTTTACCTGAACATAAAGGAAATATTGAAAGGAAGACATTTGATGACATTCAGGAAATCAAGGGTAATACGACGACAGCTCTGATGGCCATTCCAGAAAGAGTTCCAAAATTGCTTTGAAAGGCGGACTAGGTGCTGGTGTCAGTGCATAGCTTCCCAAGGGGAGGACTTCGAAGGAGACTGTAGTGATATTCAGCAATGAGGTAGGTAGCATTTTTTCTAGGATGAGTTCGTGAACTTAATTGTCCGACTTCATATGTCGTCAGTTTGGCTCAAATAAACTCTCATACAAACTCTCTTTGAAAAAAGAAAATCAGTGTGCAGGCTTGGCGAGCAATGACACAGGGAAGAGTACCAGGCTGGGATCCAGTGGTGGGATCCAGTGGTGGGATCCAGTGGTGGAAGGCTGGGAAGAAAGATCCGTGGACGTGAGCCTGGCCTCTGAGGCCCTTTTTCTCCGGGGGACATTAGCCAATTTCAAGGGGCAGCTGAGAGGCTAAGAAGAACTTCTTCTTTTTTTTTTAAACGTTTATTTTAAGTGAGTTTTTCCAGGACCCATTAACTCCAAGTCAAGTAGTGGTTTCAATCTAGTTATGGGGGGCACAGCTCACAGTGGCCCCTGTGGGGATCGAACCGGCAACCTCGTTGTTAAGAGCACTGTGCTCTAACCAACTGAACTAACTGGCCACTCCAGGAGAACTTCTGAAAGCTTCAGGTGATAGAGATTAGATACAGAGCCCACCAGGTGGGGAGGCTCTGATGACTGCCACTCACTTGGGCTGGGACCTGAAAAGCTGCATCCCAAGAGGAAGGGAGAAAATTGCCACACAGCATGACTATTTTTGAAGAAAATCCTAACGGTCTCTGGATACAGATTCAATTTATAAAAATTATATCTATGTCAATAAATAATTATATAACAAAAACTTTAAACTGTGCTATTTACAGTACCATCAAAACAATCAAAAACTTAGGGAAAAACACCATGAAAGATATACAAGGCTTTACCATAGAAAACTATAACACATAATTAAGAGAAAATGAAAGAAAACCTAAATACATGGACAGATATGCTGTGTGGATGAATTCGAAAACTCAATATAGTAAAATATCAATTCTACAACAATAGCCTATAAAGTCAATGCAATCTAAGCTGATTTTCATGACAAGCTGATTCTAAAATTTACATGCAAAATAAAAGGCCAAAAATAACTAAAACAATACTGAAGAATATCAAACCTTACTATAAAGCTATAGTAATTATGAGTCTTTTAGCTCAAGGAGACACGAATAGGCCAATGTTAACATAATAGAGGGCCTAAAGACATATCCCTCCATGTTTGGACACTCAATTTATAACAAAGTTGGCACGGCAGAGCGATAGAAAAAAGGTCGTTTTCTCAATAAATGGTGTTGGGTCGACTAGATATTCATATTAAAAAATAAAATTTGATCTCTACTTACATCTACTACTAGCCACATACTTAAAAGAAATGCATACACATGTACACCAAAAAATAAGTACAAGAATGCTCACAGCAGCAGTTTGTAACAGCCAAAAAAATGGATACGCTCCAGAGTTCCACCAACATTAGAATGGAAAAATGACGGTATAAAACTAAATACCACACATCAAGGAAAATGAACAAACACCACACTATGGTGCTTCACATGCAACTCACATGTGAAGAGAAGGAAACCAGATACAGAACAATAGGCAAATACATATGATTTTATTTGTATGTCTATACATGTCTATCTAACAGGTGTAGCAGGTTAATGGATACCTTTACGGTTACCAGAGGGGATGTTAATGGGAAGGCACATGAGGGGGCTTCTGGGGCACTGTGATGTCCTATTTCTTGACCTGGATAAGTGGTAATTACATGGATGTGCTTACTTTGTGATAATTCACTAAACTGTACACTTCAGATTTGTGTAATTTTATTTATATATAATATATAATATATAATAATATATAATATATAATATATAATATATAATATATAATATATAATATATAATATATAATATATAATATATAATATATAATATATAATATATAATATATAATATATAATAAAAGCTCTCAACTTATGAAAGCTTTTTTACTCCCCCTACCAGAAAAGAATTAAACTATATAATTTAGGCATTCATGCTTGGGTGTTACAATTCTAAAGGAAAGCAAGGTTATATAAAAGTTAGAATAACAGTTACCTTTGTGGGGTGAGAGAAGCAACACTATGGGGAGTGAGCTCACAGATGCTTCCGAGTTGCTGGCAATGTTGTATGTATTATATTAACCTGTATGGTGATTACCCAGATATTTGTTTTATGATAAGTCACTGAGCATTTTGTGCACTTTTCTGTATGTGAATTATATTTTACAATATATCAATATAAAAAAAACCTCAATGGATGACTTTAACAGCAGATTAGACACAGTTGAAGAAAGACCTGAGTGAACTGAGAGGTTAGAAGACATTATCCAGAATGCAACATAGAGATAAAAATATGAAAGAGAGACTATTAGAGGTGGACACTGGAGCAGAAGATGTAGCATATGTCTAATTGGAGTTCCAGAAGAAAAAAAGGAAAGGAAGGGTAACATTTAAATAAGTAATGGCAAAGAATTTTCTAGAACTGATGAGACACTAAACCACAGATTTAATAAGCTCAACAAATCCACAGCAACATAGACAAAAAGAAATCCATACCTAGATACATCATAGGATGACTGAAGAACACCAAAGGCAAGAAAAAAAAATCTTTAAACACGCCAGATGTACACACAACATGGGTGGGTTTTAGGAACACTGTACTGAGTGGAAAAAGGAAGGGGGTTCATTGTACCACAAAACAAAATGGACTTTGCAAGAACAGAAACAACCACAAGAATATGGCAGACTGGTTGCCTATAGGGTGACAGAGGAAACGAAACTATCTTGGGAGACTAAAATAAATACATAAGAGGGTGGGGGCCTGGTCTTGTCCAGACAACGACGATCACCTGGCATGAGCTGAGGAGGATGGCCACCTCAATCCCTTACACCTGTGGCCAAACACAAAAGAAACAAAGAATGTGGCAAAGGGAGAGATATGCAGGGGCCTGGAACGTTGGCTTCTATCCATGAAATAGTCTACACCCGAGGTGCAGTGCAAATCCATGGGCCACACCAGTACACAGGCATGGCACCCGATGGGGCATATGCCCATGCACTGTGCCCTTCAGGGCCCACAAGATGGTACCTGCACAAATCACATACAACATCCCCCCCAGGTGCATGTACATACTGCGTGGTACAGTCATGCCAAGGTGCCCACCCTCGGGATATGTTGGTCCAAGTACACACCCAGGGTTGAGTCACAGGACCAGCTGAGGCCACAAACCCCTGAGAAACCTGCTCAGCCCAAGGCTAGGGGAGCTGGAGCCCTCCAGGCAAAGGGAGAGAGAGGCAAGGGACTAAGTGAAGAGGGTCTGGGGAATCCAGCCCAGAACAGAGACTCCCCGACCCAATGCTCCGCCACCATCCAGAGAGGTCTGAAGGGCTGAGGGGAAGGGCTATTTCCCTTCCATGCACACTCCCACTGGGGCAGGCTCCAGCCACCCACCCTGTGACCACGGATGCACCCACCTGCTTTCAAAATCAGCACACCCTTCCTGGTTCCACACAAATTTCTTCAGCACATCAGAGCAGCAGTACTGGCTGTAACAGGTGCCGCAGCAGAAATCAGGACAGGACTTGGGGAAGAGGTTGTATCCACTGGGAGCTATACACACTTCATCCTGGGCTGGAGAATAGAAACACTTGTTCACCTGTGTCCACATGCTGAAGCCTCACACCAGGACTCAGCCATGGCCCAGGCAACACAGCCCTTTCCCCAGCACAGCCAGCAGGCACAAGCATGCTGGGCCATTGCTGAGCCATCCGAGTCACTGGCCACCTCGGGCTACTACCCTAACCATCCTTGCCTCCTCCCCCCCGGGCCACAGCAGATGTACCTAACTGGGCTCTCTCTTTCCCCACCAGTCTGCTTGCCTTCTGAAGGGAGAGTGAACTTTCCAAAGTGTGAGTCTGACTGGGCCACTTCTACTCTCACACCATCCCTGGTTCACACTGCCTTAGGAATAAGTCCAAGTCCGCAAAGCAGAATCCAGACTGCAAAGGGCCTTGAAGGTCACCCCAACTTTTCAGTCCTATCCACATTCTGTCCATATTCTTTGTGTCTTCAAATCTACGTCAAATTTGAAGTATTCTTCGTGTCTTCAAATCCACCCCCACCTTCAAATCTACTCCAGGCCACCCTCTCCAGAAGCCGCCCAAGCTCAGCAGTCACACAGCTGAACAGTAACACTCCCGACCAGCTGCTGGGGACCAGGCACTGGACAGGCCAATTCGTGATCGCCATTCCCTCTCCCCACCACTCAGCCACAGCACCCTCAGCCCCTGCTGGACATTACAATGTCAGGGGCCCAGTGGTCACAGACCACACCCCCACTTAGGCTGTTTCCTGACCAATTCACCATCGTCCACTGTCACACCCACCAGACAAGTGTCCATGCAGCACTTAGTCCTGCACTGGGCCTGCAGTCTGTGCTCTCAGTGGCCAGGCCTCCAAGGCAGTGGAACCATTTCAATCCCCAGAACCACCACAAGGCTCTAGCCCACAGAATTTGAATCTAAGGACATCCCCACAGGCTGGTAAGGATAGAGCTTCAGTCCACAAGGTCATGCTTAGGGGACCTGGCTAACAAGAGTGGAAAGTGACCCAGGGCTTTGGGTGACCACAAGGTTTGCAAACTTCCAGGAAGCTGCTACAGCCATATGTTCCCAAGCATCCTTACGCTACCTTAGCAGAGATCTAGCGCCCACCAGCAGGATGGGAAGTCCAGGACTCTGCCTGGACCCTAAATGGAATCAGCCAGTCCAGCAAGGCGCAGATGACTATGGTGGATTGGGGCTAGGTCTGATGATAAACCTTGTCATGTGGTTGTCACCTGGAAACAGCCCTGGTACAGCACTGGGACTCTAGAGACCCAGCCCAGTCAGTGTATAACGTACCCTGGGGCCATCAGCAGAGCAAGGCCCACTGAGTAACCTGCTTGAGAAGAGATAACAGGAATAGGGTGTGGGGTGTGGGAGGGGTACTTTGTTCTTAGCAGCTCCAGGCAGAACCCTACTCCCAGCAAAGCTGTGGGGCAGAGGTGGGACCACCAACAGGCCTAGCCCAGCCAGCTGTCCACCTGACAGCAGATCTGGTCAGCATGGCCCAAGCTACTGGGAGGCAGAGATGACCCACCACCACCTCTAGCAAGGTTTTTACAGCCTTTAGAGCCACAACCCAGCCCAAGCGTCTAAGCTGAGGCTGAAGACAAACACCAGTGACTCTGTTTGGGCCCAGAGCCCAATGTTCTTTGAACCCCAGAGACTCTGGACAAGGCTCTCCAGATCTCACTGGACCACGGAGCAGGGCTCTGCCTCTTCTTTCCCACCCCAGGTCCTCCAGATTCCTCACAGACCCCAGGAAATAAGGTCCTTCCCCTCCAGGAAGCCACACATCCAGAAGGACCTTTGGCTGCCTGTGGCTGGACAGGAGGGTGCCGTTTCAATTTCTAGCCCTAAAAGGCCCCCAGACTGGCCTTCTTCCCGTCTGTGAATCATTAGTGTACAGCCAACCAATCAACACATACAGTTAGTTGTGTCTCCTCCAGCCGGAGGCCCGCCTCAGCTGCCTCCAGGAACACAAGGGCCTAGGAGGCAGCGGGTGGGGGCAAGGGGGCTCCCAGCCAGTAAACAGAGGCCAATGTAAGACCTCTGATGGAGAGGCCAGGCCTCCCAGCTGCCACCACGCGGGGCTAAGGCCAGGCAGGGAATCCTACTCTAGCTTCTGAGGAGTCAATGCCTTGAAACATCCACCAGAGGGAGGACAGACCCCCCCACCCCCCACCCCCGCCCCCCACCCCCACCTTCACCCCCCCCACACACACACACACAATTCCAGGACAGAACAATGGTGGCAGCTGCCTGGGGTCTGGGCAGTGTCAGTTCAGGCAGGGAGGGGTGCTGGGGGGAGAAGAGGTCAGTCCTGGGGGTTTGCTGACTGCCTCGGATTTATTAGGGGTGGGAGTGCCAGGGTGGGGGCACTGTGGGGATGGTAATGCCGGGGCTCGGTTCAGGTCCGGAGCAGACGTGGCTGGCCCCGTCCCTGGCCGGGACAAACTCCCCCACCCCCAAAGGCTCACCACCCGGAGGCGGCAGCAGCAGCAGCAGGAACAGCAACAGGATCCGTGCCGTGGGGGCCAGAGCGGCCATGGCTGGGCAGACAGACGGATGGACAAACGGACAGAAGCACCAGGGTCTCGGTGCAGCCGCTGCTCCAGGGACCCGCGCGGCCACCCGCTTCTTCGCCACGCCCCGGCGGGTTCCGGGAACCCCGCCCAGGAGGAAGAGGAGGAAGCAGGGTGAGGCAGGGGAGGGGATGCCGACGCCCTCCCAGCGCCCGTGTGGCCCCACACGTCCGGCGTTCGCACGAAATCTCGGGACAGCCCAAGTTGCCTTCTGCTCTCCGGATACTTCCCGGCCCCAACCCCCAGTGGCCGGAGGGGGTCTCGACGGGAACCTGCACCGACACTTGAGCGCCTGCTTTGCGCCGGAGACCGACATAGCCCCTCCCCGCGCCTGGGGCTCGCCTGGGGCTCCTCCAGTGCCCAGCGAATCCTCCCTCTCCAAGAGCTACCTGAGGACCAGGTGACGTGTTGCGACAGTGCCCACAGCACACCTGGGTGCGCAGTAAGCGCCCAATAAATGTTGGTTCCCTTCCGGAAGTCTAATCCGGAGGCCTCCAGGGACCCCAGCTCTGAGCACACAACATCGCCTCTCCCCTGGGGTGAGGCCTGTATTGCTGTGGTCACCAACCCCCCAGTCCAAGCAGGCTCAGCCCGGGACCTGGGCAAGCCTGGCTCAAGTGGCTTGGTCTAAGGGATAGAAACTAGCAGCTCCCAGGCACACACTAGGCTCCTCGGGGTTCAGGGGAGTGCCTGCTGGCACACATCCTTGCCTGCCCCCAGCACGTGCTCGTCACAAGGCAGGGAGATGGAGCAATGGATGACAGTGGTCCTGTCCTGCCTGCACTGTGGGGCACACAGTGGAGTGCTGCCTTACTTTGGGCTGCTGTAACAAAACACCACAGACTCAGTAGTTTATAAACACATTTATTTTGCACAGTTCTGCAGACTAGGAAATCCAAGACCATGGTGCCAGCAGATTGTGTATCTGATGAGTCACCTTCCTGGTTCTAGATGGCCATCTTTTCCCTCTGTTCTCACATGGCTGACAGGCCAAGGGACCTACCTCTCCAGGGCCTCTTTTATAAGGAGACAAAGGAATCCCATTCTTGAGGGCTCCACCCTTCCATCTAAACCCACCTCCAGATATGGACACCCTGGGGATTAGGATTTCAACACACAATCTGGGAAGGGCGGGAACATTAAGTATTCTTTTTTTTTGCAAGCATTTCTTTGCCCAGGATCTCTGACCTGCGCCCACCCAGCACCTGACACATTCAGTACATTATATACTTCAGGCAGCAAACACAAAATGTCACACTAACTGGGCACCCAAGCAATGTGTACACGCTGTGTGCCACCACATGTTCTCACCTGAGGGCAGAGGTATGCTGTGACAGCTTTGATATCGTGGGCTTTTAGCACGAGTTCACCTGTTGTTTTGGTCATTTTTGGCCTGTTGTTTTCTTTCTTTAACAGCACACAGGTGGGAGCAGAGGTGTGAGGATCCAGGTAGGATGAGGGCCCCTCTCTGACACAACTCAGCCGCATCCTGCCTGGCTGCCTCTACCCCCTCACCTCAGTTGAAAAAGGGAATAAAGGAGCCCCTTCAGCCCATGGACCACGTTCCCCAGAGCACTGCCAGAAATCACTCCCCCAGGGGATGGGCTGTCTCAGCCCCCAGTCCTCTGTGTGCCCCCCTCTCAGGCTGAACTGTAGCTGTTTGCGCATCCATCTCCCCAGGAACCCTGTCAACCTTAGCCCAGTGCCCATCCTGTCCCTGTCCTGAGCTGTCTTCTACTTTCCCCTTCAGGTCCACCCTTCACCTATCCTGGGGCTCCCTCTTCTTGGGCTGCTGGTTGAGTTTAGCCAATAGAAGGCAGCCGAAGGAGGTAGGAGGGCAGGAGGAGAGGGCATGGGTGGGGCTGTGCCTTCCCAGTTCTTTCTCCAAAGCTTCTGCAGGCAGTCAGACACACCCCACCCACCCTGCACTCGCACCCACAGCCACACCTGTCACCTGGGTCTTTTTCAGGAGAAATTGGGACTTTATCTTGAGGGTCTGGAAGAATGACTGACTTGAGAGATCCCTCTGGTGGACAGATGATAGGATCTGAAACTGGAGGTTGGGGGCCAGTAGGGAGTTGCCGGGGGGAGCCCCACCAGGATCCAGCAACCCTTCCCCACCTGTCTCTGTGGGCCTAGGGATGGAAAGGGCTCCTACTCATCCGTGCTGCACAAGCCTAGGTGGCCCCCTGAACCTAACCTATAGCTCTGTAAACAGCCCCTTTATTGAACTCGCTTCAAATACCCAGCTCGATAAGAATGACTGTTTTCAGCCAGGACCTTTACATACAGCTGGGGCCAAACTGTAGACAGAAATTCTGCATAGGGCTTGTAGGCAGGAACAACACCCAATGATGAGCAGAAAGCCCAGTGCCCAACGGAGTGTAGATGGCAGGGCCTGGATGCAGCCCACCAGCCCAGGACTGACCCACCGGGCCAGGAGTGGTGAGTGCTAAAGTACAGCACTGTCGGGCCCTTGCCGTTCCTCTCTACCCAGCACCTGAGCCTCAGAAGACAGAAATGCCAGACACATTCCCAAGGACCCGAGGCCAACCAACCAGACACCCCCTCTCTGGAGTTAGCTGGAGCTGGTGACCAGCAGCAGGACAACAGCCGGGCAGCAGCACGCAGTTTCTGGTCCTATGGTGAGGGCTGTGTCCCCTGCTTGCACTGTAGTGGCGGCAGTGGCTGTGCACCAGGCCAAAGCAGAACTTGATTTGGGCTGGGGATGAAGTTAATGTGGCTTCTACATCTTACCCTCCAGCCCCTTTGGTGACTCTGGGAGCTACACAAGTTCTTTTTCATAAATTCCATTCCTGATTAGGATAGGCAGAGTCAGTTTCCTCCAACTGATTGTCACCAGGAAGGGCAGCAGGTCTCCAGGTCAGTGGGGGGGTGTTAGGCGGGGTCTCTAGTCCCACTCCCCGCACCAGAACACAGAATATGTGGAGACCAAAAAGGAATACCAATGGAGCATAGATAGGGGAGTCATACCTCTATATTCTCGTTGGCGGCTGGGTTGGAAACACAGGAAGCAGGAGCCACACGATCCGCAGTCTGCTGTCCGCTTCTCTGCCAACAAACCAACCCCTTGCTACCTGTAATCCGTGCTTGCCAGCTCAGCCATGGCACTTATATCAGTGGCCAATGGCTAACTGGTTACAGCTGATGGCCAACTAGTTACAGCTGATGGCCATCTACTACCCTAGCCATCACCTTTCCATTGGTAGCTCAGGTGAGGCCGAGAGCCTGCAAACTGCTCTCTGGGACTCTGTCCCCACACCTCCTTTCGGGCACCAATGCCTCACTAGCCCAGCAGGATTCCAGGCTTACACATACCCCTAAATCAGAGGGATATGTTGTTAGAAGCCAGAAGAGGAAGACATCCCGCTTATCAGAGTGTACATACTACTCATCAAGACCTTTTAGTGAGCTTCTCAAACCATAAAAAGAATGACAGTGTGGACAAAAAAGAGGCCATGTACTAAACCTGACAAGCTCAGGGAAGGCCTGCATGGCAGGCCCTACAAACTCAGAGACCAAAATGAACCACATACGGATGGTCTGAACACAAAAATTCCTAACTGAAAACGTGTCATGGCGGGTAGTTACATCCTTGACCTGTAGCTTCCTTGACAAAGCTCAGTCTTTAACTTATGTGAGCCTGTTTATTGTCTTTTTGCATCGAAGATAACGTACCCTTGGAATGTCAGAGTAATCCCTTTTTCTGGACTCCTAAGGGTACAACCCCCCATACCAGAGCAAGAGATCACAGAAACCCTCATTATTATCTTGTTCCCCAAGTACCATCATTTGTTCATTGTTAACTATCCTGGACCCACCAATGTAAAAGAAGTATGTGTCTCTTTGTTTTACTTTTCATCCAATCCCAGAGATTTCCCTGCTTTGCTTTCTCCCACCCCCTTAATCTACCACCAATGGATTTTGTGTAACCTTCCTTACACCTCCTCCTTTGATTCTAATGTATAAAATAAGCTGCAAAACTTCCATTGTCTGGAGCATTTTCTTTTTTTTTTTTTTTAATTAAAGTTTATTGGGATGACAATTGTTAGTAAAGTTACATAGATTTCAGGTGTATAATTCTGTAATATATCATCTATATATTACATCGTGTGTTTACCACCCTGAGTCACTCTTTCCATCACTATATATTTGATGGAACATTTTCTTTTTTTTCCTTTCTTCTGCCCCTTCCCCCCACTCCGGTTCAAGCCGTTGTTTCTCAGTCTAGTTGTGTAGGACACAGCTCCCTGGCCCATACTGGTATTATGAGCCTTGTGCTCCCCACCTCTGACGCTCATGCGGACCTCCGACCGGTTGCTCATGGCAGCCCACCTCCAGGGAGAACAGTTTTTCACAATCTTAGCTGTAGAGGGTGCAGCTCACTGGCCCATGTGGGAATCCAACCGGCGACCTCGGTGTTAGAAGCACAACACTCCAACCACCTGAGCCACCAGAGCATTTCTTTAATCCCCTTCTGCTTCCAAGCAATTGTTATCAATTTGACTCAAATAAACTCATTAAACTTCTCTACAGGTGTGGAAGTTTCTTACGTGGACAACAGAAACTACCTTGAGAACCAAAAGGGAGGAATGGGCATCTCAGCAGGAGAGAGAGAGAGAGAGAGAGAGAGAGAGAGGGCTCTCAACCACAAGGTTGCTGGTTCAACTCCTCTCGTCCCGTAAGGGATGGTGAGCAGAGCCCCCTGCGACTAAGATTGAACACGGCACCTTGAGCTGAGCTGCTGCTGAGCTCCTGGATGGCTCAGTTGGTTGGAGCGCGTCCTCTCAACTAAAAGGTTGCCAGTTCGACTCCCCCAAGGGATGGTGGGCTGCGCCCCCTGCAACTAACAACGGCAACTGGACCTGGAGCTGAGCTGCGCCCTCCACAACTAAGACTGAAAGGACAACTTGACTTGGTAAAAAAAAAAAAAAAAGTCCTGGAAGTACACACTGTTCCCCAATAAAAAATCTAAAAAAATAAAATAAAAAAGAGAAAAGAAAAAAAAGAGAAGAGAGGGGGAGGCAATTCCACCCATAGAAATAAAAGCCTTCATACATTGTAAGGAGAGACATTTCCCCTCTTGGGGTTGGTCTGCTCCACATCTTGGAGTGTATCTGCCTTTACTAATAAACCTCTGACTACCCTATTCCTGCACAAGATGCTGTCTCTCAACTGAATTCTTTCCCTTGAGAAGATAAGAGCCAAGGAACATTATCACAACCCAACCCTGTAACATCACCACTGGCGATGTGGTAGAAGAAAATTCAGACTTGTGGAACCTGGGGCTGAAGCAGACCCAGCTCCCTACCACCGTAGTGGATCCTGCCCAGGGTGGCAGTTGCGGGGTTAGGGGTGGGAGGGGCGTTGGGGCAGTGCAGGAGACAATACCGTTTTCAGTTACAACGCAGGGATCACAACAAACACAGCCACCACTGAAACACTATGACGTTACCTCTCTTATCAGCTTAGCAGTCCCCAAGGAGACAGCCTGCCTGCTTACACAGAAGCTATTACATTGGTGCAAAAGTAATTGCGGTTTAAAAGGTTAAAAAAAATTGGAAAATCCGCAATTAATTTTGCACCAAGCTAATAATTTGGACTGAAACCCTTTGGGGTTTTTGAAGAGGAAGAGGAACTGCAGCACAGGATTTTAATTTTGGGAAAATTAAATAACCTGGAAAAAGAGTGGCTACGAGAAATCAGTGAAAGCAAGAATCTTCCACAATCTGTAACCAAAAATGTTGGAGGAAAAATTTTTACATTTGCATTTTACAGATTAGAGTGCTGGTATGAATGGCTTGTGTGTTGTACCAAGACCACCTTATTCTATGATAAGTTGAAATTGATACAGCAGAGTTAGCCCGTCCCTAGGTAGACAGGGAGGTCCCTGGTGGAGTAAACAAAGACAGTCATATCCTAAAACTTCAGGTTTTGAAATCACTCCTTTGTTCCAGGACATAATGTAACAAGGCCTTGAGGTTAATCATAAAATTCATTTTGGCCTGACAAACGGAGCAGATCTGATAGATAAAGAGTGGGTTACTTTGCTAATTCCTTTAGGATGAGCAAGCAGAATGAAACTGGTAGATGAATTTCTTTAGAAGGCGCCAGTTCCCTTCTTCAAACAAGTTCCCTTCTTCAAACAGCTCCCCTTCCCCAAGCAGGCAAGGGAATGTATAAAAGTAAGAGCTTTTGCCTCAGTCATGGGGCACCCCCCATTCGGGACCCCCTCTCGATTGGGAGCTGCAACCTCTTCTCTTGCCTCTAATAAACTATCCTCTTTTTAAAACTTTTTGCCTCTCCCTGGTCCGTGTTTCCATTCTTCGACTTCACAAGACACGATCCCGGCCCGCACTCAGAAACTGCCGGCAGATCCTACATCACCTACATCAAAATGATAGGAAGAAGCAAAAGATTCAAGAGCTGTTGAAGAGGGTTGTGTGCCAGTTATCAAAACTGTGTTTTGATGGGATGTTTATTTTATTTGCAAGATTAGCACTGCAGACTATTCCAGAAGACTTGGATTTACGAGGTGACAGTCTGCTTAAGAATTTAGATACATATAAGATGCATAAGAAGTCTTAACAGTTAACTGATGACATTTTACACCTATTACCAAACATTGACAACTTGAGGTTAACTCAGAGCCATCAAACTGTGGGTCATATGCCACAACATCTACTCCAATGTATTGGGTTTCCTCTGTGGTGTTTCCTGGGCTATGTTAGCAAGAACTTGCCAGTTTTATCCAAATGCAATAACATCAACTCCCGTGTGTGTGTGTGTGTGTGTGTGTGTGTGTGTGTATTTTCTAAATGGTTTAGATTATATTAAAATAAAATTGATTGTAGACACTGAAAAAAAAATTCATAGCTGTTCTTTGTCCCAATCTCCAGACTCCAGAGCTCCTAAAACACTTGGAATTTTACTGTCTTTTGTATGCTAATGAGGTGACTCCAGGTGGGGAGATTCCAGCATCAGGATGGGGTTGATCACCTGAAAGACATTGCTGGGCAGGAACAGAGTTGGAATTTTCAGCCCCACCCCCAACCTGGGAGGGTGGGGGGTGGAAATTGACTTCTATCGCCAAAGGCCGATGATTTAATCTATCATGCCAATGTAATGAAACCTCCATAAAACCCCCTAAACCATGTTCAGGGAGTTTCCAGGTTTGTAAGCACATTGATATACCAACTGGGACAGTGGCAGCTGTGGGCGGCTGGGAAGCTCTGTGTCACCCTCCCTCTCCCTATGCATCTTTTTCATTTAGCTCTTTTTGAGCAGTATCCTTTTTAATACACTGGTAACTGCAAATAAGGTGTTTTCCTGAGTGATGAGTCGGTCCTGTGAATTATCAAACCTGAGGAGGGTGTTAGGAACCCCCAATTTATAGCCAACTGGTCAGAAGTCACAGGTGGCCCTCTTGGGGCTGGCACATGAAGTGGGGGGTGTTACTGTACATAGAAAGAACAGGGGCGGAAGGGGGTTAGAGAGGGGGAGGAAGGGAAGCAAGAAGTGCTAGAAAACAAAGGAGGGAGGAGATGAGATCATTCTGAAGAAAAGGTGCAGATACCAGACCCGGGAAAACTAGACTTTGGTGACCGAGAACAGACCCAGGACGCCATCTTGCCCCTCAAGGTGAATTTTAGCTAATTGTAATGGGTTATAATACTATTAGCATTGCAGGCAGGGAAATAGCTCCACCCCCTTTGTTGCCTTGACAGTTCCGACAAGGGCCAAATAAGGACAAAGGAATCCCACCTCTGATGGGAAGGCGTGCTCAGTGAAGACCCACGTGGCAACGCCTATAACGCCACCCCTAGACCTTGAATATTTTATGTCCTCATTCTAATAAATTCCCAAGCCCCTTTGTTCTTTGGTGCACTTGCTCTTTTCCTAGCCTGCCCGCTCCCAGCAGTTTGGAAGTGTACTACCTTCTTTTCTTTTAATAAATCCACTGCTTGCTTGGCTTATTCGGTGAGTCCTTGAATTCTTTCCAGTAAAGATAAAAAGAACTGTGTTTTCAGCAACACGGGCAGTCTTGTGGGACTGAGCCCTTAACCTGTGGGGTCTGCACTAACTTGGCGGTTGGTGTTAGAACTGAGTTGAATTGTTGGACACCCACTTGGTGTGGGACAATCAGAGAATTGGTTTTTGGTATGAAAATGGAAACACACAATTTTGTGTCTGAAGTGGTGTCAGGAAAACAACACCACGGGTGGCCACTCCGGTGATAGTTCATTGAGGACAAGGTTTTGGGAGACCCAGGGTTTTCACATTGGAATAGCTTGAGGGGCCTGAGCACCAAACAGCTTAAAGAAAGAGACTAACACGGTCAGATTCTTAGCTGCTTATGTCAAGGCACAAACTGAAAACTTTCTCAACTTTGCAAAGGCATCTCCTAGCTCTTGCAGCCAAAAGGACTGAGATAGTCCATCATGAAACCCTAAGGCTGATTCTGTGGGCCCCAGATTAAATATTGGTTGAATTTACAGCCTCACTAAGCCTTTTATGTAAAAGTTAGACACTGTGAAGATTAATAAACAGAAACCTCATTTAAATTGGAGTTAGGATTGCCTGTAGGGAGAGATCTCACACACTACTACTAATTGTCAATTACTTCAAACAGGAAGAGAAATACTTTCCATCGCCAAAAGAAAGATGTTTTTCTACTCCACTGCTCCAGCAGGAAGAAGGAGGGTCTGCTTCTCACCCAGCAACCACTCAGCCAATGAAAAGCCACTACCCTTTGAACTCCCAGTGTCCTCTAGTGGACTCTTTCTTTACAACAACCCCTCTGAACTCCTTACCGCTATAAAAGAATGTTCCTCTCCTTTTTCCTCTGGACTTGCATATGGTTCAACATTAGACTGTATGTTCTAAATTGCAATTCTTTGTTGTTTCCAGGTAAACCCATTTTGCTAGAGAAATATCTGGCTGTCTATTTATTTAAGGTCAACAACCATTATCATGACAGAGTATGTACACAGAGACCCTGGGAAACGACTCCACATGCCTACATCCAGTGGTTAGTTCTCAGTCCTTACCTTCTTTGATCCCCACCCAAGAGTCATCTGACACAGTGGGCCACTACCCCTTCCTTCCACACTCCCCACACTGCTCCTTCTCACACTTCTTTGCTGGCTCTTCCTCATCCCAAGCTCTTAGTGTGGGGGGTCCCCAGCACTCGGTCTGTAGGCCTCATTTCTTCTCTAAGCACATTTCCCTTGGAGAACTTATCCAGGGTTATGGCTGTAAATACAATCCACAATGGTGATGCCATTTCTTATCTCCAGCTCAGGCCTCTTCAGCTCCAGACTTGAAGATGCAACTGTCCTGTTAACATATCCACTTGGATATCTAAGTGGAATTTCATCTTAATGTGCCTTCAGTGGAACTGCTGACCCTCCTGTGGGCTTCTACATGTCCGTAAGTGGTAACCCCATCCCTTGGCATCATGTCTTTCTCATACGTCTTCATCCAAACCATCAGCCAATCTTGGCTCTATCTTCCAAATGTATGCAGAATCTGACCACTTCTCAGCAGCTCCATCACAAGCATCATAGTCTCTCACCTGGATTATCACAGCAGCCTCTGGACAGGTCCCCTGGCTTCTACTTCGCCCCATTGAGGTCTATTCTTGATTCAGCAGCAGCCAGAGGGAGCCTTTAAAAATGTTCATCAGATCAAGTCATTTGGCTCAAAGTCCTTCATGGGCCCCCCATTTCCAAGGCCCCACATCATCTGTCCACCATGACCTCTGACCTGCTCTGTCTTTCTTGCTCCCTCTTCTGCAGCCACTCCAGGCTCCTCTGTGTTCCTGGACTTCACCGGGCTCAGCCTGCCCTCAGAGCCCTGCGCTGGCTGTGTAGTGTGCCACGGCTTCATGTAGGCCTTTGGTAACCTCATTGAGGCCTTCTCACACCCCCTTCCCACACCCTGTCTCAGCTGATATACTACATCTGATATACTACATCTTATCTCTTGACTGTGTCTTCTACCACCAGAACGTCAGCTCTGGGAGAGCAGGCAGTCTGCCCTGCCCGTCATGCTTACTGCTGTCTCCCTACTGCTTAGTACATGATGGACACTTAATGCATTAAGTTAAGGACTTAAACAAAATGAAGTGATATGAAAGAACCCGCAGCAATCAGATTACCACCAACCTCCAGGCCTTCTGCACCTCCTTTGCCCAATGGAGCAAGATACCCCCAGATCTCATGAGGGCGTTACTTTCCAAGGGGGGGCCAATTCTTCTCCTGCCCCTCCTCCCCAACTCTTTGGTATCTCCAGTGCCTCAAACTCGAGATGGATTCCAGCATGTCTGGAGACCTTATGACAAACTCAAACCCAGAGAGGAAGGCATATATATTAAAAGAATTGTAAGACTTTGTTATTGTATGTTGACCAAAGTATGGACACTATGTGGGACAAGACTGGCGTCCTAGACCAAGGAGATAAGACTGTAAGTTTAGGTTGGGCTGAATTTATCAACACAGGTGCACTTGCCAGAAATTCTGGATACAGGTGCTGGCTTAAGCTGCTGGGGTTGTTCCGTGTCTACATGCTTGGCTAAAATGAAGCTGGGTCTTACTACATGCCATGGAGATGCCAAAAGTTCCCTACTAGAATGTATAGGAAAGAATCCAGCAAACAGCGCCTCCGACAAGGGGCTAATATCCAAAATACACAAGGAACTCATGAAACTCAACACCAAGAAAACAAACAACCCAATTGAAAAATGGGCAGAGGACCTGAAGAGACATTTCTCCAAAGAGGACATACAAATGGCAAATAGACATATGAGAAAATGCTCAACATCACTAATCATCAGAGAAATGCAAATAAAAACCACAATGAGATGGCACCTCACCCCAGTCAGAATGGCTATCATCAACAAGACAAATAGTAACAAGTGTTGGAGAGGCTGTGGAGAAAAAGGAACCCTCATACACTGTTGGTGGGAATGCAGACCGGTGCAGCCGTTATGGAAGGCAGTGTGGAGGTTCCTCAAAAAATTACGAATAGAATTACCATATGACCCAGCAATCCCTCTCCTGGGTATCTACCCAAAGAATCTGAAAACATTTATACATAAAGACACGTGCACTCCAATGTTCATTGCAGCTTTGTTTACAGTGGCCAAGACATGGAAACAACCAAAATGTCCTTCGATAGATGAACGGATAAAGAAGTTGTGGTATATATACACAATGGAATACTATTTGGCGGTAAGAAAAGATGATATAGGAACATTTGTGACAACATGGATGGATCTTGAGAGTATAATGCTGAGCGAAATAAGTCAGACAGAAAAAGCAGAGAACTATATGATTTCACTGATATGTGGTATATAAACCAAAAACAACAAAACAACAAGACAAACAAATGAGAAACAAAAACTCATAGACACAGACAATAGTTTAGTGGTTACCAGAGAGTAATGGGGGTGGGGGATGGGAGATGAGGGTAAGGGGGTCAAATATATGGTGATGGAAGGAGAACTGACTCTGGGTAGTGAACACACAATGGGATTTATAGATGATGTAATACAGAATTGTACACCTGAAATCTATGTAACTTTACTAACAATTGTCACCCCAATAAATTATTAAAAAAAAAAAAAAGAATCCAAAGCCTCAGGAAGATTCACTCATTCGTTCAAGATAAATGTTGGACTGAATTGATTAGACAACTCACTTTTTCCCTGAGTCCCTGCAGAGGACCCAGAAGATAGTCCCGTCACCAAGGCCTTAGGCAGATGACTGCTAAGGTGCGTGCGCATCTTTGAAAATGTTCAGTTTGCTATGGCTGCTGTAACAAAGTACCAAAGTACCTGTTGTCTTAAACAACAGGAAGTTATTGTCTCATAGTTCTGGAGGCTGGAGGTTTAAAACCAAGATGTCAGCAGGGCCATGCTCTCTCTTTGAAGATGTCAGGGAATTTTGGATTAAGGCCCACCCCACTCCAGCATGACCTCGTCTTATTACATCTACAATGACCCTATTTCTATATAAGGTCACATTATGAGGTCCTGGGGGTTAGGTCTTCAATGTATAAATTTGGTGGGGGACACAATTCAACCCATAACAAGAGCCTGTCCTCCATGTGTCAGGGATGCTGACTGGAGACACTCTCCTTGGAATGGTCCTTGATTTGCATGCAGATACCAAGACCTGGGTGACAAGGGCCAAGTAGCAGTGTTGAGCTGCCAGAGGAGGGAGTGGCACGGGAACTGACACACAGCAGGAATTACCTGATGTGCAGAACAAAATAACGAGGGCTGACCAACAGAGACATGACTGCAAGCGAGGATTTCTCCCCCATTTCCCAGAGACGATCAGTTCACAAATTCAGGGGCCCCTGAACGAAGTGGGGTGCATACCCTTTCAGGAGGGCCCTGTGAAAATAGCACAGGTTCCTGCTGGCACTTTCCTCACCACCCTTCCCAGAGACCTGTGGCCATTAACCAGGGAGTGGCAGACACTAGTTCTGGCTTGCCACAAAGCCATTTGTCACTTTTAATGAAATTGTTTTGATCAAACACCGATGAGCCCAGCCCCAGTGGATGAGTAACGACTGGGGTAAACCAAACACGGCGACATTCCCGTTTGAAGGTGATCATCTTATTTTATTTATTAATACACAGTATATAATTATTATAAACATAACTCAAATGTTGCTGACATCTGTCTTTGCAACATTTCATTCAATCCAAATATCCTCTGATCCTGCCTGTTTCCTAGCAACCCAAAATGCAACACAATTGTTCAACATGACAACACATAATCGCTCTTTCTAGGTGGTGGTAGAACATTGAACCTGAAGAAAAATTCTGATAGTTACATTTCATTCCTTCTGTTGTTACCTTGCTGCTAAAAACCTTCAAAACCTTTTTCAAAAAGTGCTGAAGCCTCCGAGGTCAGGTGTCCACCCCAGGAACTCAGTGCCAGGACACAGGGTGAGGACCACTGAGCTGCCCATCCTCACCCACCAGGAAGACACTAGTGGCTGATAGCTTTCTGAGTTCTGGGATGAGTCCAGCGGTTTGTCATCCACCGTGACACAGCTGGGGAAGGCAGAACCATAGCTCAGCCCAGCCACAGCCACTCTCCACCCTGACACACCGGGAGAGCCCCAGCTGGGCACCCAGCCATGTCCAGACTCCTCATATCCACAGACAAGCACCCCTGCTACCTGCCCTCCCAACAGCCCAGCTCCAGCGCAGGAGGTAGGTGTAGACATTCCAGTGGAATTCTGAGGCATGGGAAAGGAAAAACCTGCCCCTGTCACCGTCTTCCCCACCTCAGAGGTAGGTGAAAAAATAGGAGCCAACACACCCTCGCCCATGGGGTTGTGTAATCCCTCCATCCTTGACCAAGCCTCTGGTCCCCTTCCCCAAGGATGCCAACATTTGGGACCCACATTTCCAGGGACCCCAGAGTCCTCCCCTTAAAGGTGCTCCACCCCAGAACCCTAGGTTGGCCCAGAGAAAACTGGGGCCCTGCCCATGTGTGCCAGACCCAGGACTCACCCCAGGGCAAGACAGTTTCCTTCCCAGAGAGGGGTAGGACTGGGAGTGGGAGCTGGACCAAGGATCCCAACACAGAGACCACAACATGGCCGTCTACAGAGCTGGCCAGAAAGAACACCTCACAAATGGAAAGCTGGCCACAAGATACAACCTTAGATTAGGATTTCTTTTAAAAATTATTTATTGCAAAGAATGCTGGATACAGTGTGCTGTGTGGCTGAGCTCCAACACCACCCATCCCAGGGAGAGCAGTAAAACATCTCCAACACAAGCATCGATGCTATGGCTAAAACCTGGCCACCAACCAGGTGTTTGCAGCCAGTGCAGAGACCACTCCAGGGCACAGGTGAGGAGGGGCTGCCCCATCCAGGCTGTGACATCAGACTTCCCTCTGCCCTGTCACAATCCTCAGGACACAGAGTGAAAAGGCCTCGCTGGTCTCACCTCAGCCAGCCTGAGGTCCTGGTGAGGTGGTGACATCCAGATAGATGTACACGCACATGGCCCTGACTGAAGGGACCTGCTATGGCTAATAAGTGAGCACGTCCAGATGACCAAAAGTCACCAAGACTCCAGGGCACACAGAAGCAATGGCTGAAGTCCCCATGTCCCAAAGGCAGTGGCCCTGGGTCTAAGGGGCTTGGGGCTCTGATGGGAGGTAAGTCCAGAAGGAGGATCCTGCCCCATCCCCACCTGGACATCTCTCCACCATGTTTGTCTGCAACTGCAGCACATGAGGCTAAGAGACCACGAGCTGGGGCCAGGGAAAGGGACTTCCCTCAGGGACAGGTGGCACCGGGGACTGAGAAAGGTGGGCTGTTCTGCCAGGTCCAGCCTAGGTTGCGGGTACAAAGTGGCCTTGGGATCCTGGGGCCTTGCTTCACCAAGGTCCACCTGTGAAGAGACAGCTGGCATCCGACTGCAAACCCAGACGCGTTCTCACCCAGCCCTCAACCTGCTGGCCAGCCTGGTTGCCCAGCTATAAAATGGAGCCAGAATTCGCTGCCTGGTCTGCCTCTCTGAGCCCAAAAGAACTCAGGGGCATGAGAGATGGCAGATTTCCCGAGGTTATTTTCAACAGGCACCCGTTCACATGAATCAAAAGCTGTGATGTGTCTGGGAAAAATCCCCCGTGGACAAGGCTGCCTCCAGGTGCCAGCCTTCCCCCTGCTCAGTCTCACAGCGGGAGGGCAACAAATGCCACGATGGGCTTTACAGGACCACAGCAAGCTTTTCTCCATCCTTCACGGCAAATACATGTCCCTGCCCCCGTGCACACTCCTGTGTGGACACAGGCTGCCAGGGGCGGGAGGTCGCCCGGAGGGCAGGGCCAGGAGGGGTGATGGGACGGCAGCATCTCCCTTGAGCACTTGGGCATATGCACTGGGAAGGGTAACTCACACAATGCTGTCTTTCCATGGTTTCACCGTGGGAGCAGACGGGAAGGGGCAGCCTTGGCCACCAGCTCCCACAAGTACTCCAGTGTATGCACGCCTGGGAAGGGTCACTGTAAATGCTGTGCTCCCTGCAGGCTTCTGCACATTGCATTGTGCTGAAGTGAGCACACTGCTTTCCTGAGTGGCTCGGACATAAGGGCCATGGCAGAAGCTTTCAGTTCTTGGCAGGGCAGGCTGGGAAGGGCTCTCCTCTGACCGAAGGCCGTGGAGCTTAGGAGCCCACGAAGCCCTTGCCTCTGACTCAAGAAGTGGCCACAGAGAGGACTGCAGGGCGCCTGCAGGGGTCCCCAGGTCCACCCCAGGCAGCCCGGCCATGGTGGGATCCTCATAGCAAGTGCTTTCCATTTCACATTTTAGGGTTTCACACTTCATGAAGCCAACCCGACTGGTGAGCGAGGTGCCCAAAGCTACAACAGGGTCCAGTGCTGGGCAACGTCTCACCAGCCTGGACAGGCACAGTCTGGCTGAGTGATTTTTCAGCAGCAGGTCAGGCACCAGGTACAACCCCATCGCTGTCAACAGGAGGCAGGCAGACGGGGCGGGGGGTTCTGGGCACCACGAGCCACATCCGGCTTTGAGGGTGTTCCTACATGGTGACTGTCATGTGGCCGAGGGGGCTTGGAATGACCTTGTCTGCAGAAATCACCACCTGGCCGGGGTTGCAGTGGCTGAGACAGTCACTGGTGAGCAGGCACTGTGACCAGGGCTTCCTCTGAAGGCCTCGAGATGTCTACATTCTGCACAAAAATAGAAACACAGAACATTCACCCTGAGGCAAGGACAGACACCCGCTGCCCACTGTCTGCTTTCCTCACTGCTGAGGGCATCTGGGCTCACATTCTCACCCCGGGGAGCCCCGGCTATAGGACCGCAGACCCCAACCTTTCCTAACAGCGAGGGTCCAAGAGCCTCTGGATACATGGCTGGTGGACAAAAACAGGAACAAAAATGGGAGCTGAGGATGACCCTGGTCCCCGCTGGCTCCTTGCAAGCAGGTCAGGCATTACCCATAATGAGGCCGTCCCCACCTCCTGCCTCAGGTCTGGGTCAAGTAAGGAGAACACCTGGCTGGGACTTGAATCCTCATCAGTGGGGACAGGGAAGGGGACCAGCTCCTGGGAGTGCCCTCCTCCTGGCTCCAAGTGTTAGTGGACGGTGTCAGATGTAGCCCCAGCAGCCTGGACTCTCCTCTCAGAGCTGGGGCACAGGCCCTCTTGGACCTCCGGACGCCCTCAGCTACAGGTGGCCCCACCAAGCTCTGTCCATAGCCTGTGGAGCGCAGGGTACGTGAGGCTTAAGGAACTGACTGTGTGAGACACGCATAGTCACCACCTGCCAGAGCAGGCCACCAACAACCTGGGCTGCAGCCCGGTGCAATGTGACACGCGCAGATCAGCAGGGGGGGAGACTGTGGCCACACCCCATTCATAGGACCAGCCACAAGAATAGGTGTGGCAGGTACACTTTTCATGAGGGGCAGGCTTCCTAAGTGCCCCTTTTCTACCACAACCCACCTCCAAAGATGGGTCAGCAGCTGCAGATCCTGACCAGCTAAAAGGCCACATCCGGGAACCTGTGGCCAGCATTGGTTTGCCTCTCAGAAGCACCCATGCAGAGTCAGGCAGGGTGGCTGCCAGCCATCCCGTGGCCATGCTGGCTCCTGCCCTGTGGTCCCCCAATGCCTGCCAGGTCCAGGGGCTTCTCTCACTTTCACCCTGCCAGTCAGCACTGGGGCCCAATGCCTTCTGGGCTTTCTTCAACACAAAGGATGCCTGTTAGGATGTCTTCCCCTGTGACCTGTAGAGGCCAGACTGGGCCTGGATCAGACTCTCAGGGAAAATAGGGAAGAGGTCTGCACGGTGACTGGCCCTGGAGAGGAGCAGCAGCTTTGGGAAGACAGACCCACACATCTCTGCCTGAGGGGCTAAAGGCCAAGGTCAGCAGCCCAACGCCTGGCAGGGCCCCAGGGCCCGGCATGCCCCATCGTGGATGCAGTAGGCACAGCTGAGGCCCCAGGAGCCTTCTTGGTACCGTAGACTCTGGGAATAGGGTCTGGAAGGGATGGTCCTGCCCTCAGCGTCAGGGGGGAAAGGTAAGCAACATGGTGGAAGGACACCCCTGCATAGAAAGTGGTTCTGGGCGACACTTTGAGGAGCTTTTTATCTTGAACAAGGAACTGGGGGAGACAGGGTGGCAGACTGCTCTTCTGCAGGAAGGTCTCTGCCCAGTGCCGAGATGCCCTCAGCTTCTTCAGGGCTCAACAAACACAACACCATTTTAATTTTTAAAGATGCTTGAAAAGGTGCTCATGAGTCCTGGGCTGCTAGAAGAATCTCCACCTGTCCCCTTGTCGGCCTCCAGCCTCTTCCTCAGCTGGGAAACCCTCCTTGGCTCAGACTTCTCTGCTGGGACTGCTGGGGAGCCGCCACACCCAGGCTCAGGCGCTTCCTCGCCTGGTGGCTGAGCTCCAAGGATTTCCCCACCTCCTGGGCACCACCACACAGAGCCATAGCCTCACCCTGCAGACAGGAGAGCCTCCTGGGCAGAGAAGTCAAGCTCATTCTGGCAGGCGCCCCAGCTGGCCTGGGCTTGGAAGATGCCGTGTCTGGACACCCCTGGGAAACTGCGGCCACACCCCCAGCAGTGACCCTGTTGGTACCTGAGGCCTGTCCCGGTGTGTGTTCACAGCCACCACGTTCAGGAATATGGACTCCACTTTACAACCTGCCAAAAGGGAAGATGCAAATCCATTTACCCTCCTCAAAGGCAGCAGGAGCCACAGAGGGTAGAACCTTCTCTCTGGAAGAGGCTAGGTATATTGTGGACAGAACAGGTGTCTCAGCCTCACTCTCGTCCCTCCATCTTGGGCAGCGCTGCAGGGCCCCGTGAGGAAGGATGAGGCACCTTGTCAGGCCTATGCTTATCAAGTGCCACTACCCAGCGCAGCCTTGTTGAGGAGTCCAGATACCCAGGCAGGGCCACACTGAGGACCCAGGCTTCCTACCTCGGGGACCGAGGGCCGTCCGAGGAGCAACAGGCCTTGCTCAGCACGGGGCCATTATGCTCAGTCTTCAGGGCCCCCAAAGCATCCATAACCAACCCTGTCACACACAAGGCTGAATCAAATCGTGCCAGGCGCTCAGTGCAATGGGGACCAGGGGGGACCGCACACTGGAATGATATCAGCTGCCATTGAGTGTGTCATCATCCTCCAGAGAGCACGGCCTCCTAACCTGTGCCGAAGGTGAGGCGCCGAGACCCAGGAGCTCATGAGGAAGTTGCCTAAGAATGTCCGGTGGCACAGCCCAAGGCACAGGAGGAACGCAAACCACACTGCACCCAGAATATTTTAAGGTCTAGGTCCTGGGGACCGTGGGGCTTCTGGAAAAACCAATGGAAAAGCCCCTTGTGTGGGTGGGTGATGGTTAAGAAAGGATCACTGGAGAGGCTCCCCGTGGCCACAGAAATGGAAGCAAAAAAAATTGAAAGCAAATTGGGAAAGGTAGAAGGTTGGAGGGAGGAGGAGTGACCTCCTAATGAATTTTCAAGGGATTTGCAGAAAATCAAGGGACTCTGTAAGACAGCCAGAGTCTAGCAACCAGGTCAGTGCAGGAAGCTTCCTTACCGTAAGCCACAGGGGTCAGCTTCAGGACGGTGTGCAGAGGACACTTGAGGTAAGGCAGCTGTTCTGTGGACACAGACGGGGAGGGCTGGCACGCCAGGGATGCCTGGGTGACCGTCCCTCTTGCTCTCTCATACATACACATTCCACCTCCCCGGGGGCAGGGCCCGCACCTGCCGCCTTGTCAAGGAAATAGGCCAGGAGGCAGCGCATCACAGCCTGGTGGCAGATGACCAGCACGTTCTCTTGCCTCTCCAGTTCCATGATGACAGGTTCAAGTCGCTGGACCAGGTCCTCATAGGACTGAAAAGGCAAGCAGGAGGGGTCCCTCAGGCCCAGCTCCAGGGGTAGGGATGGAAACATCCTGGGTAGCGGGCCACCTCCTCACCCTAGGACCCCTCACCACTCAGAAGGCAGGCTCCCGAAGGCATGGGGGTGGGCAGCTCAGTGCTGGGCCTGCCCCTACAGGACTATGACAGCGAGATGTCAGCTGGAGAGGGAAGCTGTGGGTTGAGGATTGGCAGTCTGGGAAGGGATGACCTCCCCCAGCCCAGGGCCAGGTCCTGGGCGGACTAAGGGCTGGGTGGGCCTCAAGCTGCCATCCCAAGGAGCCACCTCTGTGCCCACCCACAGGACCCTTTGCTAAACCCTCAGCTGCTGGAATTCACATGCTGGCAACTGGTGACTAGTGGGTAAGACACTGCTCCCTTCTACCCACAGCAAACAGAATGCACAGAACGAGGCTTGGGTATGGGAAGATGGAGCAAAGACCCCCAAAACTTCCAGAGTACAACCTGTCAGAAATACCTGAGGTCCCAGGAACAACTCTGGGAGGGTCTGGGCTGGGGGTGGTATCTGCAGCTGTAGGGCAGGTGGGACCACCCTGTATCCCCTTCCCCTGGGAAGGGGAAGGCAAAGTTGGGGAGCAATGGGGGCAGGGATCTGATGGGTCTCAGGGTTGGGAGTTCAGTGCCACACTGTCCATCCACCACCCAAGGAGGGGACTACAGCCTAGGCCACACGGCTGGGAAGTGGTGGAGGTGACACATACTCAGCCTGGCCTTCCTCTGAGGCCAGTCCCCCCCTGTAGCCCACGTAGCCCCCGCAGAGCCCCACAGGGCCCTCAGCCGCAGATGGTCCCACTAAGCAGGTAGCTGGGACTAAGCCCCCAAATTCCACCTACCTCCCCTTTGGGGTACCGGTACCGGTACTTGTCCTGGTCCCGCAGGGCAAACTCCAGTGGATAATGATCCTGAATTTCCTCGTAGGTCATTTCCTCACAGACGCCCTAGGGAGACACCACGGTCATCTCACCTGCCATACCAGGCCAGGGAGTCAGCCCTGTGTTGGGGTGAGGGCAGGCAGGAGGGACCAGGTTTACAGGGCATTTCCTGGGCAATGGAGGCCCTCCCAGCCTGGAGCTTAGAACCCCGCTCCTTGGAACAGCTGGCCCTCTGGAACGGGGGGTGGCCCCTTGCTTGTAAAAAGTTATTAGAACAGTCTTTTCACCCATCCACCATCTATCCATCCCAGTTAGTAATGCTAAGTATGTGTCTTTTCTAATGTGTGTTTTGTTTTCTGTGCTGTGGAAATACTACTTCTGAGTACGGATTGTGGTGCAACCTATAAAGCAAGACCTCACTTGTGTCATTCAGGACACACACACACACACACACACACACACACACACACCCATAGATTACCTTATACAAATGCCATTAAAACAAACAAACAAACAAACAAACAAACAAACAGCAGAGAACCCTGGTTGAGAACACTGAAATGTCACGTAAGGGCCAGAGAGGCCCAGAGCGCGTGGGGCCATCACTTCTTTAGCCATGACCAGCCCTGACCGAGCCATATTATGAGCAGCATTACAGACCCTTCCCCGGGCCCCTGTGAAGAGGGACAACCTCCCCCCAATCCACTCTTCTGTCAAGGAGCCCAGGAAGATGTGTCAACTGACCAGTGGCTGTCCTACCGAGGCTCAAGCCACAGACCAGACATGCACAGAGTAAGGAAGGAGCAATAAAACACCCATAATAAAAAACTGCTGGTTTCTGCCTTTGTCCTAGGTTTTTTTCCTAGACAAAGCCTTGGGGGCAAAGTTGTCTATTAAAAAGGAAAGCTAGGGGCCGACCAGGTGGCTCCTAACGCCGATGGCTGCCGATTTGATTCCCATATGGGCCAGTGGGCTCTCAACCATAAGGCTGCCGGTTTGATTCCCACATGGGCCAGTGGGCTCTCAACCATAAGGCTGCCGGTTTGATTCCTTGACTCCCACAAGGGGTGGTGGGCAGCGCCCCTGCAACTAAGATTGAACATGGCACCTTGAGCTGAGCTGCCGTTGAGCTCCCAGATGGCTCAATTTGTTGGAGTGCGTCCTCTCAACCACAAGGTTGCCGGGAACCTCAAGTCCCGCAAGGGATGGTGGGCTGTGCCCCCTGTAACTAGCAACAGTGATTGGACCTGGAGCTGAGCTGCGCCCTCCACAACTAAGACTGAAAGGACAACAACTTGACTTGGAAAAAGTCCTGGAAATACACACTGTTCCCCAATAAAGTTCTGTTCCCCTTCCCCAATAAAAATCTTTAAAAAATAAAAATAAAAAAAGGAAAGATAAAGAGGAAAATTTATAGCTGTAACTGCCTAGATCAAAAAAGAAGTTCCCAAATCAATAACCTAAGCTTCCACCTTAAAATATAGGAAAAAGTAGAGCAAACTAAACCCAAAAGTTACATATATTATACCAAGTGGTCTAATATTCACGTAGTTGGAGTCCAGAGTGGGATAGAAGGCAGAAGAAAATATAGTTGAAGAAATGATGGTTTAACATTTTTTCAAATTTGATATTTAGAAACCCAGAAATCCAAGAATCTCAATAAACTCCAAGCAAGATAAACATAAAGAAAACCATACCAAGGTAAATCATAATCAAACTGCTGAAAATCAGTGATAAAGAGAAAATACTAAAAACAGAGGAAAAAGCTGATATATTATGTACAGAATGAAGATGAGAATGACAACACACTTCTTGTTAGAAACAATGCAACCCAGAAGACAGTGGGACAGCACCTTTTAAATGCTGCAATAAAAGGACACCTGTGCGGAATCATCTCTTTTGCCCCTCCAGGTCTTTCTCCTGCTTCTCCACCTGCTTTCCGCCCCGGGAGGCTGACCCTTGTGGACTGCATCCACAAGGCTCCCATGGCCACTAATTTCTCGTTGGACTAGGTAGGCCATGAGGAACCCTGGCAGGGCGTCACAGGGACAGAGGAGAAAGAGGTTGAGATGTTTATTCCCAGGCTCCCTCCGGAAGGAGTTGCTTTCTGCCATCTAGGTCCTCACCCAAGATCCCATCCCATCAGGCTGCCCCGCTTTCACTGCTTCCTGCCCACAAGTTCCTATATCTTCTCCATCTCCTCTCTCCTCTGCCCCAAGGAAAGCCATGATCCCTGTTGCTGTGAGGTCAGGACAATGCAATGCCTCTTGTGGTTTCCCCATATCCTGCCCACACCTGGTAAACAGTCCCATTATAAACCCTCATTGAATTAACCTAATTGGAGTGGCCATCTGTTTCCTTTTATAGCCCACAAATTCAAAAGTCATGAACTTTTTTAATGACCTTATAACAAAACATCAAAATACAGAAAGAAAAAAGTAAACAAAGCAAAATTGTTTAAAATGCAAGAAAAATTAACAGTCATAATTATAGTGTATCCAACATCTGACTATTGAGTTATGAAGATCAAGCAGACAAAAATTCAATTACTTTGAAGAAAATGCCAGACATGATTCCATTTTACCTGAAATACTTCAATATAAGACTCTCAATGTTAGAATGCTTCATTATCACACATACCCCAAAACCCTGTGACTTGTACAATTGGGCAATGGACATATATTGGATATTGTATCCAATCAAGAGACAACAGACCTTCCTTTCAAATAGCCATGAGATATTTATGAAAATTTACCATGTTCTAGAGAATCAAGAAAGCCTCAATACTCCTGGGGCCCCCAAAGGAGGACCCACGCTTTCCCACAGTCTGCCCCTTTGCCACTGGTGTTGTCTGGCAGGGCTGGGCCCTGGTACCCCTGGGGAGCTTTGCCTTGAGAGAGTTGGCTTCAACCACAGATGTGGCCCCGCCCAGCCCTGTGCCCCCAAAGATTCTGCCAAGATTGCAAGGACAAATGCATGAAAACAGCCCTTTGGCAGATTTGTGTTACTCCAAGATACACATACACGCCTTGCCCCTGGTGGTGTACCCCTAGTCTCTGCTTTGCATGCCCTGGTGTTGACTTGGGTCTGTAGGAATTGTCTGGAAATCATGTATGTAAGTGCGTCCTGTCCTGTAAGTGCCCAGATGGGGCTGCGCGGCCCTGCACTAGTTCCCTCCTGTGTAACCCACACTTCTGAATACAACCGTAATTTATATCCGTGACAAAAATGACAACAACAACAAAAAGAAAGCCTCAATAAATTCCAAAAGGCTGAAATTACAGGTCATGTTCTCCGACTGCAATAAAATCAAGCAGAAAATAACTTTAAATGCTTTCATTATTCAAGAAGACAAAATGACTATAAATGCCCCAGTCAATAAACTCTAGAAGTTAAAAAAACCAAAGGACAGTAAATAGAAGGAAAATAGTATCAATGAAAGCAAAAAATAAATTAGAAAACAGAAAAACAAAAGAATTGATACAATCTGAGATCTGGTTCTTTGGGGGAAAATTCCGTGAGTGACTAATCTCTGACAAATCTAAGTAAGTAAGAAGGAAAAAATTCCACAAAATCAAAAGATGGAAAAGGGGTAATAACAGCTGATACTGAGTATAACTGACTGCTATGTTCTAATTACTTTCAATATCCTGATGAACAAACACATTTTGAAAAAAATAAACATCAAGATGACCCAGGGACGGAGAAGTAAAGAGGAAGTGATAAAGCAGGTGGAGTAAAAGGCTGGTGATAGAATCTTGGGGGTGGGGGGTGCAGACACACCCTAAGGTGACTCCCAGTGAGTCATGTTCTTATATAATCCCCTCCCCTTGAGCGCAGGCAGAATCAGTAACTGGCTTCTAACCAAGAAACTATGGCAAAGACGTCAGTTCTATAACCATGTTATGCCATGTAAGAGTCCATCTTAGCTGCCTATAGAGAGACAGACTCCCTTACTGGCTGTGAAGAATCACGATGCCATTGCCATTGCAAGAGCCACATGCAAGGAACGGTGGGTGCCTCTAGTTGCTAAGAACAGCCTTTGGCTGACAGCTAGAAAGAGACAGGATCTCACTCCTACAATCAATCACAAGGAGATGAATTCTGCCAACGAGAACATGAGCTTGGAAGAAGACCCCGAACCTCAGAGGAATCAAAGCCCTGGCCAACATCACTTTTTTTTTTTTTTTTTTAGATTTTGTTGGGGAAGGGGAACAGAACTTTATTGGGGAACAGTGTGTACTTCCAGGACTAGTTGTGGAGGGTACCATTCAGCTTCTAGTGGTTGTCCTTTCAGTCTTAGTTGTGGAGGGCGCAGTTCAGCTCCAGGTCCAGTTGCCGTTGCTAGTTGCAGGGGGCGCTGCCCACCATCCCTTGTGGGACTCGAGGAATCGAACTGGCAACCTTGTGGTTGAGAGCCTGCGCTCCAACCAACTGAGCCATCTGGGAGGCAGCTCAGCTCAAGGTGCTGCGTTCAAGCTTAGTTGCAGGGGACAGAGCCCACCATCCCTTGCAGGACTCGAGGAGTTGAACCGGCAACCTTGTGATTGAGAGCCCACTGGCCCATGTGGGAATCGAACTGGCAGCCTTCGGAGTTAGGAGCACGGAGCTCCAACCGCCTGAGCCACCGGGCCGGCCCCCAATATCTTGCTTATATCCTGAGAAGACCCTGAGCAGGAACCCAGCCATGCCTTACCAGACTCCTGACCCACAGAAACAGTAAGATAATGTGTGTTGTTTGAAGCCACTAATTTTGTGGTAATTTGGTATGCAGCAATAGAAAATTAGATGCAATGGAAAATATAGTGAACATAGAGGTATTACTATAAAAGTGTTTTTTTTTCATTTGCACTTTTAAAAAGATTTTTATTAAAATATAGCTAACATACAATATATTAATTTAAGGTGTACATTAGTTATTCAACATGTACGAGCATATACCTAAAGAACTGATCACCATAAATCTAGCAACCATCTGACACTGCACAACGCTATCACAGCATTGATTAAATTCCCTATGCTGTACATTACATCCCATGACTTGCTTTTTCCTGGATCCCACTTGTCCCCTCAGCCACCTCACTCACTCTAGTCTCAAGTACCATGTCTGTGGGGAGGAGGCCCAAGCCCCAACCTCCCTTTGGAGCTCAGACTGCCCGTGGACGTCTGCTCTGGAACATCTCCCAGAAGCTCTTCCTTTCGCTCAGTACGTATTTACTGAGCACCTGCCATATGGTGAACAAAGCAGACACAGTTCCTGCCCTCATGGGAGCTCATCACCTTCCTCACCCCAGAACCCCCAGTGACTGGAAGCCTGGAGTCACCCTGGGTGCTTTCCTCCTTTTCACCCCCAATTAGTCATCATCCGTTCTATCACTTTACCAGGACCTCAGTCCGCAGGACGTGGCCCAGCTCCTGATACAGGGCAGGCTCACAGAAATATATAATGAATAAATGAATAAACATCCTTCGAATCCATCTTTGCTTCTTTCACAGCTGCCAGCCAAGTTCCAGAGGTCATCACCTTACAGGCCGCTTACTACAAGCACCTCTAATGAGTCTCCCTTCTCCAGCTTGTCCCCCCACCTCATCCCAACAAAAGCATTCCCTACCCCAGTTGGGGTGATCTTTCTTAGATTCAAATCTGATCTCATTAGCAATTTCCACTTCAGGCAATGGTGGACTAGCTTGTTTCAGACTAACCCTCCAGTGAGATCAACTGGAAAAACAGACAGAAAAAAAATTTTTTTAATCTGTTTGATATCATCATAGAGCTACAAGGCAGAGAGGACTCGAGGAGCCAAGATCTTGGAGTGAAGGGAAGCCCAAAGAGGTGAACCTGATATATAGCATCATTTTTCCCCTTGGGGTTTTATTGGTTCAAAAGTGGCAGTTAAAAGGATGAGAAGCAAGGGGGTGGTGGAAAGGGGGGAAGGGGGTCAAAAGGTACAAACTTCCAGTTATAAGATAAATAAGTCGGGGCCAGCCCGGGGGATCAGGTAGTGCTCCTAATGCCACTGGTTGCCGTCGATTCGATTCCCACATGGGCCAGTGAGCTGCGCCCTCTGCAGCTAAGATTGTGAACAACGGCTCTCCCTGGAGCTGGGCTGCCATGAGCTGCTGTGAGCGGCCGACCGACGACTGGTGACCAACTGCCTCAGTGGCGGAGCTCAAGGCTCACAATACCAGCACGGGCCAGGGAGCTGCGTCCTACACAACTAGACTGAGAAACAATGGCTTGAACCGGAGTGGGGGGCAGGAGGTGGAAGAAGGGGGGGAAAATACAAAAAAGTCCTGAGAATGTAATGTACAGTATGGTTACCATAGTTAACAATACTGTATCATATATTTGAAAATAGCTAAAGAGTAGATCTTAAAAGTTCTCATCACACACACAAAAATTTTGTAACTATGTGAGGTGATAGATATTAACTAAACATGGTGGTATATACATGTATCAAATAATCATGTTGTACAACTTAAACTAATATAATGCTATGTGTCAATTATATCTCAATGCTACGTGTCAATTATATCTCAATGAACCTGGGGGAAAAAGAAAGAATGAGAAGCCAAGTTTGAAGTGGGGACTGAGTGGACAGAAGCTTGGCAGAGCTGTCAGCAATCTCAGGCTGAGGGGACAAAAAGATAAAAGCTTGGGGCTCACAAGTTTTCCACCAGAAAAGTCTAGGAAGACCTAAAATTTGAGTAGCTTCTACAAAAATCAAAATTGGGCTTTAAAACACCTTTATCTCTGAGTAGACTAAGGTAATCTGCCCCAACTGCCTACCAGAAGCAAAAGTTAATCCTCTGGAGAAGAGAACATTAACCGGAACCTCAAATTATCCCCACAATTGTTCATACAAAATGTCCTGCTTGTGTCCACCCAGGGACTCCCCCGCCCCAAAAAACGTCCGGCACTCAATCAAAAATTACCAGGTATGCATATCCAGAATACATAAAGAATCCTAAAAATCAATAAGAAAAAGGTAGACAATCCAATGGGGGGAGGGGAAGAGTAAAACACTTTACAAAAGCTATCAAATGGCCAATAAACATGGTAAAAAACTGCCATAATTAACAGTGTGATACTCGTGCATGAACAGATACATAAATCATATGTAAGAACTTAAAAGTAGGTAAACTAAATCAATAAGAAAAGGATAGATGGATGGTTAGAAGTAAATGAGTTAACTGGGGAAAGATCAGACTTAAGGCTTATGTCAGAACATCAAAATAAATTCTGGCTGATTTAGCTAAACGCAAACGAAGGGAAGGACGGACGGAGTGAGAAACAAGGAAGAAAAGTTAAGGGGAAAGCTTGCCCTAACCTTCAACACTGTCACCGTGGCGTGGCGAGCGCAGCTGTGCCGGGGAGATTTGGGCCGGGGAGGGGCAGAGGTGGGGCTTACCGCATCGATCTCATTAAGGACTTTCCACTGCTCATAAGGCACACCCAGCGCCTCGGCCGTCTGGATTGTCCTTTTCATCTGGCTTGTCCAGACCTTCAGGTCCTTGATGTTCTGATCACGGATGAACTGGGCCAGACTCCTGGCAAACTGAAACACATCACAGGCAAATGCAGACCACACAGGGTCCATGAGGTCACACTCAGTGTCAGAGAGCACAGGATTTGTAAGACACATGCACCAACCTCGCAATGACACCCACACCCACAAGTGCTGTTCTTGCGCATTCTTCCCAGACCCTGATTGAAGTCCCAGTTGTGGTTCATTAGATCCCCTGCCACTGTCCCCTAACCCGACCATGTGCCCTAAGCTGTATGACCTCCCCACTAAGGCCTCACTATCTCCCCTGGACTATAGTGCAGCCATTGGCTGTACTGTAGGGACTCAGAATGTCATGTCCCTCCAAGGAAAGGGTCCCAGCTGGTGACAGCTCACAGGGAAGCCAGAGATCCAGGCATCTGCTTGGTGCTTGGTGACTTTCCCTATATGATGCGGACATTCTAGACAGAAGGAAGGTCATCCATCTTGATGATTACCTAATAGTTGCAAGAGCTGGAGTCCAGCCCCAGTGCACATACATGCACATACCCAGCCACCCAGAGGGACCAATGCACAGACACACACACACTGACCTCCCTGCCCCGGGGGGACAGTCCTGGGTCCCCACCGATCCGGCCCTTGAGGTTGAGCTCACTCTCCCCGTGCCGGCACAGGTAGATGGAGCGGGGCGTGACGTGGATGTTCATGAGGTAATACACGATACGGCTCTGGATGTGGTCAGCCACTCGGTTCACCACATAGCTCTGCCCCACGTCCATGATCTTGATGTAGGACAGATCCCTTTCCAGAGAGAAGGCAGAGAGAAGCCTGAGTGACCAGGGCCCCCGAGGGCACATCCTGCCAGCCACCAGCCTTGACATCACAACACACAGGACTGTCAGCTGGTGTGTAAGTCATGGGGGTGAGATGGGAGCAACACAACACGTGTGACATACAGACAAACCCTATGGGAGGTACTCAACACTCATCACGCTCCCACAGGTGACAGCTAATGCGAGGGGTCAGTCGTGTCACACTGTGACACTCTGCCCAGACCCCTCCTGCCTACCTCTGAGCTCTCAACACACTGTCTGTAAACTAAACAACAGACAGTTTTTTCCAGGATTGACCTGGGAGTAGCTGACAAACGCTCCTCCCCACCACTCTTCCTGTCATCCATCTATGGACCTGGCCTTTCCTGCCCCCGTCAACTCTCCCCTTAGAACCCGGCCCAGGGCATCCATGTGCTGAGTGGCTGCCATGCCCCACACTGGGCAGCAGGCAGGTGAGAAGAAGCACAGGAAGATGGTGTTGGTGGCAGCTGCCGATAAATCCAGCTCAGCCACTTTCCTTATGTGCAAAGCGTTCAGAGACACATCTGTTTGTTTGCAGACGGGGGTGGGGCAGCAGGAGGAAAAGGTGGGGTTTCTCAGGCATTGTACTTGGGTCCATTCCCCCCAGAGCCCTCTGGATGTTCTCATCTGAGTTCTCACTGACTGGACCATGGGACCTCGGTTTAGGTTTAGGGGTGCTATACAGACACCACCACCATTTACTGACAAATCCAATAGGAGCTGCTCCATATAAGCCCATCTATTGTGGCCACATCACAGAACCATGAGGAGAAACGCTGTGCTGTGGAGACCAGGGCACACACGGACAACCACGGAAAGGCCCAGCCACAAGCGTCACGTAGCTCCAACCGGCTGGAGCTGGCTGAGAGTCCAGCTGTACTCACAGCCAGTCCAGAAGTCCAGACCCAGAACCCTGCCCTCCACCGGCCGCTTGTTTTCCTGTTTACATGTATATCCTTAGGTCATTATAAGTGACCTAAGCATAGATTTACAGTCCAACCTTTTTACTCAATGCCTAACATATACTTTTCAGTGTCTCTTTGGTATGGTTTATAATGACTGTGTAACACTTTACCAAGGGATCACACAGTTATTTACTTAACCGCTGCCCCCATTTACGTAAGACAGGATGGCCGACAAGTCAAATGCAGCCCCACAGCCTGTTCTGGTAAACATGGTCAAGCCCATTTGTTGACATGTCATCTACATTCCTTTTGCACTACAACAGCAGAGTTGGCTGCCTGCCCCAAAGCCTAAAATATTCACTACTTGACCCTTTGTATAAAAAATTTGTTGACTGCTGCTGAATGCCCCCATACGGGCAAGACCCCACCCCACCCACCACTCTGCTGCTGGATCTTCCTTTTCAGAGAGGTGGGCAGCTAACAGCACTGGCCACGAGGCATCTTGGGCACCGCTGCCCCCTTCTCAAAACGCAGACTGTGCACGTAAAGAAGAGTATGTCATGTTTGCAAATGCCTGTGGGAAGAGCCTTGATTTTATGACGGAAAAATGGAAAATTCTGATTCTCAGAACTCCAGATAAGACAACAGGGGTTCTGTAAGTCACCTCTAGCCAACGACCTCTGACCCAAGGAAAGAAACAGAGAGAGCAAGGCCATCTCTGCCTGTTGGGGAGGCCCCTCAGCCACCACCATGGGGAGCCCCAAGGAGGCAACCAAGTAGGATCCCCTCCCCGTCCCATGAGGGCAGGACACAGCGCTCTCCTTGCTCACCTGTCCAAGTCCTCATCCAGAGACTCATATGAATTCTCATAGCACTCGATGCGCCTCATGAAATCCTCTGTGGCCTCGTCACTGTCCCGGTTGACATAGTCAGGGCTGCCCAGTTTCACTTGCTGCCGGAGCCACACACAGAACAAAGATACATCAAGGCTGGAGGCCAGACAGGACCAGAGACCAAGGAGAATGCTGGGAAGTGGGGGCGGGGGCTGGGTCGGAGGCCAGGCCAAGGCTGGGGAGAGGGGTGGAGGCCAACCCCCAAAGGGACTGGTCCCATTAGGAAGAGTCCAGCAGCTCCCATACTGGTGCTAAGAGAATATCACTGGGCACCCTGAGGTTGGGGTCCCTCATGTTTGTGGGACAGAGGGAAGTGAGGCCAGAGGGGCGAGGGTCCTGGAAGACCCTCTCCACCTGAGCTATCTCCCCAAACCCAGATGTTCATTCCTTAGATAAACAGGGGGCAGGGGAGAGGGGTCAAGATTCTTCCTCTTTCAAAAATATAAATACCACCTCTCACCCCCACCCTCCTACCTAGGGGCTGAAGCTCCTCTCCCATTATCCAGGGGATTACGAGGGGAAGAGGAGGGAGCAAGAATGAATGCCACACAGCCCCCCATACGAGTGGCCCTCGGGGATTCAGGCTCACCTGACCCAGCATTCTACTGCCTCCCATCCCCACCCCAAGGTTCAGGAAGACCAAATTAAGGCCGGCCCAGGCACCAGTGCAAACCTGGAGAGGGACCTCACTGTCACATGTCACCATGGTTGTATTGCTGTCCCAATAAGGTCAGATGCACCACTCACCACGATGTTAGCAGCTATGACCTCAGGGTCCACACAGATGGACTCAACGAAAAAGGTCTGCAGCAGGGACCAGGGCGAGCAGGAGAGAAGGGACCGCAGACACATTTAGGGCTCTGGGCCTGGCTCCATGGAGCTCCCTACCCCACTGAAGGCCAAGCTGAGCAGTTGCGGCCCTGAGGCCATGCTTTTGGGGATGGGGGGCAGCGTCTAGAAGCCTGGAACCAAAGCAGGTACTGCCCTATCCAGGACTCTCCCACCCAGACTCCGGCCTCCCCAGAAAGAAGATCCCAGGTGGAAAGAAAAAAGACCCCTCTCATCCCAAATCCACTGGAAAGCCTGCCTGCCTGCCTGATGCCCTGCCCACATCAGGAGGCTGTGAAAGAGGCCCCAGAGGGTCCAAACGTTCCATGGCCCAACCGAGGAGGTGAGTCACAAGGTCTCACCTTGTAGCCGTTCTGTTCCCCAAAATTAAAGATGGTCGCTCTCCGGTCTCGGGTGGTATTTGTTGCATCAAAAACCTAGGACCAAACAGGTATTAACTCAGCCTCTGGCCCTGGAGAAGGTAGGAGGCCACCTGCCAGCTGCAGTACAGGGACTGGATTTCTCTCCAAGTCCAGCTGCTGTCTGGGCCACCTGCCTGGACAGTTCTCCCCTTCCTTGGGGAGCAGGCCCCACGGAAGCTGGAAGGAGTGGGTGCCTTGCTCCCGGCAGGGCAGCAAACCCTTGGCATGGAGGACTGTAATCAGCAGTATTCTGCATACAGCAGGTGCTCAGCTCATGTTTGACCAACAGGACTTCCAGTGAAACAAACCGAACCTGGAGAACTGAAGCCACGTTTATTTCCACTCCATCCTGAGACCCCAGAATGGGAACAGAAGCATAAAGACAACAGGAGAGGAAAGGAGAGAAACGGGACATGTCCACAAAGTTCTGTAGGACAGTGACTGACTCAGAAATGGAGAAAACCAAACATAATCCCTTGCCAACCAGAGCACACCTGCTTGTGCAGAATCGGGATGGTTGGCCTTGCAGCCAAGAGCCAGTGGAGCTGCAGACCTGTCCCCACCTCATCCACCAGCCTGGGGCCTGTGCGGGCACCCTCGGGGACAGCCACTCACCCGCCCATCCAAGCAGCTTTTAGAGCATCACTTTTTTTTCAAATTGGGGAATATCGGGGAACAGTGTGTTTTTCCAGGACCCATCAGCTCCAAGTCAAGTCATTTTCAATCCAGTTGTGGAGGGCGCAGCTCACTGGCTCATGTGGGAATCGAACCGGTGACCTTGGTGTTATGAACACTGTACTCTAACCAACTGAGCCAACTGGATGCCCTAGAGCATCACTTTTTCAAAAGAGCTTTCCAGGGCTCACTGGATGCTCTAGCAAAACCGTTACCGTGAAAAACATACTAAATCAAACAGAATAAAAGAAACTTCAAGAAACGAAGATAGGGCATGGCACAGAAGGAAACATCAAAAAACATAATTATTATCTAGAGAAAGATACCAAATGCTCTACTAAACATGAAATAAGATCAGAATTCTAAAACACTGGAATACTCAGAGAATAAGAAACTTGGAAATTAAAATGTGAGCACAGAAATTTTTTTAAAAATTCAAGCAAATACTTGTAAGGTACCATTGAAGAAGTCTCCCTCAATGTAAGCCAAAAAAGACAGAAGGAAAAAATAAAGGGAAAAAGATAGAATGAGGGACAAGCCTAGCATGCAGACACCAACAGTTCTAGAAAAAGAAGCTCTGAAAATGGGAAGGAAGTGAGGCGTCAACTGTCAGAAAGCGGCAGGTTTACCCAAGTAATGAAATGACAATTTCTCTGACCTGCTGGAGAGACTCCTGACGGAAAGGGTCCGGGGACCCAGCGTGGTGAAGAGAAGACTCACTACCAGATACATCACCTTGAAGACTCTATAGGCCTCCCCGGAGGAAGGGCCATGAGAAGCCCCCAGCTCCCTCCAAGAGATGAAGCTTTTAGGAAGATCAGCAAATCCAAATGACATCAGACTTTTCCACAGGCACGCTAGAAGCCATAATACAAGGGAGCAACGTGGAAATTCTAAGGGGAAACTACTTCCCACCTCGAATTCTATACCCAATTATCAAATATAAGGATAAAAAAAGACATTTCTAGACATGTCAGGTCTCGTGAAATTTACTTCCCGAGCACCTTTCTCAGGAAGCTACTGGAGGATGTGCTCCAACAAAACAAGTCAGTAAACCAAGGAAAAGGAAGACAAAGGGGTCCAAGAGCAAGGCATTCAAGTTAGGAGGGAGAAGGGGATTCCCAGGGTGACAGCTGTGCCACAGAACTAGAGGGCAACTGAAATAGATGGAGCTGGGGGACAGGGCCCTATAGGAGGCATGCCTCCAAGAGGAAAAAGGAAGGAAAAAACAGTTTCCAAGTTTGACTGCATAGGGGTGGGGTAGGGTCCTTCCCTGTAGACACCCTTGCTCAGCCTTGCTCAGCCCACCCTTCCATCTGACTAGAGAGGCCAACACAGGTGGAATTCCCTCACCCAGAATTCAACTGGTTCAACAGCCACTCAATGCAGGGCAGGATTATCCCCATACCAGGAGAAATCACATTTGCTAAAGACTTAGGTACCGTGATTCCTCTAACCTGTGAGGTGACTCACAGTGTGAACACTCAGGGGGAAGTCCTGCAGGGTCACACACAACCACAGCCCAGGAGAAATTCCTAGCCCGTAGCCAGCCTCTGGCTTCCTCTGCATAGCAGCTGCAGACTTCCTCCCAGGGGCTGGTGCACACCCTGCCTTCCCCTGCAGATGCCTGATGAGCAAAGCGGTGGATGGGTGTGGGCTCCCACGTCACACCCAGATGTCGCCAGGGTATCACTCACCGCCACATGTCCCCCCTCCTCACTAAGGAACCGCCGGACGTCACGGAGGGCTGCCAGGGCACACTGCCTTTGGAAGAGAAAACACAGCATCAGCCAGCACCCAGACCTTGGCTGGAGGTCAGTGGGTCAGGGACACGTCCTACGCCAGACAGGAGAGAGGACAGCCCCTGGGCCCCCTCTCTCTTTTCAAGGTTTCTCTTCTCTGTCCTTGAGATGATTTTCAAGCTCACTCTGCTCCTGAAGGGTGGAAACCTGTGTTTCTGCCTTTGGGAATACTTTTTGAAATACCACGTTTCTGAACTTTTGCTTCTCATCTTAACATGTACATATCCAGGCAGCCATTTTGCCATGTTCATGATTTCTGAACATGTTGTTCCCTGATTGTCAATAAAAATGCTCTTAAAACCAGACATGTGTGAGTGTCGGGCGCTGGTGGTGGGGAGAAGGGAGACACCAACACTGGCCCCTAGGGCAACATTACACTTAATATCCGATTTTCTTTCCTGGAAGAAAGAACTCCCCAAACCATCCCTTCTGAAGAGGGTGCTTGTCTCTTTCTCTTGCACCCATGTTCACAGACCCTCTGGAAGGCAAAATCCTCATCACGACTGATCCTGACTAGACTGTTCTGAACACCTCGGCCTTTTTGTTGATTGCTGCACAATGGATTGGCACTGCTAACTTGGTGACTCAGGGTAGGGCTCCTATATAGCCTCATGGTGAGACCAGTCGGTCACCAAAGATCGAGTGATTACAGAGTAGAACTTGCAGCGCCACCCACCCACCTCCAGGAAGGGGGTGGGCGGGAGAGTGAATTGAGTTCTATAAAAACTCTTGAACAATGAGAGTTGGCGAGCTTCCAGGTTGCTGACCACACGAAGGTGCTAGGAGGGTGACGTGCCGTAAGAGGGCATAGAAGCTCCGGGCCCTGCCCCCTCCCCTGCCTGGGCATCCCTTCCGTTTGGCTGCTCCCGAGTTGTATCCTTTATCATAAACCTGTAAACATAACTAAAGTATGTTCCTGAGCTCTGTGAACCATTCTAGCAAATTACTGAACCTGAGGAGGAAGCTGTGAAACCGAGGGTCCTTGCCATTCCAATCTGATTTAAAGTGTAGTTTCAAAACTCTTTTATTTCCCTTCTTCTCTTTCTCAGCACACTTCACAGACCTGACCTTAGTCTCTCATCTTGATGACTGTGACCCCTGAGGCAGCGGAAGACAACAGCCCAGTTTTGATTACGAGTCACAGGGTGTATGCCCCTGGCAGGCTAAAGATAACATCTTAACCTAAGTTATGTTTCAGCTCCTGAGCCCTAAGCCAGGAGGTCTCTCTTGGCTACCTCTCCTTGAAACATGCCGGCGGGTTCTGGGCACCAGGAGCTGACCTCCGAGTTGTCCTCAAGACCTGAAGAAATAATTCATTACCCTTACGTCGCCTCTGACCAATCAGTTCCTAACACATCCCTGAACTCTTAGCCCACCATGTCTTGTCATTCTGCCCTATGTAATCACTAACCCACACGCCATCAGCTGGTCAGGTCTTTTAGGGCATGAGCTCACCATCTCCAGCTGGGCCAATTCTAATAAACTAATTCCCTTCTTTACTGCAAAGCCCTGCGCGTGCATTTTTTGGCCAGAGTACACAGGCTGACGAACTTAATTTTTGGGCTTTGGTGATGTCTGTGGGAACCCCAGATTTATAGTGGGTCAGTCAGAAGTATGGGTGGTCCCCTGGAGACTTGGGACTGGTGCTTGAAGTGGAGGCAGTCTAGTGGCACTGAGCCACCCACCTGTGGGAACTGACACTAACCCCAGGTAGGTCGTGCCAGAACAGAATTGAAGTGACTCCATGGGCATCAGCTGGTGTCAAAGGACTGGAGAATTAGTTGGGGTCAGAGAAAAGACCCCAGTGTCCTCAAGCCCTCGTGTGTGGTGACTGAAAAGGCACAGGTATGATTGAGTGTGCACACGTGTGTGTGCATAGGGTATGTGTGCACTCACTCTGCACACAAGGATAGGTTTCGTATGCATGTGTCCAAACATGTGCATACAGGATACGCATGTGTGTGAACACCCACGGGCATACACAAGGGGTGTGACACACACCTTCCTGTAGTATGTGCACACATATGAGTATGCTTGCTGTATATCATGTGTGCATATAGGGTGAGCACAAGTGTGTATATGACCACACATGTGCTGAGAGATATGCAAGTGTGTGTGCAGGTGTATGTACACCCACCTTCATGTGGTGTGAAAAGAGTTAACACAGCAGCCTGAGAACACTGTCCTTTGAAAGGCCTGCTTGCAAGGCTGGCCACTGGCTGGGGTCTGAGAATTTGAACTGTAAGCAGATCCCTACATTGATTAAAAGGAAAAAAAAAACAACGAAAAAAAACACAACTTTCCTTAAACAATAAGTGACTCACTGTGTCTGGACAGTTTACATAGACAATATGGTTTATACTGAACATCTGCTTTCCTTTCGGGATTCTGAAATTCTGGTACGTGCGAGGCACAGGGTGCTATGTGACCAGCCCCCAGTAAAACCCTGGGCCCATGTCTGCAATGAGCTTCCTTAGTAGAGAACACTTCACATGTGTTGTCACAAATCCATGCTGGAGAACTCAGTGCATCCTGTGAGTCCAGGGCAGAGGACTCTTGGAAGCTTGTGCCAGCTTTCCTCTGGACTCCATTCTATGCGTCTTTTCCCTTTGCCAATTTTGCTTTGTATCATTTTACTGATAAATTGTAGCCAGCAGTACCGCCACATGCTGTGATCCTAGCAAATCACTGAAACCGGGGTGGTCTTGGGGACTGCCCCACACCATGTCTGAGTGTGCTCGAGTGTGTATGTGTGTACACAGGTGAGCATGAGTGTGCCCTGTGTGTACATGAGGAATGCAGGTGTGCATGTACTTGTCCTCATGTGCTGTATGCCTGAGAGGATGTGCACGTGTATGTCTCTGAGTATTTATATGTGTCGGTGCACACTCACATGCAGTGTGTGACTGTGCACATGTGTGTACATGGGTATGTGTGTGAGTATGAACCCATGTGCATCCATGGGGGGGTGTACACATGCCCGTGTATGCATATGGGTTTCATGAGTGGCAACAGACTGTGTGCACAAGTATGAATGTGTCTGATGGAGTGTGTACATGTGACCCACATGTGCACACATGATTGTGCCTGCTGTTTGTGACCTCCCACTGTGCCCAGTGGCAAGGACAGACCTCAACATTGTGTAGCTCCAGGGACGTCAACAATGTGTGAGGAGCCCGACCCCTGGGAAATGCAGCCTTCTCTTCCCAGGTTTCCCTTTTTAAAAAGTCTGATTCTTCTATTTTGCCAGTTATCTGTGGGACATTTTGGAATGGTTCATGGGAAAGCGCCATGCTGTCCAGTGGCCAGACCAAGGCTTTGAATACATGAGGGAGGGTTTCTAGGAAGAGCCAGAAGCTGTGCCGGCAGAGCAGCACACATGAACCTGCCGACTTCTACTGCTGCGACCTCTGTTCTAGCTGGGTGGCCTTGGACTGGTTTCCCAACCTCTCTGAGTCTGGGTTCCCCCATTTAAATTAATCCCGACACTACCGTGTTTCCCTGAAAATAAGACTGGGTCTTATATTAATTTTTGCTCCAAAAGATGCATTAGGGTGTATTTTCAGGGGATGTCTTATTTTTTCATGTACAACAAGCTACATTTATTCAAATACAGTCATGTCATCTTCTTCTGGAATATCATCATAACGTACTAAATGCGTCCGTCTGGCTGACGCGCTTAACTGGGGCTTATTTTCGGGGAAACACAGTACTACCTTCGATGGGTGGCCTGAGTGTAATGACTGGTGGGCTCTGGCAATACCAGCTCCTGTGTTCTTCCCACAAACACTTTGGATTCAAGTTCAAACCCTGAGTGATCCCAGGCAATACCATCGCTTTCTGACCTCAACCTCAGTATCTGGACGAGCAAGGCACCACTGCCCACTACAGGGGAAGATCAAACAAGCTAGTGAGTGTCCACAGTTTGAGGCTATTGTAGAATTTGTATTTGATACGACCTCTCACTTACTATTGATTCTGGAGTGATGGTTAGTGGTACCTGGGTTTAGACTCAAGTCTGGGCTCTGTGAAATAACTTAGCTTGTGTGAGACTCCTGAGCCTCAGTTTCCTCATCTGCAAAATGGGGGGAGAGAGACAATGGGCATCGTGGGCCCAGCACACAGTAGGAGTTCAAATATCAGTCCCCTTCCCTTTGTCTGGGTCAATATCACCAGAAGGTCCAGACTTGAGTTCCACCCAGAACGTGGCCATAGAGACCTGAATGTCAGACTCTCCTTCCCTTCTTGGTGCAGCAGCCTGGCCCAGCCCCATTGACCAAGAGCAAAGACCAGCTGAAGGGCCAATACCCAGTGGGGAGCTCCTGCCACCTGGTGGCCACAGAGGGAGCCGGTCGCCCAGTGTCCAGACCCAGGAGGCTTCTGGCCTACGCTGTGCTTGACTTGTTACTAGAGCTGGGCCAACATCTGCTCAGTGCCCTCCCACCACGGCTGGGCCCAGAGCAAGGACAAGGAAGCTTCCTGATCCTTCAGCTGACACCTGCCAAGAAGAGCGTAGCATAGCTCCTCAGATGACCAGCTGGTGCTTGTTCTTCTGGAGAAAGTACTTAGTTCAAGTAGGGGTGTGTGTGGGGGTAAGGGTAGGGCCAGTATCATATGCAAATTTCCACCTCATGAATAACAGCATAAGTGTGAACTAGTCACCCAGCACCTCAAAGCCAAGCCAAGGCCTATCTCACACATGCCAAGAACATGCCAAGCACATGCTAACCATCCTCCAAATACACAGGAGGGGCTTATCCTGGGGCAAGGGAAGGAAGGCCCCAGTTCTGGGCCTGATCCTTCTGGCTTTGTGAAAAGGTGCCACTCCCACTCTGCCCCATCCCTGAGGCCTGTACCCCTGCACCCACTCGGGCTCCCCTCACCATGGAGGGCCTGGCCTCTACGCAGCTGGCCCCTGCCCTGCCCTGGCTAAGCCTCTGCCATCTCCCTGGAGCCCTGTCCTCCCCTCCTACAGGATGTCCTTACCAAGGGCTCATTAACATAAGGGCAGGGCAAGGCCAGACACCAAGAGGTCACACACCCTCTCCCCTTGTCCTCAAACCCATCATCACATGCCCAGCGACACCACACCTGAGAGGTCACAGCCCATCCAGGCAGGGCAAGGCCAGGGCTCAGGAGCAACTGGGTTATTACTAGCAGCTGGGCTGCAGGGGCCCAGGGTCTTCTCTGTAAACACACACACACATACACACTCACTTCCTGATTTTCAAGCCCTCTTCGTTGTCTGGAAGGAAAAACTCAAAAGATTTGTACGTCTTGACCATGTCCCGGCGATACTGGCCAACGTTGAATTCTGGGGGAAAGGAGAGGCTCAGCTTTCACACAACAGCAACCCTTCCCAACTCCTGACCTTGATCCACCCCCCAGGCCCTGTGATAATCTAGCCTTCTCCCTTCTCTCCCCCACCCCACACAGCCCCAATGCCCCCTGGGAAAGCTGAGGCCAAGTCTCACCCCGAGTGGGCACGCCAATCCAGTTCAGATAGCGAGTCAGCTTCTTAGAGATGTAGGTCTTGCCCCTGGCAGGCAGGCCCACCATGACAATGAGTGTCGGGCAGTTGGTCATGCAAACTGAAAGGCAAGGAGCACAGGTCAGACAAGGGCTCGGACCCCTCCCTTTCTGTAGGTTCCTCATCCTCAGGCCACAGGACTGGCAACAGAGGTGCGTCCCGGGCCTCCTCATATGAGACAGCTCCCTAAGCACCCCCAGACCTTGTCTCAAGCTGCTGCTGGCATGTCCCCATTCCCCAGGCCCTTCTGGGCTCCAGCAGAGGCACCAGGATCTCGCCAGCCCTTATCCTTATGTGCACAAGCTATAAAGCTGGACCTGCCACACCCCTGGCTAAACACTGCTGTGGAGTTCCCATGGCAAGCAGGGCAGAGCCAAAACCCAGTGGGGTACTAAACCCTGCCTGTCACCCAGGAATCTAACATATATTCAGTATTCCCGGAAGCTCAGTACCACTGCTTACTCTCCCCCAGGGAGAATTTCTCTTCATCAAACAAAGCGCAGCTCAAAAACTGCTTCTTCCATGAGTCCTTCCTCCACGGCACCTACATGCCCACCTGGTGCATGCTCTCTCTCAATCCTGGTCACCTCACCAAGAAGTCTGCTCCCCGAGACTCATCACTTGGAGTGAAAGCAGCCCTGCAGTGTCTGAGCTATTTTGGATCCTGGGGTCTGGCACAGAGTTGGTGCTCAAAAATTACAGTCAGGATTGGGGAGGGAGGCATCTCAAAACCCACCAGTGTGTGAGGGCCAAAAGGGGGTGGGACCAGAGACCCAGGCCTGTGCCCACAAGGGCAGCCCCTCCACCGCCATCCCATGTGCCACCAAGTCAGTGTGCCAACCAGAGGAGCTGCCAAGGCTAGAGTTGGGGAAGGCCTAGACATAGCCCCCCACCCCCCAATTCCTGGCCTGCAAAACTGCCAGCTTCATGTGATCCAGCTCAGATTTCAGTGTGGTCTCACCTTAGAAGCCTCGGGAAGCTTCCCTACCATCATCCGCAGGTGAAACCTGGCTAGATGAACAGATGTGGAGACATGCCAGTGCCCCTCCTTTGCCAACGTGGCTCTACCTGATAGCACTCCTTAGACTGCCAGGCCCCACCCCTCAGGGTGTCTCCAGCTGGAGCTGCAGCGTAGTGTCCCCAGGCCAGCCCTTGCCTAGGGATCAGGAGTCAGAGAGACCTGGGTTTCTATCATGACTCTGACACTTGCTGGCAACTCTGGGCCTCAGTGTCCTCACCTGTAAAATGGGATGATAATCCCTCAGTGAGGTCTAGCATGATCCCCATGTAAAAGCTACAGTACTTCCAGGAAGCTCTGCCCTGTGCCCTGTGACCCACCTTGGCAGCACGCCAGGCTAAGGACACAGGTGCACCTAAGCACCGACTGCCCTTAGGACTTGGGGCATGGAGGCACCTGTCTGTCCCCATGCAGACCCTGCAGAGAAGGACCTGCTTGCCACTGAGACCACACTGAAAACTGAGCTGGGTTGCATGACCTTTGGGCAAATATGACACACACAGTGAGCCCCAAAGGAGGGGAGGAGGGCATCCCATGGAACAGGTTGACAGTGAGCAAGAGTGAGGAAACTTGCAGAAAAACCTCAGCATTGGCTAAGGGGAGAGAAAAACAAGTTGGGCAAGGCCCTGTGTCCTGAGGGCCGGCAATACTGGGGCCTGTGCTGTTTGCACAATTTCTGGCCGGCTGGCTGGGGCTCTCCAGCAGCTGCAGGGCCGTGCACTGCTACAAACCGTGGGGGAAAACCTGCACCTCTCCTGTTCCCTCTGATGAGGCCACCCCTTGCCACTGCTCCCTGAAGGGTTCTTCCACAACCACGGGCCTGGGGTCCTGCATCCCCTCTGCACATCTTCTATCTTCCCAGAGATGCCCCAGCCTCCTCCCATGGCATTTGCTGACTGCATCTCCCTGCTCCATGCACAGCAGTGGTGGGCAGGCAGGGCAGCAAATCCTGGCTGGGCGCAAAACAAGAGCAATAAATTACCTATTACCTCTGCTCCTCAAGATAAGTTTCCAAGGAAATGACCCAAAAGAAAAATCAAAGTACAACTGTATTCACGACAGCTCTGCTTCTAACCTCCAAACACTGGGAAAGTCCCAGCAGTGGAAGTTGCAAACTAAGGCTCATATGACTTCGCCAGGACACAGAACGTGTGGACCAGGTGAGCTGCGCATGCAGCCGGAACTGCAGCTCTGGGCCCTCAAGGACCCCGGCACTGAGCTACGGGACAGCAGGAAACACTGTTTAGGACACTGGGTATGTGCGGAAGGAAATCTGAAGACATTTCAACTCAGCTTCCCTCGCTAGTTCCTTTTCTTGTTCATTTGCTCGAGGCCACAGGAGCCCTAAGAGCCAAGAGGCCTGAGACAAGCCTGATGCTGGACAGTGACCACTTTCTGATGGTGTCACCACAGGGACAGCCACAAGTCCCTGGAGTGAGTTCCAGAACTGACTCCTGAACTGCACTTGCTCCCACTTCCTTGGACCAGGTTGGGGAAGGAAGAGCTCTTTAAAACAAAGCAAACTTCGGGGTTTCATATGTAGCAGAGCAGCTCCCTCGCTGCGATCTATTGAAAGTCAGCCCTCGACACAAGGGTTTGTAAAAAAACAATAAAAAAATAATAAATAAAATAAAATAAAGCAAACTGGCATCACTGTCCTATTCAGAGGGGACAGAAAGTCATCTTTCCTACTGTCCTGTGTACACAACAGTCATGTCCTTACCCAGGATGAGTCTTGCCACCTTGTGGCTAAGAAAAGCCATCAGACAAATACTGTCCTTTCTTCCGTGCCTCACCTGCCCCCAGAGCTCCTCCAGGTCTGAGTTGAGGGGTCATGATAAGGAAGATAACAGCTTCCACGTGTGGCTCTGAATTTTGTCAAAAGAATTGCTAATGGTGAGCGGGGGTGGGGGAGGCAGGGGACCAGCCTCTGGTTCTAGGAGGCGCTGAGGCAACGCACCACACGGCACAGACCAGCGGTAGGTCCTGCGTCCTCTTCTCTACAAAGCCCTGTGATTAAGTCAACTTGTACCCACCAGCCACCCTCAGGTCTTCACCTGTCCTCGCGGGCCTCCAGCCTAGTCATGAGCTCGCCTCGCAAACGGTGAACTGCTGTATGAACGCAGGCTGGGAACTGGGGGTGCTACACGAACAGGTTCCATGTTCCGTCACTGTTTACTCACTCCCAGCTGTGAACTCTGGGACCCTAGCGTGGGGCCCAAACCCCCACACAATCTGCAGGTCTCATCTTTCTTTGGCCTCTTGGGTGCCACCTCCTCCTCACCCCAAGACAGTGCAATGGCATGAGCCCCTCTGCTCAGGCCAGAGCCCTATTTTAATCGCAGACTTGGAGACTCTGAGGTAGCGAAAAGCAAAGAAAGAGTGGCGGTGATGAAATTACAAAATGTCTGGCTACCCCTTACACAGCACCTACTCGTTAGGAGGTTCACAGCAACTTCACTGAACAGATGGTGAATGTTTTGTTCCACAGATAAGGAAACTGAGGCCTAGAGGGTCAACCCCTTGCCCGAGGTCACACAGCTGAGCCACGCGGCTTGCGTGTTCCTGCCTCCAAAGTCCAGGTTCTTACTCCTCCTCCTTTATGTACTAACAGCGGCCATCTCCTACGTAGTTAGGGCAACACAGCCCTAACTCAGGCTGGCCAGAAGGAGCCTCAGCCTCCACACCTCCAGAAAAGTCTGGAAGGAGGGCTGGCTAGGGCATGGCCACAGCCCCTCCAGACTCAGAGCACCGACTGGAAAGCCATGGCCCTGGGACTAAAAGCATGATCACAGCCTCAGTCCCCAACCAGGACCTATATTATGGTCAGAGCCATGACCACCAGAACATCTGGTCAAAGCCATGGCCATCCCCTGCCAGGACCCCAGTGTGGTAAGAGATACACACACCCCTCCCCCAGGACTCACACCATGGTCAAATCCAAGGCCCTCAGGCTGGTCTCAAAGCACGACAATGATCGAGCACTCTGCCCTCCCTTATCATGCCCAAGCAGAGGTTAGAAATGCAGGGAGACCCTTGCATATACCCAATCTCCTGGCCTCCATTTCCATATCTGTACCAGGAATTGGACTAGATGTTCTGAGGTCCTTGCCAACTTGCAAATTCGTTACAATGTTTCAGTTATTCCTAAAACAAATCTTTGTTTTTCTTGGTAATAAAAAGGTTGCAGATTCATTTAAGGACAAGCAGAGAGTCAACGTAGTGGATTAAACATCTGGAACCCCAGGAAAGATGAGCCCCTTAACAATTCCATGAATTTCAGCTGTCTCCTAGATGTTTCACCCCCCAATTTTACCATTCACCCACAACCCCACATGAATGCTTCCACACCCCTGGACACAAAGATAGGCCCATATGGCAAATGTTCTCACTGTCTATTCTGCTCACATCTGCGCTTCCCTGAAATTGCTCCCAAAGCTCCGGTTAAGGCACAGAAGTGGGTAATGAAGAACTAGCTCCATTCTCCCACTGGAGAACTAGCTCACCCTTGGGCCTTTCAATAATGGTTCTGGGCTCAGGGAAGCCAAGCGATTTCTCTAGGGCCAACACAGCTCAGACACAGTCCAACCACCGGCCCACGCTCTCTGGTCAGCAGAGAGGGTAGGGCTGAGGGTCCGAGTCTGAGGCGGTGGAGACACCGGAGTGCGAAGGGGCTGGGCCCTCCGGAGGCGATGGCAGCCAGATCTAGCCCCCGCCGACCTGAGACATCCCCACATACCTGTCCCCGCCCCCTGCTCTGCCACACCTGTCCCCGGCCACCCACCGGTTCCTGCTCCCCGCCCACCAGTCAAGGCAGCCTCATCTGTCCCTGGTTCCCCACCGGTACCCGGCCCCTTCTCCAAGAGAGACCACTGCCCAGGCCGCCCTATCCACCCATCCCGCTGCACCGCCCTCCCCGCTCCCTGCGGACCCCGCCTCACCACCGCGCTGGCAGGCGTGCAGGGCGGGCCTCCCATTGCTGTATGGTATCCAGATCTTCTTCAGGGGGTTCTGGGTCAGTTCCCGTGGGGACGCCATCCCGGAGCCGGGAGAAGTCGGACTGCTTGGCTTCCAACCCCAGGAAGCTGGGCCAACTCTAGCCACTCGAGGCTCCGCCTCGCGGCCCCGCCCCTCTTCACGCCGCGAAGACGCAAGCCCACCTCCCCGCAGGCCCCGCCCCCAAACGAGTAGGCCCCACCCCAACTGGAAAGGGGCTGGCCCCCGACCACGCATGCCCAACTCACTAAAGAGCCACTTTCAGACCCAGCGGTCCCGCCCTTTATGCCGGGATCCAGGACGCGCATGCCCAACTCCCCCCAGGTTCACGTTCTGGAAGGTGTAGGCCTCACCCTGGGTGAACGAGCCCAGCACACTCAATCCAACTTCGCTGATTAGCATGGGCCTCTCCCAAAGCCTTATCCTGGGCGCCGCTGCCTCGCGCCTAGGGCACCCGAGGTTCCACTCCCTGCCAACCCGGGGAGGAACGGGTTTGCATGCAATAGGGCAGGGCCTACGTGACCCGCAGGGCTTGATTGGTCAGGACTCTAATCACTGGCCTGAGGTCTCAGCTGTCAACTCCGCGAAGCCCGCGGGCTTTGCGCCAGACCTCCACATCTGCTTGGAGTCCCAGGATTCTCCCCCGCATACTGGAGCGACCTGCTCATCTACGCTGAAAAAAGCTCCTTTATCTCATGGACAGATTTCAAAATTGATCGTGTTTCTTTCTTTGCCTTAGCTGTTAGGAAGCTCAGGCTAAACGCCTGACCATCAGGAGCAAGTGAGAGGGACCTTGTAACCGAGCTCTCTGGGGATTCGCTGAGCCCAGGCAGTATCCTACTTCTCACAGGACTTCATTTTTACCAATTAAATTTTAAATCATAAGTTTACACTTTTTTTTGTCAGCCTGTCTGTTAGGAAAATAGAATGTGCATGTCATCAATCTTACAAGATTCTGGTAAAGATTAAATGTATCAATGTCTGAGAAATCCACTCTAAAGCACATCAATGTTATCATTCATTCTATTATTTATCTCCTGTCTCTAAAAATGCAGTGGAGTCAAAGGACAAGGGAGAGATCTGTAAATTCAGAAATCCCTGGGTCACTCCCCTCTCTGTTTCCTCAGCTCAGTCTCTCCAAGTTCTGGACTCTTTTTTTCTGCCCTGGGGTCCCAACCAACACTGCTGGAACCTATGACACTGCTGGAACCTCTCAATCACACTGCTGGAACCTATCACACTGCCCTCTAGCGATGTCCTCCACCCCCCCACACCACCACCACCACCACCACGCACCCCACCCCCGGGCAAAATCATTGCAGCCTCAAGTTCTCTCTGCGCAGGATCCAGGTACTAGGGGCATGGAGAACAAGGCTCCACCCAGTACACCACAGGTGCAGCACCCTCTCCTTCTGCCCTCCTTGCCACACCCCTGCCTTGGGTTAGTCCTCCAAATCACCACCCCGCCCTTCAGAGCCTGGCAAGGACCCTTAAGATGCCTGATACAGATGGCTCACCCAGTTAATAGGAAATGAAGGTTCAGGAAGTACACATGTTGGAAGCCCACCTAGACCCTCCCTGAAACCCACTCTAGCTGCCTCCCCTGGGGAGACCCTGCCTCAGGTAGATTCGCCACTTCCTCCTTCACCGTCCCTCTGCAATGTCCAACCCCACCCCCCTCCACCTCCTGCCCAGCTCTATGAGGACACCCATGGGTGGTTCGAGATTGCAAGATGCCCCTTGTGACCGCTCTCCTGCTTCCTACTCCTCCAAAGCCATTCATTCTGACCCTGACACAGCCAGCTCTCCTGTCAGTCTCCTGTCAGACCTCTGCCAAGGTCATCCTGGGGCTACCCTGGCCTCAGAGACCTTGTTACCACACGCCCACACCCTGTCCAACACCCAGCACTTATTGCATATGCTGCTTCCTCTAACACCAACGGACACCCAGGAACTCCTCAGCCCCTTTGGGATGTTAGTCAAAGGCTCAGGGTAGGGGGCCGCCAGCATAAGGCAGGAGGCCAGGGCCATGTCTGGGAAGCCATCTCCACGCCCAGACAGTCTGAGCCTGGCTTCCTAGGAAAAGCAGTGGCTCTCCAACTCCCACTCTTCTCCAAACAGTCTGACCCTGGGCTGACTCAAACATATCCTCCCTAGTCCCTATATCGAGTGGGAGGCCACACGTCAACAGCAGGAGGAGCCTGGGGCCCCTCCCCAAGGCCACAGTCCACATCTGCTCTGAGAATATTCCCCATCTCCCCTCCCACAGTCCCAATTCTCAGGGAGGAAACTGAGGAACGGGAGCAGGGCCCAGTATCACAGAGCCGGCCCACAGTGCAGGATGGACTCAGCACAACTTCCCGTCTTTCAAAACCTCACCTCCCACACCTGGCACTATCACCACACTTCCACCTCCACACCTGTGGTTTTGCTTGTCCCCTCTATTGAAATGCTCTCCTGGCTTTCTGTTCCTCTCTTGTCAGTAGATGCCCAATAGAAAAACTGGCCCTCATGGCTTTTATCTCCTTGGGGCCATTCCAAAGTGAACCAGCTATCCTGGCCCAGGGGTGGGAAGTAGGCCAGGATGTCAGCATGCATTCATGTGCGAACATGTCCTACTCAGTCTCTCTCCACGAGGAACCTGCCTAGCCTGGCCCTGGTTGCCTCTCATGGTACCTTCTGCACTGACCACTAGTCTTCCTCTCAGTGTCCCAGGCTACAAGCTGTGGGGTGGCTGGAGCCCTCAATCCTCAGTTCTCAAACTCTTCCTTCCTCTATCTGCCAGCCAGTCCTGGCCAAAGCAGCAAGCCACCCTTTGCAGCACAAAGGGCCAGGGACTTCACACCAATGCACGAAAGCATGCATGTGTTCACAGCTGCACGCACACACACTAACAAGCCCTGCATCCTGGCCCACGCAGAGACAGGCTGCAGCGGGCCTGCTGCTCTCTGCTGCCTCCCTTCCCTTTATTCCCCTCCTCCTCTCCCCTCTGCTGCCACTGGAACGTTCAGGGAGTCAGTTCCCAGGAGTTCCAGCTTCCTCTGGCCATTTCTGGTCTCCCTGGACCCAGGGCTCACAGAGGGAGTGAGGTTCCAACTTGGGGACATAAAGCCATGTGATCAAGAAGCCTGGGAACCCTGATCTGCACTTGCTGATTCCAGCCTGGCACAGGACACACAGTAGATGCTAAAAGTGGCTCAAGACAGCCAGGGAACACAGAAAGCCCTCAAAGAGGTTCACAACCAGGACAGAGCACACAATAGGTCATTAGTGCAGCTCTGGATGGAGACAAGGCCCACAGTAGGTGCCCTAGAAATGCTGGTTTAAGGGCTAAAGGCATCTCATAGGAAAAGCTTCCCAAATGAGCCTCTGGAGCTCCCCAAACTGGTGTGACCCCTGAGGGGGGACCTGGACAAACGTGACCTCTTGGAGGCCAGCAAAGGGCCCAGAGGGAGGGCCTTGGGCAGCTCCAGCTGGCTGTCCCTCCCCCTGGGCTGGAGGAAGAAGCTATTTATAGTTCCCCCTTGGCCCAGCCCCCTCTCCCCTGAAAAACGACAATGTTCCCCCTCTTCCAGACTACTGACATACTGATGCCCCTTAGGGCACCCCTGTACCTGCAGAGATCCCCAATAGCCTCCCACCCCTTCCAGTACCCACCCCCACTGTGACCAGATCATTTCCCAGTCCCCCCACCCTCTCTACACCACTCCGAGCCTACCCTGCTTGTTGCTCCCTGACCCGCAGTCCGTCAGGAAGCTGTCTCTTTCCGTGCCTCTGTCCATCCTGCAACCCAACTGGCCTGGGCTACCGCCCCCTGCAGCATGGAGTCCGGCAACCCCGCCCTCTGGCTCTGGAAAGAGCAGCGTGCCCTGTAGCCCCGCCTCTCCAGCCCCGCCCTGGGCCCCGCCTCCCTGGCTGCTTTCAACTGAGATCAACATCAGTGCCCCCACCCTAGGCAGCCACACTCCCGCCAGTATTGCCTCTCTCCAGCCAGAGCTGTCCATACTGCCCAGTGTCTGCCCTCGTCTCCAGCTGGAGTTGTCCACACTGCCCAGCATGCCTGGTCCATCCTCAGGCAAGCCTGTCCACACCGCCCAGAAGATCAGTCCCACCTCAGGCCCAGCAATGGAGTTGCAAGTGTGAGATAAGGCAAAACCTATTCCTTCCACGCCAAGGGACCAGGTCAGTAAAATGGGGAGTGAGCAGAGGGGCAGTGCAGCCAGCTAGGACTCAGCCTCAGGTGTCACTGCCTGGGTACACAGGACAGTGTGACTCTTGGCCTCCCATTCTTTAATCACTACATTTATTGAGTGCTTCCTGCATGCCAGAACTTCATGTACACTTGTCACTCGATGTTCAAAAGAAGCTTGGTGGCATTATTCTGCTTTACAGATAAGGAAACAGGCTGGGAAAGGTGAGCACGCATGCTCAGGACAACTTGATGAGGGAGGAGCAGAGCTGGCGGGAGCCCCAACAGCCTGAGCCTACTGTCCCCTGCGCCATGTGCTTCCAAGGGCCAGGGCTGGGTGTGCAGGGGTGTAGGTAGGACACTGCCTGGCTATGTGCTCTGCATGCTTCATGCAGGTTTGGGGGACAAGCACCTGTTTCTCCCAGCCCCCTCACTTGCCCTCACCTTGCTCACACATTCTTGGAGCTGTCAGATACCAGAGACAAAGCCACACATGCACACACACACGCCGCCCCACACACAGGTAACGCTGCCAAAGCCACAGACTTCCCAGTATGGCCATCTGTGCCTGGAGATACCCCTGACGGCCCCATCCATCTGGGTGGGTGCTACCTCAGGGAGCATAAAACATGTGTGTGACCCTCATCCAGCACTTCCCACACCCCGTGTGGTGACCTGTGGGGGCAAGGCAGACCTGGGGGTCTGCTCTTAGGTGGGCTGGTCCCAGATACAGTGATGGTCTCCTGTGTTGAGATTCCTGAAAGTGGCATGAGAGTGACCAACCACATGTGGTAGTACCCGGATGCTGTGACCGTGGGGCACCCACACATAGTGAGCCTCCACGTGATAGTGACCTTCCATGGTAGTGTCCAAGCTGTCCAGACCCATCGGAAGTCTGTGGAGCTCCCAGACATGGCAAGACTAGATTCTTCTTGGCAGCAACGCGACGTGGCAACATCCAGGCTGTCCAGACACACTGTGACGCAGTCAGACGTGGTGTGACACCACATGGCAGAGAACCCATTTGGCAGTGTCCAGATGTATTGTTCCCAGAAGTAGTATGGCCCAGCTCTGCTACTGCCCTCCAGGTCTCCCCATCCAGGTGGCCCCATCTTTGTGACCCCCTCCCTCAGGCTCAGCGGCGGCCAACACGGGCCAGGATGTCAGCGTTGGCGGCAGCCTGCTCCCTCACCGCTCTGGCCCGGGCCTGTTTCAATAGGATCTGCAAGAGGCCGAGGGGGACATCCAACGAGAGGGTGATGCGTGGGCCGGGGTGGGCTCCAAGGCTGGGGTGACTCCAAGCAGTGGAGGGGCCTGTGGTGCTGGCTGAAGGGCTCTCTGAAGCCACAGGGCAGGGAGTGGCCTGGGGAAAGTTCTGAGGTAGGAGCTGGGAGGTTGCGATAGGGGTTGCAGGGACAGGTGGGACCCTGCTCAACGTCAGGACCGTCAGCACCAGCGCAGCGCACCTGGTCATCGCGTGGTCAGGCTGCGAGGAGAAAACAGGCTCAGGGCAGGGGCTGGGGTCAACTGTGGCTTGGGGACAGACAGATGGGGAAAGACAGGGAGGGAGACCAAGAGACTGAGAGAAAGAGACTGAGAGGTGAAGATTAGAGAGGCCAGGCAAGGGACAGAGAGAGACAGAGACAGAGATGAAGGGACAGGGAGAGAGCCAGAGTGAGACAGAGAAAATCAAGACAGTCAGACAGAGAAGGCACCAGAGAGACAGAAATGAGTGAGACAGAGACATCCAGAGACAGTGTGTGTGAGTGAGTGTGTGTGTGAGTGAGTGTGTGTGTGTGAGTGAGTGTGTGTGTGTGAGTGAGTGTGTGTGTGTGTGTGTGTGGAGGGAGAGAAGATGGGGAGGATAAGGAGAAAGGAATGGAGATGAATGAAAGGGAGGAACAGCAACACAGAGGGAGCCTGGAAGAGAGACAGAAACCAGCCCAGAGACAGACACCGTGATGGAAATAAGGATGCAAAGAGAAAGAGAAACACAGAGGGACAAAAGGGAGCCTGACATCTAAGCAAGAGCGCTTGCAGCAGGTCCAGGACAAGGACAGGGTGGTAATGGGAGTCCCTGAGGAGAAGCAGCCAGAGACCCAGAGCCCCCTCAGGTCCAAAGACCTCCAGTCACCCACACCCCAGGTCCACTCACCCCCAAGGCACTGTCCATCCCACCCTGACCCTAGTCCTACCAGCAGCAGCAGTGTCCTCTGGGGTGTCAGGGCCACCGGGGCTGCGTGGGGCTGGGGCCGGGCGGTGCTATGCTGTGACCTCACTGTCTGTCCCCTTCAGGGTCCTTTTATCTCCCTCAGCCCCCTGGGGTGGGAGCTGGGGCATGTCTCCTGGCATGAGGCAGTCCCCTACCTATGACTCAGCCCCTCCTGGGGGGCAGTGAGGACATATCCTCAGCTCCCACCCTCTGTACTCCTTTCTGGGGACAAGTTGGGGACTAAGGGTCACAGGACAGTGACCAGGGCTAGACAGAGGGACTCTGCACCCATGCAGGATAGTAGTGACCTCCCAGGAAAAACCTGCCTCCCGACATTCCCATCTCCCCAAACAGTCACCACAGGGGCCTTTTAAAACAGCAGCTTTAATGCCCCCCAAGAAACAGCACCATGTCATCACAGGCTCGGGTCAAAGGGCGGGTCAGACGTAGTCACATCCGCTCACTGCCCACAGCCACCCCCACACTGAGTCATCTGCCAGGGAGGCAGGAGCCACAATGGGGGTTTGTCCACAGTGGGGAAGGCGAGACCCACGGGGACCAAGTCACTGAAATAACGGACAGACTCATGCACGCTCACGTGCACACAAGCCTCTAGCACCAAGGAAAGGGACAGCAGGGTCCTGCTGAGATGCCGACTCCTCTGGGGGTCGCTGAACTTCAACTCATCATCTGGGCCTCAGCTCTGGAGAGCACCTGGTAGGGCAGGTTGGGAGCTGTCTGCAGCCACTTGACTTCATCCAATCCCTAGGCCTCAGAGCAGCACTGGGCAAAGGATCAGTGTGGGAAGGAGCTGGGGCCAGCGGGCGTGGGGGCTCTGACCTCAGAGACGGGGTCCGTGTCAGGTCTCTCAAGGAGGGAGCATGGAGGGGACCATACTAGGGATTCCACAGCTGGGTTCTCTATTCCGTTCTTTGGTCTGGGGGTCTGTACCAGGTCCCACAGTTTGAGGGGACTTCTGACCCGGACCCTGACCCAGGACCTGATATGGATAGGCTCAGTGCCCAGCTCCCTACTGAGGTGGGGGATAGGCTCATACCAGTTCCCTGGCTCTGGACCACCCGGGGTGGGCAGCGGCGTTCGCAGGCCTCACGGGTCCCAAAACGGTTGGCATTCCCTCCACAGCCACCGTAGACAAAGGGGTGACAGGACTCTGTGCCACCTGCCACAGCTCGATGGTACCAGCGCAGGGTGTAGGCAGTACAGGAGCCCTCATCCAGCGGAAGCGAACAGGGGTCTGGGCCGATGGGGGGTCAGGAGGTCAGCAGGGGTGGTGGCAGTCAGAGACGACTGGGGTCGACAAGAGGTCAGCAGGGACCAGCTCTGCCTGCCCCTCCCCGAATCCCACTGGGCCAGCCGCCGTTCTTACCGGCACCATCCCAAGCAGTGTCTGGGTCCTGGTAGTCCTCCACAGAATACTCAGAGTAGTCATACTCGTCATCCTCGGGGGGCACCCGGCCTACATGCAGGGTGGGCCAGGTTTGTGCTGCCCTGCCCCAGCCCACAGGGCGGGGCCAGGCAGGCAGCACTGGTCTCTTGAGTGGGCGCACAAGAGTGTCCATGCGTGTGCTCTGCATGCATGAGCTCCCCGCCTGTCTGGGCTCCACCCACACATGCCCTGGGGGGCCAGCTGTCCTCACCTTCCTCCTCTGCATGAGAGACCTGGAGCACAGGCACGAGGCGGCGCTGGGGGCCAGCGGTGTCTGCGGCATAACTCTGGAGGGGTCCTAGAGCAAGGAGCAGGGGGGCACAGGGCCCTGGGGTCACCGTGATGGCCACCCCAGTCCCACCCCACTAAGAGGACCAGATGAGGAAAGTTCCGGGAGCAGAAAATACCAGAAAACTACTCACGTGACCCGGATGCGATAAACTGGCCCTGGCAGGCTGGAAGGGGCAGAGGGGGCAGGGAGAGAGACAATGAGGGACAGGGCAAGAGACAGACGGAAAGAGGTAGGGAGAGAATCACACACACACACACACACACAGGTATTAGAGATACACCAGAGGGACAGCAGGAGGGAGGGACAGAGAGACAGACAGAAGGAGAGAAAGGAAGAGAAGCAGAGGGAGAGAAAGAGGAAGTAAGGCAGCAGGAAACAGAAAGGACGAGAGGGAAGTTGGGAACAGGTCAGCAAAAGGCAAGAGAGAGAGGGAGAGACAGATGGTCAGAAACAGGCAGACATGAGACAGTGAAGGCAGTCGCACACCGAGAGGACACAGGCATCACTCTCTGATGCCCCTCAAGGCCATCAGAGGTCTCCTGGCCCCATGTCAAGCCTCTGGATCAACGTTGCTCCCACCTTCACCCCCTCCACACATGGCCACACTGGGCAACCAGGAACACTACACGTCCATCCACACCTGCCTGCACGTCTCCCTTGGGGAAGTCTTGTCACCATGTTTTCCTGAAGAACGTGCATCCTTCTGTGTATCCATCCATCTCCGTCCATCTTGACTACTTGCCCCCCACCCCGTAAGTTCTGGGGACCCTGCCTGCCCCTGTCTAGGGGTGCTGGGGTGGAGTGAGGATGGGACACAAGAGACTCTGGGTGGGGCCCCACTCACCGCAGTGCTGACTCATCTCCTGACGCACAAAGCCCCGAATGTCATCCTCCTGGGGGCACCAGACCACAGGGATCACCAAGAACCCACAGATCCCGGGAAGGACAAAGGGCCCATGATGCAGCGATCAAGGAGGGACAGCATCGAGTCGGGCCCATGGCCCAAGGGACCAGGGTGTTGGGTGCAGGAGGAGGACCCCCGCCCACCCTGGCCCACACTCACTGTCAGCGCAGCTTCTCCCTTCTCACCACGGGGGCCAGCAGGTCCTGGCCGCCCCTATGTACAACAGGTGGGACCAGGCTGTGACCTCTGATCTCAGGGACACCAGAGGTCATGCCAATCTCTCACCCCGAGCCCAGGGATCCCCACTCACCTGCTCCCCTCTCTCTCCAGGGGCTCCAGGGGTGCCAGGGGCACCTACCACACTCTGTCCAGGGGGACCTCGCTCACCCTGTCAGACAGAAGGCCAAGTGAGCAGGGTCAGAAGTAGGACAAGTTTGGGATTATAGGTTCAGAGGTTGGGGCAGGGATATTGGGAAATAGGTTACAGGGTCAGAGGTCAGTAAAGTTGGAAAGGTCAAGGAGGTTCAGGGGTCAGAAGTCAGTGTCAGGGCCCCTCACCTTCTGGCCTTGAAGTCCTTCAGATCCTTTGGGACCAACACTGCCAGGCGGCCCAGGGGGACCACTAGAGCCTTCATTGCCCTTGGGACCTGGGAGACCCCCAATTCCTAGGGGGCCCTGAAGAGAAACAGGTCAGGGTCATTGATCAAAGTCCCCAAATATGGACCCACTTCCTGAGAACACAATCCCTTCAGTTCACCATTACCTTGGCCTCAACTTACCCGCTCCCCTTTCTCGCCCTGGTCACCCTTGGGTCCTGACTGCCCATCAAAGCCTCGGTCACCCTGGGAACAGAAAGGAGTATGAGAGACCCTCTACCCTAGCCTCCCTCATCTCAATCACCATAAGCCCTCTGACTCAATGGCCACAACCTTCCGTAACCCGAGCACCACCTGCCGTGCTCCCCATGACCCCGATCCCACTGTAACACCCCCTGCCCTATTTCCCCTACACGGACACTCCCCCTCCATTGATCCCCACTCCCCCTCCATCGTAACCCCTTAGCTCTGATGCGCACATCCCCCTGCTCCACCTCCCAGCCCTCTGTGCTAAATCCCACTGCTACCCCAACCCACCCTGAAACCTTAACCTTCCACCACCTTCCTTCACCTGAAACCCCCATGACCCTACCATAACCTTCCTTGCCCACCCTGAACCCCCGATACCCACTGTCGAGAAGCCCCGTACCTTGGGACCGATCAGGCCCTCTTTGCCAGGGGCCCCCGACTGGCCTGGCAAACCCGGCTCCCCCTGGAGAAGAGAACACATTGAGCTCGGCCCTGGCCCACCATCCTTCCCGTTCTGGGTGTGCCCCGACTCACCATATCTCCCTTGCGTCCTGCCAGCCCCGGGCGACCTGGGGAACCTGCTTCTCCCTACAGGCATCAGGTGGAGGGGTCAGCTTTAGACCCCAGGCCCCCCAGCCACCCACATCCCCCCTCACCTCTGTACCTTATCTCCCTTCTCTCCATCGAGGCCACAGGCTCCCTTAACTCCCCGTTCACCCTGAGGGACAAAAGCAGGTGGAAAAGTGACTTCCAGATACCTCACTCTATAACACAAAACCCTTGACCCTGAAACCACTCTCCAAACAGGTCTCAGACACTCCAACCGCTCACCTTCCAACCTCTGACCTAACATCTCACATTCAACCCTGAATACGCCAATATCTGACCCTCAGGTACCTGACCTCTGACCCCAGATACCTCACCTTCCAACATCAGGCCACCTGAACATGAAAAAAACCCAGTCCCCTTCCCACCTTGAGGCCCCGGGGACCCATGAAGCCAATATCTCCTTTTTCTCCTCGGATACCAGGGGCTCCATCCTTTCCTGGGAATCCCTGGGGAGAGGAGTCAATATGAAGTCGGGAGGTCAGTGAGGGATCAAAAGGAATCAGTCTGGATATAATGGACAGGGAACACCACGGGGGTGAAAGCCACCCCTGGAGGCCAGAGTCACTGGAAGGGCAAGGTTTTCCATGGGGTCACGGGTCACCATGGGGAGGAAGGATCATAGGGGTTACTGTGAAGGTAGGGGCACCTGGCTACATGAGAATACCATGAGACTACTGGGTCACTATAAGGGCCAAAGGTCACCGCCTGGGGATAGGGGCCTGTGGGCATCTTACCGGTTCACCAGGAAATCCTGCAGCACCAGGCTCCCCCTGTGGGAAACACAGATCGGGGAGGGCAACCCTTCAGTGTGAATGTCCCAGTGTGACTGTCCCCAATGCTGGCCTGTTGCATGTGCAGCCACTTGGTGACTCTGGGTCAGGGCCCAGGCTGCACAAAGATCCCATGTGAACACACACATGGCCAACAGTGAGGGAGGCTGGAAATCCTCCAACACTCAGAGGACATCCATGGGACACGTGTGTGTGACGTGTGGCTCTGGGTCTGTGCCTGGGGTGGGACTTGCCTTGGGTCCTGTGAGTCCACGTGCTCCTAGCAACCCGGCTGAGCCCTTGTCACCAGGTTCTCCCTTGGTGCCCTGTGGGAGTGACCAGAAGAGGGACATAATCAGGACCAGGCCAGGGGGGCGGCTTGGAGTATGACTGGGACCTGCCACCTGGGGCAGAGCTCCCCAGTGCCACTCCCACCTGCCACCCCCAGTGGTCCCACCCCTCCCAGCCCGTGCTATACAGCAGGGTGAAGCTGGGAGCTGTGGCCCATGGTGTGGTTCATTTCCCCCAGATTCCTGCCCCTCCCTAAACCTGGGCCCCTAACCTCCCTGGAGTACCCCTAATACCCAACAAGCCCGCGTGCAGTTCCCAGAGGGCTTCTCATAGAGCTGCCGTCCGCAGGCTCCCTCATGACCTCACATCAAGGCCCTTGAGGTCTTTGCAAAGGCTCAGCTGCCCCAGTCACTACGGCCTACAGAGCCCCTCCCCTCGGACTCCCAGAAAGCCTCCCTCCCATCCTCCCTTCCCAGCCTCACAGACCCTCCGTACAGCCCTCACAACCCACAGGAACCCCTCCTGGCCCCATATCGAGTACCCCACCCCCTTCCCCGTACCTTCTCTCCAGGGATCCCACTATCACCCCGAGGTCCTTTTTCGCCATCTGTGCCCCGAGGCCCTCGTTCACCCTGGGTCAGGGGTCAGAAGTCAGGGTCAGGGGCTGGAGGTCCCTCACCCTCTGAGGATTGGAGCTCTCAGGTCTCCTGGCCCAGCTCCCATAGGAGTGCCGCCCACACCCAAGGGAGACCCAGTCTGAGCATGGAGCAGACCCACTCACCCTGTCTCCCTTGGCACCCGGTGGCCCCGGAGGCCCCACAGTTACAGCTGAGTCACCCTGAGTGGATGGACAGTCAGGGGTGTCAGGAGTACCCTTAGCCCCTTGCCCCTGCCGTCCCCCACGCCCACACTCACCCTGTCACCCTTCAGCCCTGCGGTTCCAGGGTCACCCTGTTGGGTAGAAGAGTGTGAGTCACCCAAACGGAGAAGTCCCAGGTCCTGAATAACATGACCCATCCCCCACCCCCACTCACCCCAGGAGCCTTTTCTCCTCATACTGACCTTCTCCCCACGTTCCCCCCGGCCGCCTGGGAGGCCCTGTGTGAGAGAAGAAGACTGGGCTAAGGGACTTTGGGGGAACTAGTAGGGAGACAGGTCAGGAAAGGGGCAGGGAGGACTGAGGGGGCTCCAGGGGAATAGAGGAGCCAGTCTGCAAGGTTCAGGGTTGCAAGAAACCATGGCTCCCCACAAGGACCAGAGAGTAGACAGAGAGAACCAGCAGAAGGCACGGATGGTCCCAAGGGCACAGGCAGGTGATGAAGTCACACCACTGGTGCTTTCCCCAAGGGAACCCACCATAAGTCCTCGGGGTCCCTCCTGGCCAGGGCGGCCATCTTCACCCTAGATGGTGACATTACATTCACTGACTCAGAAGTTGGATTCAGAGGCAAGATCTGTAAAAAAGGGAGACCCAGTGTGGCTCCCTACAGTGGGCTATGGCTACAGAGCAAGACGTACGTACCCGGACACCTGGCTCCCCACGCTCGCCGCGGGCCCCAGGCAGCCCTACTCCAGGGTCTCCCTGGAGATCAATAAGACACCAGGGATAAGTGACAAGAATCAGTGGGCAACAGATTCATGAGAGCTCAGTGGAGGTTGGAAGTGGTGACAGGGTCAGTGGAGGCTGGAGGAAGTGACAGGGTCAGTGGAGGTTGAAGGGGGTGACGAGATACAGGAAAGAGCCAGGAGCATGGTCTCATCTACCTTGTCTCCTTTGAGTCCAGAGGCCCCAGGCACTCCCTGTGGACAGAGTGAGGTGACAGTCCCGTACCCCTCAAAGGTGCACACACATACCAAGTAGTGTGGCATAGTCCCCAGCCTAAGTTCTCACATGAACAGACTCCAACACAGGAATCAGACACATGGGGGGTTGGGGCAGTTCTACTCACCGCTGACCCTGGAGGTCCAGGTGGCCCCAACGGACCTGGAGCTCCCTCTCTCCCTGGGGGGCCGGCCAGACCCTAACAGAAAAATAAGGTAAGAAAGGTAGAGAGTGACTTGGGAACTCTCCTCTCCCTCTGCCTCCCAAGACTGGGAGCCCCTGCGACAGGGCCTGGGCCCCCTTCTCCTCATCCACTATTGGATTCAGATGTCCTGAAGGCACCACCTTCCTACACGCTGCTCCCAGCACCCTTACCCGCTCTCCGGGGGCACCTGGCTGACCCATCTCTCCTCGAAGGCCTGGCTGACCAGGAAACCCGACGACACCAGGAGCACCGGGGGGACCAGGGAGGCCCGAGTCTCCCTGGAACAGAGATAGCAAAGGGAGGAGTGGTCCAGCAGCACCCCTTCCCAGGACTAGTCCCAGAATGCCCTCTTCCGGGAGCACCTTTCTCTTTACGAGATGGGCTGCTGCCCAATTCATGAATCGTTCAATAAAACCAAGTAGATCTTTGAAAAAAAAGAATGCCCTCTTCCTCCCACCGCCAGGGGACCCCTGCCCACTGCCCCTACCACTGGGGATAGGGCAGAGACTTACCTTTAGACCTGGAGGACCAGTTTGCCCAGGGGGGCCCTGGACCCCGACTCCTGGGTCACCCTTCAAGGTAAGAGGGGTCAGATCAGGCTCAGGGAGTCTCAGGACCATGACCCCTCACAGGGACACTTTGGGGCACACATACCTTCTGACCCTTGAGTCCTGGAGCGCCTTTAAAACCCTAAAAAAACCAAAGTAAACAGCTCTTGAGAGGGTAGGAACATGTACCCAGAGCTTAGATATGACCTTAAAATAGTCCCAGGTGAGTGCAGATGTGATCGCAGACACATGGAAAGTCAGAAATGTGACCAAGGATTGGCTCACGGGAATTCAGAGGTGGCCATGGTTTCACGAGGGCACAGACAGAGGGACGTTCAGGCCTGACCACAGACACATGGAGCTCACACATGAGCACCGAGCACCGACATGTGGGACCGTGCATGTGAGTGCAGATACAGGAGGGGGGACTCAGACACGTCCCATCCCCGGGAGCTCAGGTGTGACCACAGACATGAAGTCAGATCTATGGAGCACAGAGAGGACGGGAAAAGGTGCAGCATAAACATGACCAAGGAGGCACACAAGACTCCGCTGGGTCCTGAGACCTGGGAAATCAGACAGGAGCACACGTGTGCTCACACAGGGTAAGGAACAGAATGAGGATTGGCACATGGAAGCAAAGATGGAGCCCCAGCCCTGGGAGTGTGTGCTTCCGGGAGCAGGACCCTGAATGCAGGGATGGGCGGCCAGGCTCTGGTTCAGACAGGTGCATGGGCCTAGGAATGGTCCCATATGTCCCTAACTGCACTCCTCAACCCAGGCTCAGACTTGCCCAGACCACAGACTCACATCTTCCCCAGGGTCTCCGGGCTCCCCTGCACGGCCGGCTTCACCCTGCACAGAAAGTGTGGTGAGGGGGTCTGGCCACGCAACTTCACCCCTCCCTGCCCAGAGCTCAGGCCCTCGGACCAGGCCCACCTCACCTTCTCACCCCGTGGCCCTGGCAGTCCTCGGTCACCTTTGGCTCCCTGTAGAGATGGGTTAGGAGGCAACATGGGGCATCAGGGACAAGACAGAGGAGACTCAAGGAGGATGGCATGAAGCCTGGGGTCAAATGGGGGACATGTTGTGGACGTTGACAGTCATGAGGGAGGGTGCACTATGCTTCTGGACGTTCCACACTCACCGGCTCTCCCACCAGGTCTCCAGCAAGGCCTCCAGGGGCTCCCTGTGAGGGAGAGGGCTCAGTGGGGTTCCTTGGCCCCACCACTTGGCCCCTCTTCCCAGGCCCCCCACACACTCACCTTCTCTCCCTTGGCTCCAGGGGGCCCGACCACAGTCTGTGGGGAATGTCTAGTGAGTTACCTTGCTTCCTGCCGTATCTCCCCAATCCCGCTGCCCCCTGCCCTCTTGGATGAGAGGTTCAAACTAGGCTGGAGGTGGGGTCAAAAATCACCTGTCCAGGGGCCCCCATGGGTCCAGGTTCTCCTTTAGATCCGACAGGGCCGGGCAGACCTGGTGACCCCTGTGGCAGAGCAGCATGAGGAACTCAGTGCTTCTCCACCGCACTCTCCCCGTGTCCCAGCCCTCCCCTTCTCTTCCTCCTCCAGGCGCCCCATCACAGGCCTGCAGCATGCTCCCCTCAACACACACCGGCACACCAGGGGCTCCTCTGTCTCCATCTTTTCCACTGGCACCATCACGACCTGGGGCGCCCGGCTTCCCTGTCTCCCCCTGAGCAGGAAGAGCTCTGTCAGGGGCCTGCCCGTCGCCCCCCAACCTCTGCAGCCCAGCCCTGACCCTCAGAACTCACCACTTGTCCAGGCAAACCTGGTGCCCCCTGAGGACCCTGAGGGACAGAAGTTAAATGTCAGGGAGACACAGGAGAACACGGGACTCAGCGGACAGGGACACGGTGTCCCTGCTGGGGCCAGAAGGGACTCACTCACCACAAGGCCTGAAGAACCAGGGGGGCCGGGAAGTCCCACAGGTCCAGTAGGTCCAGGCAGGCCCTGGGAGAAGAAAAAGTTCAGGGCAGTGCCAACCCTGCCTGGCTCCCTGTGACTCTGACCCACGAGCTGGGCCACTCACCCGTCCTGGTGGTCCTGTCTCTCCAGGCTCCCCCTGTCAAAAACCCAGAGACTGAGTGAGGCCCCAGATGGACAGGAGGCTCCTCAGCCCGGGCCATAAGCAGAGCCCCCAGGGATGGGACACCTTGGTGCGCAGCCTCATTGCAAGGCACTGACATCCCAGGAGGTTGGCAGATGTTATCCTGGTGCAGACATGGCTCGAAGGAGCCTCCTCCTCCTTCCAACCACATACCTGCACACATCTGTACTCACCTTCAGGCCAGAAGGTCCCTGGGGTCCCGAGGGGCCAGCGAGACCCTAGAGAAAAGTGTCAAGGGCAGGGGATAAGGGTCAGAGTTATCTGTCTGGGCTCAGAGATTAACATAAACAAGGCCTGGCTCATCAATGGGGACCAACACCTGTCCCACCCCCACGAGCCAGTGCTCTGTCACTCACCGGGGCACCTGGTGGTCCAGGGTCTCCATGGCCACCCTGTTGGAGAGAGAAAGAGTCTGATAAGGGGGAGCCAGACCCACCCCACCAGAAAAATTGAGGCAGTACTGCCCATGGTGGGGGTTGGGCACAGGATGGGAGCATAAGGGATGAGGATTCTGGGGTACTCACCGCCGGGCCAGGGGCCCCCCTTGGACCTTGCAGACCCTGGATAGAAAAGGGAGCGGCTGAGCCTCAATCTGGGCCTTACTTGGATCTCTTTCCGCCCCCTAGAGGCCTTTGCCTGGGGGGCCCATTTCTGTGTCCCCATTGCTCCTTGGCACAGGTCACCCATAGCCATGGACTGCCCCTCATGGATGACACACATATTCCTGTGTGCACACACACAGCCACCTCCCAGACATCATGCAGCTGCACTCGCACCCGGGCACACAGGCACACACCCGTCCCTGGTCACTGAGCACAGTGGGGAGCAGCTTTCCCCAGAACCTGGACCGAGCTGGTCCTGCCACCACTCACCGGCTTCCCTTCAGGCCCAGCCACGCCGCGCTCCCCTGGTAGACCCTGCAGAGAAGAGGTTTCAGGCCGCACTCTCCTTGCCCCCCACCCCAGCTCCCCCCAGACAGGCCATGCACACTCCAGTCCAGACAACGCAAGTAAGAGCCATGTGCTGGCACACATGTGCCAGCGGACAAGGACTCACCGGGCTGCCACTATGACCACTCTGTCCAGGCTCTCCCCGGTCTCCTTTGATGCCTGGCACACCCTGCAGGCGGAGTGTCATGCTTGAACCCCCAGGCACTGCCATGTGCCCACATACACCCCACCCTGGTTTGCCCCCATAGAGGAGAGGGAGGCCTCACCCTGTCTCCTTTGGGGCCTCGGTCGCCATCACTGCCTGGCTCCCCCTGTGGGGATGACATGTCAAGCCAGGCCCTGGTGCCATGGCAAGGGGTGGCCTCCAGGTTGATCCCACACACTGACCTTAGCGCCCTTGAGTCCAGGGAATCCAGGACCTGGCTCGTCTACAGCCACCTACAAGCACAAGGTCATAGGGGAGAGAGATGTGTCTGTCACAGAGGCATGGAAGGGTCATCCCAGATCCCAGGATCCTAGAGGGTTATGGGGTCTGAGACCACGTGGAGTTTCTGGGGCCTTCACTAATGGTGGCTTCCTAGTGACAGCCAGTCGCAGGCCTAGTGCAGGGCTAGGGTGATCACCTTGGGGCCAGGGGGGCCGGGGGGGCCAGGGATTCCAGGAGGGCCATCTCTGCCCTGTAGAAAAGAAGGAGACAGGTGGCTGGGCCAGCACAGCCTCCAGGTCATCCCACCTCATGAAGCCCCTCACAGCTCACCTGTTCTCCGCGTTCTCCTTTCTCTCCCCGTTCTCCCTGGAGTGCAGAGAGCAGAGTGGGGGTTATGTTTGTGTGGAGTCCAGCTCTTCCCGACTCCACTTCCCTGGCCCTCCCAGCCAGCCCCCAGGCTCACCCTCTCTCCTGGCCTTCCTGGCTCTCCCACACCCCCAGCCGAGCCTGGGAGCCCAGGAATACCAGGCTTTCCAGGCTCCCCAGCCAGGCCAGGAGGCCCAGGGGAGCCCCTCTCCCCAAGGGCCAGGCCAGGTGGCCCCTGAGGGCCTGGGTCTCCACGATCTCCCTTTGGCCCACGGTCACCAGAAAAGCCGATTGGTCCCTGGAGGAACAGAAGAGTGGAAGCTGGTGGCTGTACAAGCACACCCTCCACAGGGCACCCGCTACTGAGCAGTCAGCACACACCTCCTTGCCTGGGGGGCCCCGCTCGCCTGGGTCCCCCTTGGGGCCACGCCGCCGGTCAGGCACTGGCAGGAAGCTGCCTGAGCTCTCGTCCCAGGTCTCCACAATCTCCCGCAGGGCAGACGCCTGAGTGACAGCAGCGGTGGGAGGAACATGGCCCATTACTGCAGCCCCCCATGCCCTGGCCCAGCCCCATGAGGCCTCTACCAGCGCCCATGCCCAGCCCCCAAACAACCTACCTTGATGCCAATGTTTTCCAGCAACCGCTCCACATTCTGGAAACACAAGCTGAATAAGGGGTTGTCGACAGAGAAGCCCTGCCTCTGCCCCACACTGTCCCCAGAAATAGCCTCCATGCCCTCTTCCTCAGGCCTCCTACCAGAAGACCCTTAACCCTTGGTTGAAGAGGCTCGAGGCGCCTGGAGCCCCTCCCTGGCACGCCCCCAATGCCCAGTCTCCCCTGAGTAGACTACAGGAATCCCAGTCGGGCAGACAGCCCAGTACATGGGACAGAACATGTGGGGTCTCATAGCAAGAGGCAGGGGAATAGAGAGGTGGCCCCTGGAGGCACGCACACGAGTCAAGGACCAGCTCCCCAGCTCCACTCACCGTCACACTCCCAGGCTCTCCTCTCAGGCCGCGCTCTCCAGGGAGGCCCTGGAGACACCAAGACAGAAGCTGCTGGACCCAGCTTGTGGGGCATGTATGTGTATATGTGGGTGCTGTGGCTACCTGGGCATGGGAAAAGGGGGGTGCCTCACCTGTTCACCTTTGGATCCACTGTCCCCGCGGTCACCCTGAGAACAAATAATGATCAGGTCGGGGAATGCCCCTCACCACACCCCCTATTCAGCATATGCACACTCACCTTGGGGCCCAGACTTCCTGGAACACCAGGAAAACCCTGCAATATGACAGGACACAAAGGGTCACACAGGACCATGGCATGCTGGGAGGGTATCTGGTGGGAACACAATAGCCCCTGTTGCTCCCAAGTCCTAACGTGACCCTGGACACTCACCTGGCCAGGAGGGCCGACCTGCCCTGGGAGGCCTGGGGGGCCCGGGAGTCCAGGGCTACCAGGAGCTCCACGCTCACCCTTGGGGCCATCGTGACCCTGTGGAGGATGCAGCCAGCATCAGGACCCTGAGACCTCAGAAAAGATTGAAGCCATATATCACAGGGTCAGGGTCATAGGTTAGAGGTTACAGAAGACTCCAGCACTCACTTCTCTCCCAGGGGCGCCCGAATCTCCCTTCTCTCCCTATGGAAGACAAAGGTGCTTCAGACACGGCCCCGATTTGAGGCCAGAGAAGATTCCAAATGAGGGGCTTTACCTTTCTCCCGTCTTCTCCGGGGTCCCCAGGTTCTCCCTGCGGGCAGAGGACTCATATCAGCCCAAACGTTCACTGGCATCTGGCTACAAGACGCTGTCTTGGTGGATCTCAGGTGACGAACTGACTGTAGCTCCAAGCCCGTGTGTGTCTCAGAGCACGACGGTGACCCTCTGAGCGAGCTGTGCACACCTGAGGGTGTGCCTGCATGCTCTCCTCGCCTCCACCCTTAACTGCACGTCCACCTGTCTCTGGCTTCTGAGATGGAACCCCACATCTATGCATCTCTGGGGGCGCTGAGTGTCCACGTGTCCTGGGTCTGTATATATCAGCACGTGTACCTGTGCATGGGTCTTTGTGTCCTGGTAGGTGACACTGGGTAGGTGTCTCAGTCTGTCTGCACGTCTTGATCTGTGTCTGCATATGGGCAGGGGCTTATAAGGTTTGCACAGATGGACATGTGTCTGCATGCCCCTGGTGCCTTGAGAACTGTCTGTGTGACTTGACTGCAAGTCTTGTGTGTATCTTAATATGTGTGGCCGTATGTATGCGAGTGACTGTGGATATAAATGCATGTGTCAGTATGTCCCAGAAAACGTCACATGTCAGAGCCTGGGATATATGTCTCATCATGTCTCAACACAGGTCCACGTGTGGCCGTGTGTGCGGCCGTGTCTTAGCATGTATCTGTGTCTGGGCGGAGGTGTTTGTGTGTCAACATGTCTCCACGTGTCCCTGATGCGGCTTTACCCGTGTCTGCACCTGTCAGTCTGTGTCTATAGCTCCTCACCTGTGCTGCGGGGTGGGTTATTTTAGCATGAGTCTGCCCATCTGAGCACAAGCCAGCATGTCCACCTAACTCACTGTGTCTGCGAGGCTGCTTGTGTGCGCGCGGACGAGTGTTTCAGAATGTGTCTGTGTGTCTGCACAAGGTCGCGGGTGTTGGGCTGTCTCGGCAAGTGTCTGCATGTGAGCCCCATGTGTATGTATGCCTCTGGGCTGTGCCCATGTGCTGGCATCTGTCAGCCGGTTTGCTGTGTCTGCTCTGGACACTCACGTTTTTCCCATTCAGGCCTGGCTTGCCATCGTCGCCTGGCTTTCCCTGTGGAAACAGATCATTGTTCAGGAGGCAGGATTGGGGTGAGGGCAGTAAGGAGGCATGAAAGCTAGGACTTACCAGTGCTCCAGGGGGGCCGGGGGGGCCAGGAGGTCCCTGTTCTCCTCGGAGGCCCGGAAGCCCCTGGAAAAAGTCTTTGCTAGGATTGAGGGGAACACTGAGATACACCCTGGGCATACCCATGGACTTGGAGGACCCCACTAAGAGTAGAGACCCCCAGAATTGGGAGGTGCCATTGATATCCCCTGAGGCAGAGACCCCAAGGGTTAGGGGGCCCCTGCTGAAATTCTTGAGGGAAGAGCCCCCAGGACTTGGGAGGAGGACTACTAACACCCCCAGGGCAGAGAAAGTCAAAAAGTGGGACCCTGCTAAAACCTGCCTGCCAGGGACTGGGACCCCTCCCAAGGACAGGCCTGGACCAGCTCCCCTTACTCCCGCTGATGCTGTGACTCTGATGACCTGAATGCAATTTTCGCTGAACCCCTGAGCTGCCCTGCACCCTCACCTCTCCCCTTACTTACATCTCTTCCTGGGTCCCCGGCTTTGCCTGTAGCACCCTGAGGAGAGACCCAAAGTCAGGGAGTCAACAGTGGTCATGGGGTCAGGGGTACTGCCTGCTGACAGGGCCACTAGTTCCTGTGAACACAAGGCCTGCAAGGCAGTAACCCCCCACCCAGGCAGGGCTCTAGAAGACACACATAACCCATCTGGCCCAAAGCGCATCAAGACCAAGAAAAGCCAGGTGAGGATGGAGTCAAGAGAAGGGGTGAGGGGAGGGGTGTGACCAGGCAGTGACCAGCGTGACTCACATGAAGCCCAGGCGGGCCAGGGGTTCCTGGTTTCCCATCTAGCCCACTGCGGCCATCCAGGCCAGGGGGGCCCCTGTCACCCTGAGGAAAACAAAGTGGTGAGCGGCCTCAAAGAATGAGATGGCCCACGGTCAGAAATCAACACAACCTCTCACCTTTTCTCCTGCTGGGCCTCGGACACCTGGGTCCCCCTGGAAGAAAAAAGATCAGTGAGAGGTGAGGGCAAGATAGGGAGGTAGGCTGGTGGAGCAAAGTACATCACTCACCTGTGGGCCTGGGGGCCCCCGAAGTCCATCAATGCCCTGAGGAT